>NC_013490.2:12865439-12881670 GCF_000004555.2 Caenorhabditis briggsae | reverse complement strand
TAGCCTTAAAATGGTCTAAACTGCCTTGAAATTAGTCTAAAATAGCTCAAAATTGACTTAAAATTGCCTAGAATTGACCCAGAAAACGTGAAAATCGACCCAGAATTGCTTAGAATGGACAGGAAAACCTTCGAAATTTGCCTAAAATGGCCTATAAGGGGCCTAAAATTAGTCTCAAAAAGCCTAAAATGGCTCAGAATTGACACGGAAAACGTGAAAATCGTTCCAGAATTGCCTAGAATTGGCAGGAAAACCTTCAAAATTGATCTAGAATGGCCTAAAATAGCATATGGGAGCCTAAAATTAGCCTCAAAAAGCCTGAAAAAGCCTAAAATTGGTCCAAACTGCCTTGAAATTAGTCTGAAATAGCTCAAAATAGACATGAAATAGTCTAGAATTGACCCGGAAAGTCTTTAAAATTGACTCAGAATTTCCTATAACTGACTTTAAAACCTTCAAAATTGGCCTAGAATGGCCTGAAAGGGCCTGAAAATTGATCTACAATGGCCTAGGATAGCCTAGAAAATAGTCTTGAAACGGTCTAAGTTAGCCTAAATTAGCCTAGAATTGACTCAGAAAACGTGAAAATCGACCCAGAATTACCTATAACTGACTTTAAAACCTTCAAAATTGACCCAGAATGGCCTAAAATGGCCTATGAGGGGACTAAAATTAACCTTTAAAAGCCTAAAAAATCTCAAAATTGACTAAAATGAGCCTAAAATTGACTCAGAAAACATGAAAATCGACCCAGAATTGACTTGAAAACCTTCCGAATTGGGCCCAGAATAACCTATAATTGACTTTAAAACTTGCAAAATTGATCTAGAATGGTCTAGAAATGGCCTGGAAAAGCCTGAAATTGACCTGGAATGGCCTAGAATAGCCTAAAAATGACCTATGCGGGGCCTAAACGTGACCTAAAACATCCTAAAATAGCCTAAAATGGCCTAGAACCCTCTAAAATCCCCGAATTCTTGCCCTAAACAAAAGAAAAAAAGTTTTACACCCGGTGGAATCGAACCCGGGTGTTGATTTTCCAAAAATTTGCCCAAAATCCCACTAGGCCACCCGAGCAGCATTTTGAAAAATTTCGATTTTTTGGTTTTTTGAAGGTTTTATAGGTTTTTAGGGATTTTATAAGTGCTTTTCCGCGTTATTTTGCTCTGAAAAGCCTAATTAAAACAAACTTAAAAATGGTCTAAATTGACATCGAATTAGTCTAGAATAGTCTGAAATAGCTCAAAATTTGCCTGGAAACCCCCAAAATCCCATATTTCTTCTTCCAGATACGTCCGTAACACCACGGCTCGTGCGTTCGCCGTCGTCGCCTCCGCTCTGGGTATTCCAGCACTTCTCCCATTCCTCAAAGCCGTCTGTAAGAGTAAGAAGTCGTGGCAAGCACGTCACACCGGAATCAAGATTGTTCAGCAGATGGCGATTCTGATGGGATGCGCCGTTTTGCCGCATCTGAAGGCGTTGGTGGAGATTGTGAAGGATGGTTTGGATGATGAGCAACAAAAGGTGAGCAAGTTTTTGGTCTGAAAATCTGTGAAAATTGGCCTGAACAGGCCTAAAATTGACCTAAAATAGCCTAAAAATTAACTGAGAATTGCCTGAATAGCCTAAAATCGCTTGAAAATGGGCCTGGATAGCCTGAAATTGACCTGAAATAACCTAGAAATCTGCTCAGAATCGCCTGAAATAGCCAATAATAGCCAAAATTATCTCAAGATTGGCCTAGAAGAGCCTTAAATTGACTCAGATTGGCCTGAAAATAGGCCTACTCAGGCCTAAATTGAGCTAAAACAGCTTGAATTCGGCTTAAAATCGCATAGAATTCACTAAAAAAGGCTTGAAAAATGGACTGGACCAGCCTAAAGCCTGACACAAGAGAGCCTGAAAAAGATCTATTTTAGCCTAAAATTAGTGTAGCCTAGGCCTCAAACTAATTGAAAAAAACGCCTAAAAATTGGTCTTTTCGACCTAGATACGCCTAAATCAGTCTAGAATAGTGTAAAAAGCCTAGAATAGAGCCTAAATAGCTTGAAATTCGGCCTAGAACATCCTGAAATCGGTCTGGCGGGGCCTAAAACGGCCTAGAATGGTCTAGAGTGGCCTGAAATGCCTTGAATTTTGCTTGGAAAATGCCCCCAAAATTAGTCAAAAATGGATTAAAGTCGGCCTAAAATAGCCTCAACTCCAATTGGCCTAGAATCGGCCTGAAAAATCAGCCTAAAAGGGCCTAAAACAGCCTAAAAATGGTCTAAAATAGCATGGAACCATCTAGAACCCCTATATTCTAGCTAAAAATGAAAGCAAAAAAAGTTTGCTAGCCGGTGGAATCGAACCCTGGTGTTGATTTTCCGAAAATTTGTCCAAAATCCCACTAGGCCACCTGAGCACATTTTTGAAAAGTTGCGATTTTCGTCAATTTTTTGAAGTTTTATAGGTTTTTAGGGGTTTTAGAGATGATTCTAAAGGTTTTTAAACGCGAATTAGCCTGAAATCGAGCCGAAAAAGCTAGGAAATCGGTCTAAAATCGCCTAAAAATGATATTCCAGGTCCGTACAATCACTGCTCTCTGCTTGGCGGCGCTCGCCGAAGCATCCGCTCCATACGGAATCGAAGCCTTCGACTCTGTGCTCAAACCTCTGTGGAAAGGAATCCGAATGCATCGTGGAAAGGGTCTCGCCGCGTTTCTCAAGGCCATTGGCTACCTGATTCCGTTGATGGACGCCGAGTACGCCTCCTACTATACCCGTGAAGTCATGTTGATTTTGATTCGAGAATTCGCGTCGCCCGATGAGGAAATGAAGAAAATCGTGCTGAAAGTGGTGAAACAGTGCTGCGCGACAGATGGTGTCGAGCCGAGTTATATTCGCGATGAGGTATAGAACTTACTTTGAAAAAATCGGTTTTTAAACCGTCAAAATTGGCCTAAAATAGCCTAAAAATAGCTGAAAATCGACTTGAATTACCCAGAATTGACCTAAAAATGGCCTATTAGGGGCCTAAAATAGCCTAAAGCCGCCTGAAATAGCTGAAAATTGACCTAAAATAGCCTAGAAACATCTAAAAGCACCGAATTCTTGCTATAAACAAAAGAAAAAAAAGTTTGCCACCCGGTGGAATCGAACCCTGGTGTTGATTTTCCAAAAATTTGCCCAAAATCCCACTCGGCCACCCGAGCAAAATTTTGAAAAATCTCGATTTTCATTGATTTTTCGATGTTTTATAGATTTTTAGGCGTTTTAGAACGGATTTTAAGGGTTATTTTGATCTAGAAAAGCTCCTTATTGGTTTAAAATGGCCTAGAATAGCTCAAAATTGGCCTAGATTTGCCTAAAACCTGCCTGAAATAGCCTAATTAATTTTCAGGTGCTTCCAAGCTTCTTCAAAGCCTTCTGGAATCAACGAATGGCAATGGATCGGAGAAACTATCGACAGTTGGTGGACACCACTGTCGAAATCGCTCAAAAAGTCGGATGTGTGGAGATGATCGCGAGAATTGTGGACGATTTGAAGGATGAGAATGAGCAATACCGGAAAATGGTCATGGAGACGATTGAGAATATCGTGGCGTTGCAAGGAGCCACAGATATTGATGCTCGGCTCGAAGAACAGCTCATTGATGGGCTCCTCTACGCATTCCAGGAGCAAACTCAGGAGGATTCTGTCATGCTTGATGGATTTGGAACGATTTGCTCGAGTTTGGGCAGAAGAGCCAAGGCATATATCCCTCAGATTTGCGGTACCATTCTGTGGAGATTGAATAACAAATCGGCGAAGGTTAGTTATTTTTTTCTAAAAATAGTAAAAAAAATGCTGAAAATTCGGCTAAAAACGGGTGAAAACAGACGAAAAACGAATTTCAGTGGTGTATTCCCTGAAATCTCACATTTTCAGCCATTTTCAGCCAAATTTTGACCAATTTTTCATCGATTTTAGCTCGCTTTCAGTCGCTTTTCAGCTAAATTTTCTGAGGTTTTCTCAAAATTGGTCAAAATTTGGTTGGAAATTGACTGAAAATCGGCTGAAAATGGTCCAGAAAATTGGTGAAAATTTAGACTGAAATTGACTTAAAAACGGAAAAATAGCTGAAAATTTCGGGCTGAAATTTCTGAATTTTCAGAATCTCGAAATCTCGAATTTTTAGAATTTCCTATCTTCGGAATACTCGAATTTTCAGATTTTCAGTTTTTCCAGATTACTGAAAACATGCTAAATTAGCTGAAAGTTTCCTCTTTTTTGGCTGATTCCAGCCTGAAAAAAAGGCGAAATTTGGATTAAAATAGTCATAAAATCATAGAAAAAAGCCAAAAATAGCCATAATAGCGCTAAAAATTTCTGTAACTCTCTGAAATTTGGCTGAAAATCGACTGAAAATGTGATGAAATCGACATCCCAAAAAATGGTTCAGTTTTTGACCGATTTCAGCTTAATTCTAGTCGATTTTCAGCCAAATTTCGAATAGTTCAACAATTTTTGGCTCATTTCTAGTCAATTTTCAGCCAAATCTGCTTTTTTGGTCAATTTCAGCCAATTTTAACAGGTCACAGTCTATTTTCAGCGGAACGTCTAAAATCTCGAAAATGAAATTTTGAGATTCTTGAATTCTCAGATTTGAGACAAAATTCTGAAAATTCGAGATTCAGAAAATTTCGGATTCATGTCCTTTTCCAGTCATTTTCAGCCATTTTCAGCCAAATCTTGAAATTTTTTCAGGCTGAAATTGACCAAAAAAGGGAGTTTTCAGCTTTTTTTTATTAGCTGAAAACCGTCTGAAAATGGTCTGAAATCACCTAAAAATGACAAGATTTGACTGAAAATAAACCAAAATATCATACTTGTAAAATTCCGGGCCGGGCCTGAGGAAATTTTCAAGGCCCGGTGTCAAAAATGCTGTATTTTTGAGCCAAATTTTGAGCTCTCAATATAATTTTTTCTATTTTTTTTTCGTATTTTGGATTGTTTGTCTGTCTGAACAAAAAAGATCGGAAAACTCGAAAAAAATCACATAAGGGTCCCCCCTTATGTGATTTTTTGAAAATTTCGAAACTAGTGAAATGACGGGCCCGCCGGGCCGGGTTTCCGAAATTCCGGAAAAAGCCCGGCCTGGCCCGGCCCGTTACAAGTATGCAAACTATCTATTTTTCCAGGTCCGTCAACAAGCGGCCGACCTCATCGCCCGTATCGCCCCCGTAATGCATATGTGTGAAGAGGAGAAGATGATGGGACACATGGGAGTCGTTCTCTACGAATATCTGGGAGAAGAGTATCCAGAAGTGCTCGGCTCGATTCTCGGAGCCCTGAAAGCCATTTGCAACGTGATTGGAATGACTAAAATGACACCACCAATCAAGGATCTGCTCCCTAGACTCACTCCGATCCTCAAGAATCGGCATGAGAAAGTGCAGGAGAATTGTATCGATCTGGTTGGAGCCATCGCTGACAGAGGATCGGAATTCGTGTCGGCCAGAGAATGGATGAGAATCTGTTTCGAGTTGTTGGAGCTGCTCAAGGCTCACAAGAAGTCCATCAGAAGAGCTGCCATCAATACGTTTGGCTTCATTGCGAAGGCGATTGGACCGCATGATGTGCTCGCCACGTTGCTCAATAATTTGAAGGTAGAAGAGGGGTCTTGAAATAGGCAAAAACGCGTCTAAAATAGCCTGAAAATGGGCCTAAAATAGCCCAAAATAGCTTTAAATTGGTCCAAATAGGCCTAAAAACGGCTTTGAAATAGTCCAAACGGCCGGAAAATGGTCTAGACGAAATACTACTTTTAGATCGTTTTCAGACCGGTTTCAGGCTATTTTCGTCCATTTTTATGTCATTTTCGGCTATTTTAGATCATTCTAAAAGTTGAACTAGTCCAAAATGGTGTAGAAATTGGCTGAAATTAGCTGAAAATTATCTAAAGTAGTCGAAAATGCTCTAAATTGGTCGGAAAATGGTACAAAATGGACCAAAATGGTCTGAAAAGGTTTATAAATTGGCTGAAAATAGCCTAACAATGGCCTGAAAAATAGTCCAAAACAGCCAAAACTGTCCTAGAATCGGGCCAAAATAACCTGAAATTGTCTGAAAATGATTCAAAATGGCTTAAAAATTGTCAAAAAAAAAGTCTAAAATAGTCCAATATAACCTTAAAATGGTCCAAAAGAGCTGTAAATCGGCTGAAAATAGTCAAAAAAATCGCCAAAACTGTCCTAAAATGGCCTGAAATTAGCTGAAAATGGTCTAAAATTGTCCGAAATGGCTTACAAATAGTCCAATATGGCTTTAAAATGGCCCAAAGGGGTCCCAAATAGTCCAAAAATAGTCCAAAATGACCTAAACTAGCCTAAACATGACCTAAAAGTAGCCCAAAATGACCTAAAAATGACCTGAAATAGCCTAAAAATAGTCTAACATGGTCTAGAAATGGTCCTAAATAGCCTAAAAATAGTCCAATAATACGTTGATATGGTCCAAAAGGGTCTGAAATCGGCTGAAAAATATGACCTAAAATGACCCAAAAATGGTCCAAATATAGCTGCAAATGGTCTCTGGACTATTTTTTAAGCCATTTTGGATCATTTTTCTCGGCCGTTTTCCAGCCATTTGGATCATTTTTGGTCACTTTTAGACCATTTTAAAACAAAAAATAGTCCCAGAATGATCTAAAAATAGTCTAACATAGCCTAGAAATGGTCCAAAATGGCCAAAACTAGCCTAAAAATGACCCGGAATCGCCTGAAAATGATATAAAAATGACCTAAAATAGTCTATAAATTCTGAAAATTTTTCAAATACTGAAATTGCAATTTTTGACCTCAACAACCCCCTATTTAATCCCAAAAAATGCCTATTTTCCAGGTCCAAGAACGTCAACTCCGTGTGTGCACCACCGTGGCCATCGCTATCGTCTCTGAGACGTGCGCCCCATTCACAGTACTTCCAGCAATCATGAACGAGTACCGTGTCCCAGAGATCAACGTCCAGAATGGAGTTCTAAAAGCGCTGAGCTTCATGTTCGAATACATTGGAGAAATGGCCAAAGACTACATCTACGCAGTGGTTCCATTGCTCATCGACGCCCTCATGGAGAGGGATCAGGTGCATCGTCAGATCGCCGTCGACGCTGTTGCTCATTTGGCAATCGGAGTTTATGGTTTCGGTTGTGAGGATGCTCTTATCCATTTGCTCAATTATGTATGGCCGAATATGTTGGAGAACTCGCCGCATTTGATTCAGAGATGGGTGTTCGCGTGTGAGGGAATGAGAGTCTCGTTGGGACCGATTAAGGTGAGCATTTGCTTCGAAACTTGGCTGAAAATCGTGTAAAATGGGCTGAAATCCGCCGAAAATGGTCATTAGATGGCTGAAAATTGCTGAAATTTAGCTGAAAATCGACCCAAAAATAACTGAAAATAGACAAAAAAAATGGCTAGAAATGAACCAAAAATCGACTGAAAAAAGCTGAAAATAGTTTTCAAAAACCGCTGAAAATAATCATAAAGCTGAAATTCGTCGAAATTTTTCTGAAAATCGTCTAAAAATGAGCTGAAATCGGCAAAAAATTTGGCTGAAAAATGACCCAAAAATCGACTGAAAATAGTCAAAAACCGGCTAAAAATAGCTAAGAATCTCTGACGATCTCCGAAATGTTGCTGAAAATTGACCAAAAAAAAATGGATTACATTTGGCTGAAAATCGGCACTGAAAATCGAGCTAAATTTACCAAAAATATGGATAAAATTTGGCTGAAAATCGACTGAAACTACTCTGAAATTCGGCTTAGAATAGGTTGAAAATAGCTTGAAATAGGCTAAAAACGCTGAAAATTTTTGAAATTTGGATGTAAATCGACTGAAAACGAGCTGAAATGGTCCAAAAATGGCTGAAAATGACGGAAAATCTGAAAATTTCAAGAATTTTTGATTTTCCAATTTCCAATTTCCAGATTCTCAAAATTTCCGAATTTTCGAATTTCTGGAATCTCGGATTTTCAGATTTTCCAGATATTTGAATTCTCGGAATTTCAGATATTTTTAAGAGAAATAAGATTCTTGAAGATATCTTCAAGTTTGAAAGTTCTAGATTCTTGAAATATCAAAAATCTGGATATCTGAAAATTCGAAATTCCAGAAAACGACAAATTTTTGAAATTCGAAGAATTCAAAAATTTCAGCTTGAAATTTTCAGATTTTCCGTCGATTTTGGCTCATTTTTGGCCAATTTCAGTCAATTTTCAGTCGATTTTCAGCCAAATTTCAGCTTTTTAGAATCCTAAAATCCCTGAAAATCCTAAAATTTCCAAATTTCCAGGTAATGCAATACTGTCTCCAAGCCTTGTGGCATCCAGCGAGAAAGGTCCGTGAGCCCGTCTGGAAGGTGTTCAACAATCTGATTTTGGGATCAGCCGACGCACTGATCGCCGGATATCCACGTATCGAAAACACGCCCACCAATCAATACGTTCGATATGAACTGGATTATGTCCTCTAAATAATTGTTGATGCTCAATTTTTTTGCTGGAAAAAATTGCTGAAAATTGAGATTTTTTGATGAAAAAATCACTAAAAAATGCTCTGAAAATCGCTGAAAAATCACCCAAAAATCAATATTTTTTGGTTTAAAAAATTGATTTTTTTTTCTGGGAAAAATCAGCGATTTTTCAGCAAATTTGCCCTTTAAAATTTCAATTTTTCAGCAATTTTTCCTGATTTTTCCCATCCCACCTCTGTCCAAATATATTATATTTAAACCCCCCTTTTTTTGGATCTCCATTTTTTCCACTTTTTTCTACAGTAATTTATTGATTTATTGACTTTTTTCTCTATTTTTTGATCCCCAAAAATCCCCTATTTTTAAAATTTCCCTCTGAATTTTTGACCTAAAAATCCCCAAATTCCCCCATTCATTTTCATATTACTGTATTACTGTATTTTTATATTCTATCAATTACCAATTCAAAATTTGAATTTTAAATGATAATGATGATGAAGAGAAGAAAAAGAAGAAAAAGTTATATATATATATATAATTCCTACTTTTGTCGATTTTTTCGGGAAAAAGCTCCTCCAAGAAGAATGTTTGAAATCGCCAATTTCTTTATCTATCAATTTTTGTATTTTTTTTTCATTTTTTCCATATTTTTAAACCCTGGAAACGCTGAAAATTTGAGCTAGAAATGTCTGAAAATTCCCATCATTTTTTGCTGAAAAATTCAGAAAAATGCGATTTTTGGAATTTTTGGAAATTTCTAAAAATCTGAAAAATGTCATTTTTTAAAATGTAATTTTAACCTAATTTTTGAAAATTTTGGGTTTTTCGAAATTCCCAAAAACCTTTTGAAAAAATTCGATTTTCTAGATCAAAAAATCTGGAATTCTGAAAATTTCGAATCTCCAAAAAAAAAACATTTTCAGGACAAAAAATCCAGAAAATGATCGAAATTTCTCCAAAAATTCCCCAAAAAAAGCTGAAATTCTGGAATTGTGAAACCCGAAAATCTGAAAATTTTTGAACATTTCGAAATCTCAAAAAACCTTTTTTTTTCGATTTTTGGGATTTTAAAAAATCTGAAAAATTCCAAAAAGTGCTTCTGGAATTCTGAAAATCGAAAATCCGAAAAATTTAAAATTTTTGAAAAAATCCAAATTTTCGAAAACATTTCAAAATTACATGGTGGCCTAACTTTTGCAAGTTGATTTTTCTAGGCCATCATGTTAAAATGACCTAGAAATGACGTGTTTTCTAGGCCATTTTAGCATGATGGCCTAGAAAACCAAACTTGCGAAAGTTAGGCCGCCAATTTTTATGGCCTGGAATTCCCAAAAAAATCTGAACTTCTGGAATTCTGAATAATCCAAATAATCGGAAAATTTTCAAAAATTTGAAATTCTAAAAATTTGAAATTCTGAAAATTCTGAGAATTTCAGAAATTCGTAGTTTGACATTTTCAGATTCTTAGATTCTCAGAATCCCAAAAATCTGAAAAATCGTTTTTCCCCCCATTTTTCGAGATTTGAAAAAATCAAAAATCCGCGAAATCTGAAAATCTGAGATTCTCAGAATTTTCAAAAATTCAAGAAATGCTGAAAATTGAATTTTTAGAATCCCAATAATCTTCAAATCTCCAAAAGTATTTCCAGATCCTGAAAATTTCGAAAATTCTCGAATGCTCTAAATTTCATTTTTCTAGGATTACTGTAGCACGAAATACGGTAGTTTTAGCTGCGCAGGCTAAACTACAGTAACCAAAAAAGTGCTCAAAATGAGTCTAGAACCATCTAGAAACCCCGAATTCTTGCTCTAAACAAAAGCAAAAAAAGTTTGCCAGCCGGTGGAATCGAACCCTGGTGTTGATTTTCCAAAAATTCAGGTCCAAAATCCCACTAGACCACCCGAGCACAATTTTTGAAAATCTCGATTTTATTGGTTTTTTGTAGTTTTTAGGGGTTTTCGAAGGTTTTAAAGCTGATTTTCAGGGTTTTTCTTGCCTAGAATAGCTTGAAATCGGTTGAAAATGAATGAAAATTGGCTAAAAATAGCTCAAAAATCGATTTTCAACAAATTTTTTTAAAATCCCGAAATTCTAAAAATCCCCTATTTCCAGATCCTCCTGGGTGCTGCTCCCCCGAGATCCATTTGGATCTCCTCTCAAAATGCCACAAAATGGATTTTCCATTTTTCAAACTGCCGCCGGACCATCATCGCCAACATCTGGAGCACCTACGACTTCTGAACGTATCACATCAGCCAACCGCGTCCGCACCGCTTCCAATCTGAGCACCCTCTCTGGATTCCAAAAACCAACGACGTCAGAAGCTTCTGGAGCACCTGGAGCTCCTGGAGGTGCTCAGAATCAGAATCCGACGTCTTCTGAACACCCTCAACGAATCGTCGCGTCGCAACTCAGCGGAACGTTTACAGTAGTTGAGAAGCCATGGTGGAGAGTTGATGTTCAAGTGCATCAACTGGAAAAATGCCCATTTTGTGATACGTCTCCATTGGTGAGGTTTTAGGCTGGAAATTTGGCTGAAAATCGGCCTAAATCGGCCTAAATCGGCCTAAACCGGCCTGAAATAGCCTGAAATCGATTTTAAATAGCTCAAAATCCGCTTAAAATATCCTAAAATTGCTCAAAACAAAAGCAAAAAGAAATTGCCACCCGGTGGAATCGAACCCTGGTGTTGATTTTCCAAAATTCATGTTCAAAATCCCACTAGGCCACCCGAGCGAAATTTTGAAAAATCTTGATTTTCGTTAATTTTTCGAAGTTTTTAGGGATTTTTAAAAATTCTAAGGGTTTCAGAGCTGATTTTTGGTGTTTTTAAGTCTAGAACACCTCTAAATTGGTCTGAAATTAGCCTAAAACCAAAACTACAGTAATCCAAATAAATTTTTAAAAATAGTCACGAGCATACTCATTTGAAAGCTCTTGACGAGCCAAATCGAATGCTCAAAAATTTCATGTACGTAGGATTTCTGTAGCCCAAGACACGGTAGATTTAGTGGTGCAGGTAGAGCTACAGTAATCCAAAATGCTTCAAATGCGTTTAGAGCCCTCTAAAACCCCCGAATTTTTGCTAAAACAAAAGCAAAAAAAGTTTGCCACCCGGTGGAATCGAACCCTGGTGTTGATTTTCCAAAATTTTGTCCGAAATCCCACTAGGCCACCCGAGCACAATTTTTGAAAATCTCGATTTTCGTGGTTTTTTGATGATTTTATAGGTTTTTAAGGGTTCCAGAGCTGATTTTCAGGGGCTTTATTGTCTAAAAGTTCTTGAAATTGGCTAAAAATAACCCAAAAATCGATTTTTGACAATTTTTGGCCGATTTTATCTGAAAACAGCTGAAAATATAGCGGAAAATGGCTGAAAATCCCAAAAAAGATTCTTCTTAACTTTCAGAAAAACAAAAGTGTGATGTGTCAACGACCCGAGGAGCACATAGCGGTGATAAAGGTGAGAAAATGACCTTTTTAAGGCCATTTTACCATGGTGGCCTAACTTTTGCAAATTGAGATTTCTAGGCCACCATGCTAAAATGGTCTAAAAATACACCAGATGAATACTAGGCGATTTCTAGGTGATTTGAAACGACGGTGGCCTAGCATTTCAAAAGTTAGGCCACCATGTTAAAATGGCCTAGAAATCATACGAGGCGGATATAAGACCGTTTCTATGTCATTTTTACATGATGGCCTAACTTTCCCCAGTTGTGGATTTTTAGGGAGATTGTCTACAAGACACACCAGGTGCATTTTAGGTCATTTTTAAGCTATTTAGTATGGTGGCCTAGAAAAAGCATGCTGAGAAAGTTAGGCCACTATGGTAAACAACCTAGAAGTGGCCTAATATTTACCTGGTAGGTTTTTCAGGCAATTTAGCACGATGGCCGAGAAAAATCATCTTGCAAAAGCTAGGCCATTTCTAGTACATATAACATGGTGGCCGAGAATTGCAAAAGTTAGGCCGCCGTGGCCTAAAAATGACCTAACATGCACCTGATGGGCTTTCTAGGTCATTTTATCATGGTGGCCCAGAAAACCCAACTTGAGAAGGTTAGGCCATTTCTAACCCATTCAACATGGTGGCCTAGAAATGTAAAAGTTAGGCCACCATGCTAAACGTGCTAGAAAAGACCTCCTATTCCTCAGGAATGAATCCTAGGTCATTTTAACATTGTGGCCTAACTTTTTCAACATGAGTTTTCTAGGCCACCATGCTAAAATGGCCTAGGACCCATAACTAACGAATAGTTAATCTTTTCTAGCGCATTTAGCATGGTGGCCTAACTTTTGCAAATTTGGTTTTCTAGGCCATCATGATAAAATGGTCTAAAAGACCTCCTATTCGTCAGGTATGGATCCTAGGCCATTTTAGCATGGTGGCCTAACTTTTGCAATTCGAGTTCTTCTAGGCCACTATGTTAGATGGCCTGGAAAGCCCATCAGATGCATGTTCGGTCATTTCTAGTCCATATAACATGGTGGCCTAGAAATGCAAAAATTAGGCCACTATGTTAGAAATGTCCTAAAACCTTCATATTCTTCGTTCCAGCACGACGCGGGTCACATCTTCGCCAAACCCTTCTACATCACGCTTCGAAAACAGGACACCGACGGGACCATCAACGAAATGTCCTTCCGAATCGACCACGTCGTCCCAGAAACGTCTCCTAACCTGACGAGCATCTCCACGAACTCATCGAATCGAAAGAGTGGAGGAGCCGGTGGAAGTGCTGGAAAGATCTCATCGGCCAGGGCTTCCAGAGTCTATGATAGTGTTGATCTACCCGATGATTATGATAATGGATGCCAAATGACCAAGAAATCAACGGTGTCGTGTTGTACACCAGCACCAACTGTTGGCAAGGAGATGGGGGTGAGTTGGAGCCAAGAAATTGGCCTAAAATGGCATAATCTAGGCGTAAATAGCCTGAAATAGCCTAGATTTATCTGAAAATCGCTGAAATCGGCTCAAAATAGCCTAAACTTGCTCAAAAGAAAAGCAAAAAAAGTTTACCACCGAGTGGAATCGAACCCTGGTGTTGATTCTCCAAAATTTGCATGTCCAAAATAACACTAGGCCACCCAAGCACATTTTTGAAAAATTTCGCTTTTTGGAGCTTTTCGACGGTTTTAGGGGTTTTCAGGTGCTTCAAAATTGATTTTCAGGCTTATTTAGTCTAGAATAGGCTAAAGATGGCCTAAAACATCCCAAAAACAAAACTACAGTAATCCAAAAAAATTTCCAAAAATAGTCATGAGTATACTCATTTGAAAGCGCTCAACGAGTCAAGTCGAATGCTCCAAATTTCATACCTCTAGAATTACTGTAGCTCGAGATACGGTAGATTCAATTTTTGGGTCAAACTACAGTAATCCAAAAAATATTCAAAAGTAATCATGAGTATACTCATTTGAAAGCTCGTGACAAGCCAAGTCGAACGTTCCGACTACCGTCTTTCTAGGGTTATTGTAGCCCGAGATACGGTAGTTTGAGAAGCTAGAGTAACCCAAAAATGCTAAAAATGAGTCTAGAACCATCTAGAAACCCCGAATTCTTGCTCTAAACTAAAGCAAAAAGAGTTTGCCACCGAGTGGAATCGAACCCTGGTGTTGTTTCGAAAGTTTGCATATCCAAAATCCCACTAGGCCACCCGAGCAAATTTTTAGAAAATGTCGATTTTTGTGGTTTTTTGACTTTTTAGGGAGTTTTTAAGTGTTTTAGAACTGATTTTTGGGATTATTTTGATCTAGAATTGCCGTAAAACTTTAAATTTTAAACTATAAAAATTTCCAGCGCTGCATAATCAGCATCTGCCGATCCTTTCCCGGTCTCTCGAAACACTTTGAATATCTTAAACCCGGCGATACGGTAATTGGTATCGAGGAGACTGTGGAAACCGTATCCCTGGACAATGTGCAGCTGACATTTCGAGAGATTTATATGAGCCGTGCGGATATGTACAGATACCGTAGCTGTTTGATTGGAAGGATGACTTATGTGGAGGAACAGAAACGACATCTAAATATTAACACCCGGATTTCGGATATGTGGAGGAAAGGGTCGCTGGTGAAGAGCGGTTTCGTTACTGACAAGACTCGCGTCGTTTTCCGGTCCAGCTCATCGACAGTGCTCATATTTATTCAGGTTTGGTGGCCTAGAATCGACTCGAAACTAGAAATTTGAATTCCCCATCAAAAACTACCCCTGGACACCTTTTTCGCTAGCGAAATCCCTCGAAATCGGGGAGTTGTACCCATGGAAGAGTTTTTGAGAAAGTTAGGCCACGACTAGAAACTTGCTTAAAACACCCCCAAAACAGCACAAAGAGGATTGAAAGTTTAGGCAATGACCATGAAAACTAGGTCACGCCGGAAAATATAGGTCATGGCCTTGATTTTGGGTTTTCTTGGCCGTGACCTAGATTTTAGGGACGTGGCCTAGTTTTTTTGAAATTCCGAAGTTTTCCAAAGGCAGTCGACATTTTACTCATTTGAAAGCTCTTGGCAAGCCAAGTCGAATGCTCCAAAAATTTCATACCTCTAGGATTACTGTAGCTCGAGATACGGTAGATTCAATTTTTGGGTCAAACTACAGTATTCCAAAAAATTTTCAAAATTAGTCATGAGTATACTCATTGGAAAGCTCTTGACACGCCAAGTCGAATGCTGTAAATTTCATCTCTCTAGGATTTTTACTGTAGCTCGAGATATGGTAGATATTGTAGACTACAGTAACCCAAAAGTACTCAAAATGAGCCTAGAACCTTTTAGGACCTCTGAATTCTAGCTCAAAACAAAAGCAAAAAAAGTTTGCCACCGAGTGGAATCGAACCCTAGTGTTGATTTTCCGAAATTTCGCATGTCCGAAATTCCACTAGGCCACCCGAGCAAATTTTGGAAAATCGGGATTTTCATGGTTTTTTCGAGTTTTTAGGGGTTTTTAAAGGTTTCTGAGCGGTTTTAAGTGGTTAATATAGCTAGAAATGACCTAGAAAAGCAAAATGGGCCTAGTAAGTGCCTAAATTGGTCCAAACTAGCTATAATATAGCCTAGAAAAGGCCTAAATCAGTCTAGAATAGCTCGAAAATTCCGCTTTTTCAGATGTGCTCGGAAATGAATCAACTCGATCCCCAAGGCGACCTGTACCTGGAAAAATGCATCAAAGGCTTTCTAACAGAGCTATTCCAAAAGTGGAAGGAGCAATCGTGCACCCACTACGTATCCATCATCCTCTGCTCCCGATGGTACGCGATTCAAGGAGTCGACGACGTGGCGAAGAAGCTGATGAGAGGAGCGTGCGATCATCGTGGACGCTATTATCAGGATTTTTATCGATTATTATTCCAAAATGAGCACTATGACGATTGGGCGGACACCCAGTTGAAGGAGATAAACGTCGGGTGTAGCAAGTATTCATCGCAGATTCAGGAGAAATTAAGACAGATGCATCCACAGGTCCAATTTGAGATCTCGACGGCTGCGGATGGGAATTTCTTGCAAGTGCTGAATATGAGCATGAACTCGTTTAGTATGTATCATTCGGATCGCAGATTTGAGACCACTGGACAACAGGTGAGAAGTCGACCCGTAACTCGCTTCAAATCTGAAATTTCTGTTCGATTCAACAACCAAACTGTAGTACTCCACGAGAACTACAAAATGATACCAAATTTGACTGGATTCCGAACGCGGGGTTCAGGAGCAGAAGGCGTTAAAGAGAGG
>NC_013490.2:12862968-12865378 GCF_000004555.2 Caenorhabditis briggsae | reverse complement strand
TTTCTGTAGGTCGGTCTAGATCCTGTTACAGTAACCCAAAAAACAATTCAAAATTAGTCAAGAGTATACTCATTTGAAAGATCCCGACAAGCCAAGTCGAATGCTCCAAATTTCATCTCTCTAGGATTACTGTAGCTTGGGATACGGTAGTTTTAGAGCACTACAGTAACCCAAAAATGCCTAAAATGAGTCTAGAACCTTCTAAAACCCCCGAATTCTTGTTTTAAACAAAAGCAAAAAAAGTTTGCCACCGAGTGGAATCGAACCCTGGCGTTGAGTTTCCGAAAATTCGCATGTCCAAAATCCCACTAGGCCATCTAAGCAAAATTTTGAAAAATGTCGATTTTTTGGTTTTTTAAAGGTTTTAGGGGTTTCAAAAGGGTTTTAATGGGTTTCAGAGCTGTTTTAGAGGTTATTTCGCACTGAAAATTGCATTTGCAGGGGTTATTTTGGTCCAAGATGGCCTAGAAAGGCTCCAAATTGTCCTAGAGACAAAAACACCCAAATTTTCTAACATTCCAGATCATCTTCGTCACCCCTGGCAACGGTGTACTTCATGTGGACCGAGACCTCGTTAGTCTTACTAAACAAAGGGTCATCGACATGGGTATCTCATTGGATATGGTCTGTCTCGGAGAGCAACCCCTCCACGCGGTCCCTCTATTCGTTTTCCACCCCATCGTCGAGCAGAAGGACACCAGATGTGAATATTTTATCCCTCATTGGATGAATTACTCGTATTATCGAATGGCCCGGAGATCGGCGATTTCCGTGCAGTTCAGGCCGCGAATTCAGCTGCCCGCCGACGTCTTATCGGCCCCTAAGAAGATGGGAATGGGCGAGACGGGCATTGTGTTGAGGGAGAATGAGAAGGTAGGGAATTCGCTGAGATTTCTGGGGAAAAATCCGGCGAAAAATGAAGTATTTAGGGCTGGGGGAAACGGGATGGCCTAAAAATTGGAAAAATGCGATTTTTCAGGCTTTTAGAATCAATTTTTCTAGATTTCCCATAGCAAAATCGAATTCCCCATGCAAAACTACCTCTAGAGACTTTTTCGGAATCGAAATCCCTCACAATCGGGGTGTTGTACCCATGGAAGAGTTTTTGCAAAAGCTAGGCCACTATTAGAAAGTCGGCCGTATCTCGAGCTACAGTAATCTTAGAGCAATGAAATATGCACTAATCGACTTGAAATCTTAAGAGCTTTCAAATGAGTATACTCATGACTATTTTTTGAAATCATATTCGGTGTACTGTACTTTGGGCAAAACTACAGTAATCCCGAAAATTACTCAAATATAGTCATGATTATACTCATTTGAAAGCTCTTGGAATTTCAAGTCGATTGGTGTAATTTTCATTGCTTTAGGATTACTGTAACTCGAGATACAGTAGATTTAGTGGCCCAGGAAAAACTACAGTAACCCAAAAAAAATCTCAAAAATACTCATGAGTATATTCACTTGAAAGCTCTGGGAATTTCAAGTCAAATGCGCTAAATTTCAATCTTCTAGGATTACTGTAACTCGAGATACGATAGTTTTTACAAAGCTACAGTAACCCAAAAACATTTCCAAAAATAATCATGATTATACTCATTTGAAAGCTCTTGGAATTTCAAGAGGTGTAATTTTCATTGCTTTAGAATTACTGTTGCTCGAGATACGGTAGTTTTAGCGGCCTAGACAAAACTACAGTAACCCAAAATGCTCAAAGTGAGTCTAGAACCCTCTAGAAACCCCGAATTCTTGCTCTAAACAAAAGCAAAAAGAAGTTGCCACCGAGTGGAATCGAACCCCGGTGTTGATTTTTCGAAAACTTGCATGTCCAAAATCCCACTAGGCCATCCGAGCACCTTTTTGAAAAAAGTCAATTTTTGTGGTTTTTTGAAGGTTTTAGGGGTTTTCAAGGGTGCCTGAATTGATTTTATGGGTTATTTTGGTCTAGAAAGGCTCAAAAACACGATTTTCAGCCAGCGACACCTCCAACACTACCACCAGCAATCGTCTACAAAACCGACGCCGACCGGAAGGAGGCAGCAATCAAAGCCTACAACAAAAAGAACGAGAAATACATTGAATACGATAAAATGAAGTTGGAATCAGTGTGTGCATCGATTCAACTGCTCCCCAAAGAAGAGGCAAATGATGAGAATCAGGTGGTGATAAATGCACCGAAAATCGGCAAGAAAATGATTCGAGAGCTTCTGGGCGTGGACCCAACGGATTCAGATGACGAGAAGGAAAAGACGACGGCGGATGAGGCGGAGGAGCGGCGGAATGCCATGCAAGCTATGTTTGCAGACTATTTGTGTGAGGGAGAGGAGTGGCCGGATGAGAAGAAGAGCTATGAGAAAGGTATGGGTGGAAAATTGGCTGGAAATCGGCTGAAAATGACCCAAAATCGCTG
>NC_013490.2:12853138-12862323 GCF_000004555.2 Caenorhabditis briggsae | reverse complement strand
CCACCTCAAAATGTCCCAAAAAATGAGCGGTTTGCTGAAAATCGGCTGAAAATCGATTTTTGGCATTATGGCCTAGAAATACCGAAATTTGGGCTTCTAGGCCATCATCGGTGTTTTCGGATTTCCGAGCGAAAATTTGGCTGAAAATTGGCTAAAAATCATCGATTTTTGAACATTTTCTGACCATTTTCCGTAAAACTACCGTATCTCGAGGTACAGTAATCATGGAGAGGTGAAATTTAGAGCATTCGACTTGGCTTGCCATGAGCTTTCAAATGAGTATACTCATGACTAATTTTGAATCACTTTTTGGGGTTACTGTAACAGGATCTAAGCACACCTACAGTAATCTACAGTAACCCCAAAATTTGTTTTTCAAAATTATTCATGAGTATACTCATTTGAAAGCTCTTGACCAGCCAAGTCGAATGCTCTAAATTTCACCTCTCCATGATTACTGTATCTCGAGATACGGTCGACTCAGTGGGGGAGCAGGCGAAACTACTGTAACCCAAAAATGCTCAAAAATGTCCTAAAATTGCTTAAAATCGGCTAGAAACGACCCAAAAAAACGTTGGGACCATTTTTGGACCTTGGTGGCCTAGAAAACCCAAAATTTGGATTCTTAGGCCAGGCTCCGCCCCTTTTTCTCTAATCCCCGCCCACTTTTTTCATTTTCAGACTTCGATAGTGAGCCCATTCAAGAAGACGATTTGCTCGATGACCCGTTCTCGGAGCCACCTCCACCGTCAGCTTCACAAGCTCCGCCCACTTCTTCCGAAGCTCCGCCCCCTACGCAAGCTCAAACGATCTCACAATCCCCGCCCACCGCTTCAAGACAAGCCCCGCCCCCATCCCAACCACGACCAATCTCCCAAGCCAGCCAACAAGCCCCGCCCCCCGAACGAAAGAAGCTCCGCCCACGCGATCCGGAGCGGCGAAGCGACGGTTCGACGAATGCGGGCGGTCCCAAAGAGATAGCCCGCGGACCGTCGACCGCCGCGGTCGGATCGATTCGGCCGGTTTCGGCCGCGAAGGATATTGTGAAGCCATCGACATATAAGATACCACCGCTGGTCGCAGGGGGCGGAGCTAATAACAATTCTGGAGGGCACTCATGGGCTACAAACTACAATCGAGGAGCGTTTTCGATTGAGAATGTGGTGAGTTTAGGCTTGAAAATAGGCTGAAAATCATCAATTTGAGATCATTGCTCAGCTTAAAATTCTCAAATTTCCAGCAGCCGGACTCCCCTCGCTCCTCATACGAATCCGTGAAAATGCCCGCCAGCTCGCTCATCGGATCCATTGAAGTTGGCTCGTGTAGGTTTTGGCCTGAAATTTGGCCTAAAAAGGCCTAAAACGGTCTGAAATAGCCCAAAACCAAGGCTACAGTAACCCAAAAAAATTCTAAAAATAGTCATGAGTATACTCATCTGAAAGCTCTTGACAAGCCAAGTCGATTGGTGTAAATTTCATATCTCTAGGGTTATTGTAGCTCGAGTTACGGTAGTTTCTAGAAAACTACAGTAACCCAAAAAATTATTTTAAAAGTTATTCATGAGTATACTCATTTGAAAGCGCTCAACGAGCCAAGTCAAATGCTCCAAATTTCATTTTTCTAGGATTACTGTACCTCGAGTTACGGTAGTTTTAGAAAGTACAGTAACCCAAAAACTCCTAAAATGAGTCTAGAACCCTTTAAAACCCCCGAATTCTTGCTTAAAACAAAAGCCAAAAAATTTCAAAAAAGTTTGCCACCAAGTAGAATCGAACCCTGGTGTTGATTTTCCGAAAATTCGCATGTCCAAAATCCCACTAGGCCATCCGAGCACAATTTTTAAAAATGTCGATTTTTAAGACTTTTTGAAGGTTTTAGGGGTTTTTAAGGGGTTTAGAGCTGAATTTAGGGGTTATTTTGATCAAGAAACGCTTCGAATTGCTCTAAATTAGCCTAGAATTTTCAACGAATGGCTTAAAGTAGGCTAAAATAGCTCTAAAATGTTCCAGCGGCCCTCGCAAAGCTGCGTCACGCCTCTCCACAACGGCGTGGTACGGTAGACGGTGCAATTGGAATTGGCGGTCAGGCTGGCTCGGCCACAGGCATAGGCACATGCTCTTCAGCAATCGGAATGCTTGGATCCGGAGCTCTGATCTCAAATGGATCCCTAAATCAGACTGGGGAGGCGTTCACGGCAGTCTGGAAACGACAGAATGGACAATTGATCAATCCGTTTCGACCCGAGGATTTTGCTGTGCAGGTAAAGGGGCGTGACCTAGAAAAATCATCTTGGAGAAAGTTAGGCCACCAAGCTGGATGACCTAGACCATCTGGCTTGATGGACTAGAAAACCAAGGGTGTTGGAAACTCGGCCGTGGCTATATTCCCTACAGCACTTTTCAGGACGAAAAACGGCTCCTGAAATTGGCTGAAAATACCGCCAAAAGAAAGTTAGGCCATCATGGCCTAGAAACCTTACTTAGGCCACCAAACTAGATGGCCTAACTTTCTCCGAGTTAGGCCACCAAGCTAGGTGGCCTAGAAAGCTTATCTAGCTTGGAAGTCAAAATTTCCGAAAAAAAAACTTTTTTTTCTCGATTTTTTCAAAATCATCCGATTGTGAAAAAATTGATATCACGAGCTGAAATTGGCTGAAAATTTGAATACTGAAAGAAATTTTTGAAAAAGTCGAAATTTGGGAAAAATTTTTTTTGGAATTTTTCAAAATAAAATTTTTTCAAATTTCGATTTTTCCGAAATTTTCTTACAGTATTTTCAGCCAATTTCAGCTCGTGATATCGATTTTTATCCCGATTGGACGATTTTGAATTTTTTCGAAAATGCGCTTTTTTGTCATTTTTCGCCATTTTTTCAGGCGATTTTCGGTCATTTTCAAACCCATTTCTAAGTCTAAATGGCCTAGAAAAGTCTAAAAATCCTATTTTCAGGTCACCGCCAACCGTCGCCGCTGGATTCACGTCTTCCCGGTGGATAGTTCTGGAAAATCCAAATTGGCTCATCATTTCGTCTCCGGACAGAGCATTGTGCACATAGTCGGAGCACCGGAAGATCAGAAAAAATATGTGGCTCGTAAGGATCTCTATCATATTTCTTGGGAAAAAAAATTTGAAAAAAAAATTTTGGACCAAAAATTTTTTTTCGAAAATTTTCAAAATGGTCCGATTGCGAAAAAAATCAATTTCACGAGCTGAAATTGGCTGAAAATAAGAATACCTAAAGAAATTTTCGAAAAAATCGATTTTTGAGAAAATTTTTTTTTGGAATTTTCAGTGCGATTTTTCGAAAAAATATTTTTTTTTCCAATTTTCGATTTTTGGAGTTTTTTTTTCAGAATCCTTATTTTCAGCCAATTTCAGCTCGTGATATCGATTTTTATCACAATTGGACCATTTTGAAATTAGGGCCTATAACTCGGCTCATTGACTAACTAGAGCTTTAAAATTAGGCTCATTTTGTAGCTCTTGATTTTCTCTATTATATCACTGCCCTTTGGTTCATCTATCAAGCCTCCAAAGCTTTAGAAATCGCCTCCTCCCTGGATACGGTATCAATGTCGAAGAGTCCGGATCAGGTGGCACTATCAGCTGATAAGCGAAGCGTTCCAAAATCCAGGGACAACAACAATCCGGATAAGAATTCGAAATCCAATTCCGCTGGAAACGCGTCGAAAAAGTACAAAGTGTGGGCGTGGGGATCGACTGGGGAGGAGAAATGGAATGTGGAAATGGAAATTGGCACGGATTGGAAGTCGTTGGTACGGTCGGCACTGCTTCCGATTACCACGGACTTCTTTCCAGATGGACAAGCGCTTCAGAATCAGTTTATCATGAATGAGTACAGTATTAGTGTGGAGGTGAGTTGAAAATGGCTGAAAATTGGCTGAAAAAGACCATAATTGGCGAATTTTAGAAAAAATTCAAAATCGCCCAATCGCGATAAAAATCGATATCACGAGCTGAAATTTGCTGAAAATGCGAATCCTGGGTAGAAAATTACAAAATTTTCAAAAATTGAGAAAAAATTTTTTTCGAAAAATTCCAAAAAAATCGATTTTTTCAAAATCCTCTAATCGTGATAAAAATTGATATCACGAGCTGAAATCGGCCGAAAAGAAGAATTCGAAAAAAATTTGAAAAAAAAGGTTTTTGGAATTTTATGAAAATTTTGTTTTCTCAAATTTCAATTTTTTCGAAAATTTCTTTCAGTATTTGGGTTTTCAGCCAATTTCAGCTCGTGATGTCGAGTTTTATGAGGATTGGACGATTTTGAATTTTTGAGAAATTTTACATTTTTTGGGAATTTTCAACCCGATTTCGGGTCATATTTGAGCCTATTTTCAAGCTATTTTCATCCTGATGGCCTAGAAACCTCATTTAGAAAAAACTAGGCCATCTGATCCTTCTGATCCTTCCTATTTACAGCCCAAACAAACGCCTGAGTCCTATCGCGAGGGACTGTTCGACTGTGAATCCCCGAACTCCAGTGGATCCCAACCCGGCGGTGATAACAGTATCAATGGGGAAACAATTCCCGCTTCTGAAACTCAAAATTCTGAAAACGGCAGCCTAGAAAAGGGATTCCGACGGATTCGAGAGAAATCGTCTGGAAAAGCGACCATGACACGTCTTCTATACGATCAGATGATTCTACAACGCCTACAGAGGGGATATCAGATTGTTTTATTGGATAAGGTGAGCTGGAATTTTTGAGCATTTTTTGAGCTACAAAATGAGCCTATTTGGGGTACTGTAGCTTGTCTAGGAGCAAAGTTACAACAATTTCAAAAAAAAATCAAATTGCCCAATTGTGATAAAATTTGATATCACGAGCTGAAATTGGCTGAAAATAAAGATACTGAATGAAATTTAAAAAAAGTTGAAATTTGAAGAAAAATTTTTCGAAAAATACCAAAAATTTTTTTTCAAATTTTGACTTTTTCGAAAAATTTCTTCCAGAATTCACATTTTCAGCCAATTTCAGCTCGTGATATCAATTTTTATCGCATTCGGACGATTTCGAATTTTTTGGGATTTTTTTTGGCTTTCCTAACTTTGCTCATAACCAAGCTACAGTAGTCAAAATAGGACCATATTGTAGATCTTGAGTTTATCTACCGTATCCATTTTAGCTGATCCAAAAATATTGATCCTGAGCTACTGTAGTCGATATTTTTGAAATTGATCCCAAAAATGGCCGTTTTTGCCCAAAACGCCCCCATTTTCCAGAGCCTAGTGGAAGTGTCCTGTGAAGCAGCGAAAAAACCGTCCCGAATCGAGTCGATCAAAACGCAGGACCTCGCGGAACCTCGAAAATCTCGTGTGGACCATAATCGAAGCTCGTCGAAGAACTCCAGAAGACAACATCGAGCTCAGGATTCAGAAATTGTGCTCTCGTTCAATAAATACTATCATAAGCTGGTGTTGGATGAGGAGAACCTGCAGGTAAGACGGAAAAATTGGCTAAAATTGCCTCGAAAATCGATTTTGGGAGCCAAAATTTGAAAAAATCGATTTTTTTCAAAATTTTCAAAATTGTCCAATCGCGATAAAAATCGATATCACGAGCTGAAATGGGCATAAAATAAAAATACTGAAAGAAAATTTCAAAAATTGACATTTGAAAAAAAGTTTTTTTTTCGAAAAATTTCATTTTTTTCAACATTTCCAAAATCCTCCAATTGTGATAAAAATCGATATGACGAGCTGAATTGGCTGAAAATGAGGATTCTGAAAGAAATTTTCTAAAAATTGAAATTTGAAAAAAAAAATTTTTTTTCGACAAATTGCACTGAAAATTCAAAAAAAAATTTTTTTTCAATTTTCGCCTTTCAAAAATTTTCTTTCAGTATCTTGATTTTCAGCCAATTTCAGCTCGTGATATCGATTTTTATCGCGATTGGACAATTTTGAAAAAATCCAAAAAAAAAAATATTTTGGCTTATAACTTTGCTCTTAGACCAGCTAGAGCTTCAAAATTAGTTGCATCTTGTAGGGCTCCTTAATTTCTACCGCATGCATTCTCATTGGAGCGTAATTGCATACTCTGTGGACATCTAGACAAACAGACAAACGGGAGCGATCAACAACACTTACTTGTCGTGATAATTTGGAGATATTTAGCGTCCTCCACACGTCGGATATAGTTCATCGCACGCTTTCGACTCGAGATCCCTTCGACGTTGTCTGAAAAATGTGGGAATGAGGGATAAAGAGATTTTGAGAGACGCCGAGAATTTCCAGCCAATTCGGACCATTTTTTGGACCATTTTCCACACTCACATCTCAACCAGAGTGCAAAATCGTAGATCACAAACATATTGTTCGGGTGAATGACTTGTAGCTGCCGCTCGTTCGTTGAGATCAATCCGACGTATGGTGTAGACTGAAAATGGAGAAATTTGAGGTTTTAGAGCCAATTTTGAGCTATTCTCGATGAAAAAATTAGCTAAAAAACCGTAAAAACAGCTCTAAAACCTCTAGGAACCCCTAAAACCATCAAAAATCGACAAAAATCGACATTTTTCAAAAACTTGCCCAGGTGGCCTAGTGGGATTTTGGGGCAAAAATCTGAAAACTCAACACCAGGGTTCGATTCCTCTCGCTGGCAAACTTTTTTTGCTTTCATTTTGAGCAAGAATTCGGGGTTCCAGAAGGTTCTAGACTCATTTTGAGCTTTTTGGGTTACTGTACTTTCTAAAACTACCATATCTCGAGCTACAGTAAACATACAGAAGTGAAATGTACACTAATCATCTTGGTTTGTCAAGAGCTTTCAAATGAGTATGCTCATGACTATTCTGGAAACTTTTTTTGGGTTACTGTAGTTTTCTAGAAACTACCGTATCTCGAGCTACAGTAATCCTAGAGGAATGAAATCTACACCAATCAATTCGACTTTCAAGAGCTTTCAGTTGAGTATACTCATGGCTATTTCGCAAAATTTTTTTGGGTTACTGTAGTTTTGGCCTAAATTAGGCCTAAATAATAGGCCTAAATTAGGCCATTATTAGGCCTTTTTAGAAAAATTTTTTTTACCTTAAACGCCTCCATGACATATTTCATCGTGAAATCGTCGCGTTTCAATTTGGGCACTCGCTCCTTTAAATCCCGTGGGTCTGGCGGCTGTTTGGGGTACTGTAGCTTGTTCATGAGCAATAGCAATTTGGTGAGTCGAGAGTACCACGCCTCGTTCGGCGATTCGAACTCTTTTGGGTCGCGGAATTCGATGCCTTTGCCTTCTTCTTGTTTTTCGGTTAGGGGCGTTTTGAGGATGTCCGTTGGGTGGAAGACGACCAGGAACGTGGCTGAGAAGCACTGGAAATTGAGATTTTTAGGCCTTTTCAGGCCTTTTTAGGCCCATTTAAAGCTATTTTAGCGAATTTTTAGGTCGTTTTGGACCATTTTTCAGCAGGAAATTCCCAGTTATTTTGGGCGGTACACGATGAGGAAGGGTTGGCTGAGAAGCACTGGAAATATCGATTTTAGGCCCTTTTAGGCCTTCTTAGGCCTTTTTAGACAGTGTTTCGAGGTTTTGGGGACCGTTATTTATGAGTTTTGGGTTCATTTTAAGCCATATAAAATCATTTTTGGATAATTTCTGGCTATTTTTTTAGTTCATGTTAAGCCATTTTGGACCATTTTTAGCCATTTTGGGATCAATAATAAAAGATTTTCAAACATTACTTTGGTCATTTTGAACAGTTTTTGACAGTTTTAGAGTCTTATTTTTGGGCGATTCTAAGTCATTTTGGGGACTATTTTGAGCTGTTTTCGGACCATTTTAGCCTATTTTAGACTATTTTAAGCTAGTTAAGACCATTTCGTGGTTATTTTTGACCATTTCTAGCTCATTTATATAGCCTCAACTATAGCCCATTGTAGATCATTTTCAGGCCCATTTCGGACCATTTTAGGCTATTTTAAGCCATTTTAAGCTATTTTTAGATCAAGTTTGCTCATTTTAAGCCTTATTTGAATCATTTTCGACTAGTTTTAGCTCAGTTTAGATTTATTTTGGACCGTTTAGGACGGTTTCTGGACGATTTGAAGCTCATTTTAGACCAATTTTAGCCTATTTGAGACTGTTTTATAGCTCATTTTGGACTATTTTTGGACCATTTTCAGCCGATTTTTCCACTATTTTCAGTCATTTTAGACCAATTTAGCCCCCCTCTCTCTTACCTTCATCTGCTCCGAATACAGTGTATCATCAAAGATTGCCCTAAACGAGACGTCAAACGAGGACCAGTTGAGTTTGTCCAGACCGTGGTGACGCAGTTTGGTGACACTCTTCTCGTAGGTCGACGCGTCGGGAACCTGGAAAAATTACGAGTTTTTTAAAATTGTCCAATTGCGATAAAAATTGATATCACGAGCTGAAATGGGATGAAAATCAAGATACTGGAAGAAATTTTCAAAAAAGTCGAAAATTGGAAAAAAATTTTTTTTGGAATTTTTCGAAAATTTTTTTTCAAATTTCGATTTTTTTTGAAAATTTCTTTCAGCATTCTTATTTTCAGCCAATTTCAGCTCGTGATGTCGATTTTTTTCGCGATTGGACGATTTTGATTTTTTTTTTTCGAAAAATGATCATTTCCAGTCATTTTCAGCCCATATTTCCCCGATTTTTACCTGAAAATAGTACGAATACATTGTATTGAAATATCTCGAGTTGAGCTCATCATCAAATGCATCTCTATCGAATAATGGCTCCCGGATCAGCGCGGCGCCTTCTTCTTCGTGCATATTTGCCACGTGGAGAATGCTCAATTTGGGCTCGTCGGCCTTCACCGACGGTCGTTCACACCATCCTTCAAATCCTTCAACCTCATCTTGTGGGACGTCTTTCGGACGGAATAGGGTTACATGGACCTGAAAAATAAGGGTTTTTTCAAGNTAAGTGGTTTACCCCCCCCCCCCCCCCCCTCACTAGCTTGGGAGCCTAGAAACATCATCTAGGGAAAGTTAGGCCATGGAGCTCTGAGGATTAGAATACCCTAAATCTAGTTTGGTGGCCTAACTTTACTCCAGGGGAGGTTTCTAGGTCATGTTGACCTAACTTCCCAAAATGCCTTTTTAGCCCATTTTCAGCCATATTCAGCCGCAATTTTCAGTTATTTCAGGCATGTTTGATAGTATCTATCTTTTTATCACAAATTGGAAAAA
>NC_013490.2:12845355-12852138 GCF_000004555.2 Caenorhabditis briggsae | reverse complement strand
CTGCTCAAAATTATAGGTTTAGGCGGAAACGCCTTACAGTCTAAGATCCCATGTACCCTCAGAACCAATGTACCCTAAGAACTCGATGTACCCTCGATGAACCCTTTTTCGATGTACCCTTGGATCGTGGGCCGGTGTACGGTGAAATTTTTTATTTCATCAAAATGTGCAGAAATGCATGTAGATTGACATAAAAATAAAGAAAAAATTCAAAAAAATTCCTTCGGCGAGAAAAACGCATCGAAAAATACGCTGAAAGCCCTTAGGGACGAGGTTTTTTCCTGGGCCGCCCGGTGACTAAAAGCGCGCGAATTCAAACTTTTAAAATTTTTTCGCTCGTTTTCACTGTTTTTTTCGGTTTTTTCAAGAGTTTTCAAGGTTTTCGTTAATTTGTATTCCAGATACATCGGAAAATTTGAAAAAAACAGTGAAAACGAGCGAAAAAAATTTAAAAGTTTGAATTCGCGCGCTTTTACTCACCGGGCGGCCTAGAAAAAACCTAGTCCCTAAGGGTTTTCAGCGAATTTTTCGATGCGCTTTTCTCGATGAAGGAATTTTTTTGAATTTTTTCTTTATTTTTATGTCAATCTACATGCATTTCTGCACATTTTGATGCAATAAAAAATTTCACCGTACACCACCTTTAATTTATTTTTTTGGCGAAAAATTGGTTTTTTTTCGATATTTTTCCGGTTTTTTGGCGTTTTTCGGCGAAAATCGATGAAAAGAACGGGTTTTCGGGGTTTAGACACAATTTATTTACATTTTGGCTTGCAATGAACACAGAAAAATGAAGAAAAAACACAAAAATTAATGGATTTTGGCCAATTTCTCCAATTCCAAATTCTTTTTCGCCGCTTTTCGGCTCATGGAACGGAATAAATAGGTGACGATGGAGAGAAAAAATACAGTAAATGGAATCGCAGCCAAAAATTGGGGATTACGGTAGTCGATGGGGGTCTTCTTGGCGACGAACCAGTAGTTGAGGAAGACAAGGGCTGAAAATCGATTTTTAGGCGTTTTAGTCACTTTTAAGCTCTTTTCAGGCTATTTTAAGTATTTTTAAGCCAAATTCTCAACAGAGCACATTTACCTTCACACGAGAACCCCACTGGATAGAGGAGCTTAAAGGCGTTGTACCGTATCCATGTCAAATGCCGATTCGGGGTTCTTAGACACGTGGCAAGGTAGTAGGGTCCACGACAGAGCTCACTGAGCAGGTAGACGGCGACGAGAGTGAATCTGGCACCGTGCCAACCCGACATATGAGAAGCGACCCAGAGGACGAACATTCGACCGGAGACCTGAAAATGTTAAATTTGAAAACTTTTGAAAAAATTATTTTAAAAAATTGGCTTAAAACTAATGAAAATAGCTATAAAATCGCTTAAAAACAGCTTAAACGCTTAAAAACAGTCTAAAAGATGACTAAAATCGTAAAAATTCCGAAAATCCATTTTTCGAATTTCCCGCCTACACCAATTACGCTCTACTGAACTTGGAAAAAAAAATAGCTCAAAATGACCTGAATATGCCTAAAAATGTCTGAAAGTTATACAATTTCGGTCTAAAATGGTCAAAATTCGAATTTTTGGAAAAAATTTTTTTTTCGAAAATTGGTAACAATAGCTTAAAATATTTGAAATTTTGAAAAAAATGAGGCCGAAATTGCTAAACACCGCTAAAAATAATCAGAAATTGTCTTATAAATCGTAAAAATTCCGAAATAATGATGTTTTTTTCAAATTTCCGCCCAAACTAATTGCGCTCTACCGTACCTGCTGCAGGAGAAAATAGGCGTTTAATAGGTAAAAAATAGTTTCAAAATAACCTGAAATGATCAAAATTAAGTTTTTCTGAAATTTTTAGAAAATTACGCTGAAACAGCCAAAAACTAGTAAAATAGCAAAAAACTAGCCAAAAATCCGATTTTTGAATTATTTTTTCAAATTTTTTCCGCCTAAACCAAATGCGCTCCATAGCTAACTTGTACAAGCAGCTGAAAGTAGCATTTAATTGAGTAAAAATAAGTGTAAAATAGTGAAAAATAGCTTTCAAAATGTTAAAAATAGCCTAATGCAGCTAAAATTATAATAAATCGCGCTAAAAATGGGCGAAATTCGAATTTTGCTGAAATCGCCTGAAACTGGTTAAAATGGCTTGAAAATAGCATTTAATCAGTTTCAAACAGCACAAAACCTACTAAAAACAGCGCTAATCTAACCAAAAATATCGAAAAATTCAACTTTTTCAAATCTCCCGCCGACACCAAATGCGCTCCATCGCTAAAAAAAACCAACCTGCATGAAAACAACAACCGGATTGGATCTGGTCAAAAAGAACGAAAATGGAATGTCCAAGTACTGTATCGCAGTGATAATCATCAAATATCCGACCATTTGATGGTACTGGAAGCCCTGGGAAGTGAGAAATTCCTCATGAAATAATTGGTAGAATCCGGCGGCATGGAGAACGAAAAGAATCAGTGTGTAGATGAACAGAATCATGTCTTTGAGAGCGCCCATTTCTGTAAAATTTGTCTGAAATTTTTTGGGGACAAAAAATGGCTGAAAATCGCTGAAAGATCGCCAGAAAAACCACGTTTTTCTACAGTAAGGCCTGCAAATTTAAAGGCTCATGGCACAGAAATTCAATTCAAACACCACGGAAGAACAACATGAATGACTGACCTCCATACTCTACACCCTTGAGAGATGGTCATTTCGATAAGAGACGCAGAGAAAACGAGAGAGACCCAGAGAAAATTGGCAGCGTGCCAGATTTTTTTCGGGGGGTACGACGAATTCGAACGTTTTCAAAATCGAACAGATTCAATTCAGAACAGTCCTTTTTTCGCACACGTACCAGAACAGAACGCGGACAGAATCGAACTGTTACAAGTTCGAACTGGTAAGGAGTCGAACTGTCCCAAATTGGAACGCTCTTTTGTGTGTGCTTTCATGCGCGCTCTGTTGCACCCCCTTTTTTTCTACCCCTCTGAGCGCATGTCAACTTTAAAGGCGCATATCTTCAAAACTAGAAAAGCTAGAAAAAAGTTGTAAACTACAAAAGTGTGTAAAATTATATGAACTTTGTTTTTGTAGTAAACACAATTTGAATAGTTACAAAATTGACAAAGATACAAGCGCTTGAAAATAGTAGCCACCTCTAAATCGATGTAACCTTCCTCCAAGAGATAGTATCTCTGTCAGTTTTGCAGATATTAGAATTGCGTAAATTATAAAATTGTAGTTCTTTAAATTTTACACATTCTTGCAGTTAACAAATTTGTTTTAGTTTTGCTAGTTTTCGAGATATGTGTCTTTAAAGGTGGCGGGCGCTTGGAGAAGGCGGTGGTTCTCCTTTTTCTGCGTCTTCACGCACACCTACTTTAAAAGCGCATATCTCAAAAAGTAAAAGAGCTACCAAAAAGTAATTAATTACTAAAATGTAGCTCTTTAAATTTCATACATTTTCACTGTTAACAAATATTTTGTAGCTTTCCTAGTTTTTGAGATATACGTCTTTAAAGTTGGCGTGAGCTCAGAGGAGGTGGCGGATCTCTTATCTTTGCGGCACACTAGCTTCAAAGATACATCTCACAAACCAAAATAGCTATCAAAAAGTAGCCAACTACAAAAATGTTGCTCTTTAAGTTCCACACATTTCGGTAGTTAGCACTCTAGCTTTTCTAGTTTTTGAGATATGCGCCTTTAAAGCTTGAGCCCGCGGAGACGCAGTTGCGTTCTTTAAAGGTGGGGGGACAGGAGATTTTACGGGGGGTTTTTGGAGCCAGAGTATGCATTCTACCGTCACGGTGTACAACGCTTAATGTCACTCTGCGTACAGCTGTCGTCCTCACCCTTATGTTTACAATCGGGCGCCCACTTCACTTTTGCCCGCGTAGCTCAGTCGGTAGCGGTGCTGTACCCCTGATCTGCCTGTCATGAGTTCAACTCCCCAAGGGACATATTCAAACGGATTTTCGAGAACATTATTTTTTTCGTGTCCCTCCACCTTTAAAGGCGCATATCTCACAAACCAAGATAGCTATCAAAGAGTGTTCAACTACAAGCTTGTAGCTTATAAAATTTCCAATATTTCTGTAGTTAACAATGTTCTGATATAGTCAATTGGGCATCCGTTTATTCAATATTTAAATACAATGCAATACAGAATAAATTAGAAAAAAAGGTATTAAACATTTAATCAATTGCCGGCATCTTCTACTAAATCTACTACCGTTGCTTATTTCATACACTGCATCTTTCGCTCTTTTAAAAACGTCTTGATACTCCTCAATCATTTGATCAATTCCTTTCCTATTTATCAATTTATTAGATGTACGTATCTCTTCAAACCTACGCCTAAAAATCTTGCGAATCGCTGGAAACCGTTTATCCAGATATTTTACAGTCACATTGTGCTCATACAAGTAGCGACTATCAAGGCTTCTAAACTGGGAGCGTGGTTCTTTAAGATCGTAATATGCCTGAATGGTAGGCGCTGACGCTAGTTCGTTGTCGCCGGGCTGTGGGTTTTCCATGGGGGCAGTGGCTCCAGATTCAGCGTGGACCGTAATTCTGTTAGTCCTATAGTCGCCACACTCTCTCGGATCAATGTATAGGCAAGTGATCGTGCTATGTCACTTCGAACGATGTAACCTGCTAGCTCCTCGAACTCGCTGTTGCTGAAGCAGGTTTTAGCTATCTTTTTGAGCTCAACGGCTTATGATTTGTCTGAAAACATATAGCGCTTCAAAGCACTTCAAAGGCGCATATCTCAATCACTAATAGAGCAAACAGAACGTTGCAAACTACAAATTTGTAGCTTGTGAAATTTCACACACTTCATTAGTTGACAATTTGGCTCTAGTATGAAATTCTGGTCCTTAAAAAAAATTCTGGTCCTTAAAAAAAATTCTGGTCCTTAAAAAATTCTGGTCCTTAAAAAAAATTCTGGTCCTTAAAAAAAAATTCTGGTCCTTAAAAAAAATTCTGGTCCTTAAAAAAAAATTCTGGTCCTTAAAAAAAATTCTGGTCCTTAAAGAAAGATGTTTTGTTTGAAAATTTGGTTAGATTGAAACGTTTATTTATTCCAATCATGTTTTCAATAGTTTTGATGTTTTAAAAATAATTTTTTTTGTAATTTTGATTTTTATTCAGAAGAAGGTATAAGACTAAAAGGTGTGGCATATAAGAATTAGAGAGGATAAATAGTTCAGAACACAAAAAAAAGAATATCGGTTGCAACAAGATGATCTTATCCGCGTCCTTTGAACTTCCTTCGGCCGGTGAAAGTGGATTTTAGAGTAGTGGTTGTGAATCTTGGAGTAATGGTAGTCGATCTTGGAGTGGTGGTAGTGGGCCGCCCGCGTCTTCTTCTATCATTCCGAGTCTTCTGAGTGGTGATGGTTGTTTGTCTCGTTTCAGGGGCAGACGTCGTCCGTTTCGTACGAGGTTCTGTCGTGGTTCGTCTCGACTGATGGGAAGTTGTTCGTCTTGTTCTCATGGTGGTCGTGGTCCTCATGGTTGCTGGTTGTGATGGTGGTTGTAGGATCAGCTTTTCGACTTTGTGTCTTCTTCCGAGGTTTTCGAGTTTTGGTCGTCGTTTGCCTTGGTGTAGTTGACGAAATTGGTCTGTTGGTTTTGATAATCATTTCTGGCTTAGAAGAGGTGGTGGTTCTCATTGTAGAAGCGGTAGAAGAACTTCGACGTTCGTTCCTATTTCGATTCAAACGAGCAGCCATTGTGGTTTGTCTTGTTTAAAATGTAAAGGCGCGATTGTTTCTTTCATTTCGTTGTTTGGGAGCAAATGAAACTCTATCAGAATCGAACTGTTTTCTTTTTCTGAAGATTTTCGTGGTCGGTGCTTCAGTCAATTGATCTTCCTCTTCCTGTTCATCTTCGTACTCATCTTCATGATTCTTTTCCTGCTCCTCGTCCTGCTCCTTATCCTGCTCCTCATCCTGCTCCTCATCCTCCTTCTCTTCGTCCTGCTCTTCGTCCTGTTCTTCTTCTTGCTCTCCCTCCTGCTCTTCCTCAAACTCTGATTCATCCTCGTTTTGGATATCGTCATCATCATAATCATCATCATCATTATTATCACCATTATCTTCATAGTCATTATTGTCATCGTTATCATCATCGCTATTATTGTCATCATCATCATTATAGCCATTATTATCATCAACTGTACTATCTGCTCCGTCTTCATCATCGTCGTCTCCATGATTCGGGTCGCTGGAATCGGACTCGTCTTCACCGCCGTCGTAATCAGAGCTTTCATCCGTGGAGATTTCAGATTCACTTGAATCATAGACATCTTCTTTCTTATAATACTTCATCTCGATCAGAAGGTGGTTCAGAAGTTTTTTTCTTCCGAAGTATCGTCTAAACATGTATGTCGACATGTATCCGTCGAGTTGATCTTCTGGGACGCCACATTTCGCTTTGAGTTCCCGTTTGAAAGCACCCCATGTGGCTTCAATAGACTGAGTGTGAACTCGTCGATCGCTGGGGTCAACAAAGTTTACTTTGTGATTGACCCATCTGTGTGTAAACGCTCTCTGGAGGGTTCTGATGCCTCCGTAGGCGGCCCAACCATCGGATACAATCATAGAGCCTGAAGTAGACGAAATTGAGCTGAACAAAATGTATTTTTTTTTTCTTACCTGGTTTGACATGTGCTCTAATGATCGGGAGTAGAGTTGCTGCATCTCGTTGCTTCACGCGGAACATTGCCACCTTAAAAAACAAATTAAATACCAATGAAGCGATGTTT
>NC_013490.2:12833273-12844473 GCF_000004555.2 Caenorhabditis briggsae | reverse complement strand
ATTCCAGCGACCCGAATCATGGAGACGACGATGATGAAGACGGAGCAGATAGTACAGTTGATGATAATAATGTCTATGATGATTATGATGGTTATGACGATTATGATGGTTATGATCATTATGATGAATATGATGATGACGATATCCAAAACGAAGATGAACCAGAGTTTGAGGAAGAGCAGGAGAGAGAGCAGGAAGAAGAGCAAAACGGAGAGCAGGAGGGAGAAGGCGAGGATGAGAGACAAAAAGAGGAGCAGGATGAGGAGCAGGATAAGGAGCAGGATGAGGAGCAGGAAAAGAATCAGGAAGATGAGTACGAAGATGAACAGGAAGAGGAAGACAATTGACTGAAGCACCGACCACGAAAATCTTCAGAAAAAGAAAACAGTTCGATTCTGATAGAGTTTCATTTGACAATAATGGCGATGATGATAATGATGACAATAATGACTATGAAGATAATGGTGATAATAATGATGATGATGATTATGATGATGACGATATCCAAAACGAGGATGAATCAGAGTTTGAGGAAGAGCAGGAGGGAGAGCAAGAAGAAGAACAGGACGAAGAGCAGGACGAAGAGAAGGAGGATGAGGAGCAGGATGAGGAGCAGGATAAGGAGCAGGACGAGGAGCAGGAAAAGAATCAGGAAGATGAGTACGAAGATGAACAGGAAGAGGAAGATCAATTGACTGAAGCACCGACCACGAAAATCTTCAGAAAAAGAAAACAGTTCGATTCTGATAGAGTTTCATTTGCTCCCAAACAACGAAATGAAAGAAACAATCGCGCCTTTACATTTTAAACAAGACAAACCACAATGGCTGCTCGTTTGAATCGAAATAGGAACGAACGTCGAAGTTCTTCTACCGCTTCTACAATGAGAACCACCACCTCTTCTAAGCCAGAAATGATTATCAAAACCAACAGACCAATTTCGTCAACTACACCAAGGCAAACGACGACCAAAACTCGAAAACCTCGGAAGAAGACACAAAGTCGAAAAGCTGATCCTACAACCACCATCACAACCAGCAACCATGAGGACCACGACCACCATGAGAACAAGACGAACAACTTCCCATCAGTCGAGACGAACCACGACAGAACCTCGTACGAAACGGACGACGTCTGCCCCTGAAACGAGACAAACAACCATCACCACTCAGAAGACTCGGAATGATAGAAGAAGACGCGGGCGGCCCACTACCACCACTCCAAGATCGACTACCATTACTCCAAGATTCACAACCACTACTCTAAAATCCACTTTCACCGGCCGAAGGAAGTTCAAAGGACGCGGATAAGATCATCTTGTTGCAACCGATATTCTTTTTTTTGTGTTCTGAACTATTTATCCTCTCTAATTCTTATATGCCACACCTTTTAGTCTTATACCTTCTTCTGAATAAAAATCAAAATTACAAAAAAAATTATTTTTAAAACATCAAAACTATTGAAAACATGATTGGAATAAATAAACGTTTCAATCTAACCAAATTTTCAAACAAAACATCTTTCTTTAAGGACCAGAATTTTTTTTAAGGACCAGAATTTTTTTTTAAGGACCAGAATTTTTTTTAAGGACCAGAATTTTTTAAGGACCAGAATTTTTTTTAAGGACCAGAATTTCATACTAGAGCCGACAATTTTTGGTTTGATTTCACACGAACCGAGATAATGAAGCGCAAACCGACGGTGTCTTGTTTCCTTCCATTCCATGTATTCCTGTTTTGAAAATGACGCATTTTCTGGGGGTTATGGCACAGAAATAGAGTTGTAGCTCTGTCAGTTTTGCAGATAATCAACTTTTGCGAATTACAAAAAAAGAAGTTAGTGCACTGAGAATGCGGTGTGCCTGAGTCTCCGCGCGATCTACCTTTAAAGGCGCATATCTCAAAAACTAAAAAAACAAGAAAAAATCTGTTAACTATAATAATATTGGAAATTTTACAAGCTACAAGTTTGTGATTAAACATTTTTTTATAGCTTTTTTGATTTTGGAGATATGTGCCTTTAAAGTTACCGCGCTGAGAAGGCGGTGTGTCTCCTTTCTCTGCGTCTCCTTTTAAAGGCGCATATCTCGAAAACTAAAAAAGCTAGAAAAAAGTGGTCAACTACAAAAATGTGTAAAATTTCAAGGGCTATTTTACCGAATTTTGCTATCTGCAAAATTGCCATGTCTACAACTCTATTTTGTATCTTAACTACTAGAAATGAGGTCAAATATGCTTCTTGTGTTCTTGGCAGCGTTCCAGACTTCTTTGTCTTCACCGCGAATCTACCGTAATTTAAGAAAAGTTTGGTTTAAAAACAAAGAACTTTATTAAGGACATCTGGACACATGGAAATAGGGACAAATAATCTACAAAAAAAATATTTATCACAAAAAGGTTACCTCTCTTTGACACTAATTATCTCGGTTCGCAATTAAGATGCTGCAAATGTGTAAATAAGTAAAATGTAAAGCATAAAATTTGGCACATTTTGTTAGTTAGCAACTTTTTAATATCATCTACAGTAACCGAGACAATTAGAGTCAAAGAGAAGGCATGGAATGGAAAAAGTCACTTTGCACTTAATTATCTAGGTTTCTGTGACAGCAATTGAAAAATTGTAAACTGCAAAAATGGGTAACATTTTATGAGCTACAAGATTGTGGTTTACATCTTTTTTCTAGCTTTTTGAGATATGCGCCTTTAAAGTGGGCGTGCCCTATATTTGACGGTGGCGCCGCGTCTAGAGAAGACGCAGACACACCGTCTTCGCTCTGAGCGCACACCAACTTCAAAAGCCCATATCTCAAAAACTAAAAAAGCTAGATCAAATTTTTTAACTAACAAAATGTAGCTCGTAAAATTTCCTACATTTTTGCAGTTTACAATGTTCTGATATCTTCTACAGTAACCAAGATAATTAGGCTTAAAACACAGGTCTCTAATTATCCGCGAATTGTCATCTCAGTGGTGATATTCTGCAGAGAACTCATGAATCGACGGACATCCTTTGCTTTGAATGGATTCGTTGGATGTTCTGGAACACATTGTGGTGGAGATGGGGTGTATGGATAGTAGACCATTCGACGATCAGCATGCTCAAAGTTTTGGCGGACACGAATTGTGAAGAACTGCAAGGAAAAGGCTTATAATTATCTTTAAAACTGGAATTTTTGAGAGATCTTGATTTCAAAATGTAGGCCTTAAAATATTCGTCAAAGTCATGTAAAATGTGACAAATCTGGAATTTCAGATTTTTCAGAAAAGGGACTTTGAAAATTTCAGATTTTCAAAAAATTGGTTTTTTTTCAATAGACTACCGAAATAATTCAAATTTATTCAATTTGTCTGAAATTGTTAATCTAGACTAAACACATCTAGAGCTTCATTTTTGTTGTTAACAACTTTTTTGTGCGAGCGCGCTCTGGCGAGATATGCCACGTGGAAGAGCGTCGACGTCTATGGCAACCGCGCTGCGCGTCTTGACTCTTGGCGCCAAATAGCCCAACAGAGCGCACTTACCATGGCTTGAGTTAAAATTTTCCGGGTAATCGGAAGATTGAGAGTGTTGGCTCTGCCCAACAAATGAGTCATCCACTTTTTCGACCAATTCGGAAGCGTCGCGTCGCATCCATGTCGCTTGTAGTAGAATTCCAGGAAATCAGCCGTGCAGAGGATGAGGTCCTGGAAAAAATTAGAAAACTCAAAATAAATCATCATGTGTGAAATTTCAGACTCTTTCGAATGATTTAAAAATCAACGCTATAGCGCAGAACTTTGCTGAGTTATGAAGCAAAAATTGACGCTCACCCGGAATCGATGCTGTCATGTTTCGGATTTAGCTCTAAACTGAGTAATTTTTTACCGAAATACATCAAATTTAGTTATATGCGGTGTGAAATGTCCTGGATTTTTAAATAAAATACTAATCAAAACTCTGACTATAAAGTAGCCGAGGTACGAGCTTAATAATTACCTAAGCCAACGGCCAAATCATGTTACAACCCTATAGCACTCTCTGAGTTTGTTTTGGCTTTAAAGTAGCCAAATTACCACCGTTTTTATGAATTTTTAAACAGTCTAAATGAACATTTTACGATCTTTCTATTGGTATAAAAATCAATACAGTATGTTTAAAACCAGCAGAGCTATAAACCAAATACAGATACTGACTCAAAACCTATGCTACCATGTTTCTGATTAACCTCTAAACTAGACAATTTTTTAATCAATTTTCCCGAAGTTTAGCATTATATTTTGAAATTTTACGCTTTTTCGATTGAAATAAAAACCAGTGTTCTAGCCGAAAAAACTAGTTGAGTTATGAGCATAATACTGGCCCTGACCCCAAATTCAATTGACGTCGGCCACAAAGTTGGGCTCTAAACTAGGTCAATTTTGACCAATTCACATGAATTTTAGGACTTAGGACTGAAATTTTACGTTCTTTCAAATAAAACTTGAATTAAAACTCTATCTCTAAAACTAGTCAAGTTATAAAGCTTCAATTAAACTCACCCTGCACTCGGCTCTGCATCGATCCTCCAACTGTTTGATGTGCTCTGCTGGGAGGGAATATTTCGCTGATTTTGGCATTCTGGCTGGTTAATTGACTAAAAATAATTTTTTTTTGATTTAGAAGAACTGGAAAAAATAGGAAAAATAAGTTAAACATTTCAGAAAAAAAAACAATTTTCAAAAAAGTTTTTTTTTCAATTTTTTTCAAAAAAAACTCAAATTCTGACTGCTTTTTTCCCAAAAAATAGTCCCGAATATTATTCAAATTGTAGAAAAAAAATGCATATTTGCCGAGTCATGAATAATATTGAATCCCGATCGCGACAAGTTGGAAACAAAAACGGAGCCGACGGGCCGAAAACGGACCAAAAGCGGACCAAAACGGACCGAAAACAGACAAACTCATAGCTTTTTTCTGAGTTTTTATTTTTGAATAAATAAAATGGATGTGATAGAAGAATTCGAGAGCTACAAAGTTATACTATTGGGACTACTGTATCTTGTCTATGAGCTAAGTTACAGTACGCCCAAAAAGATCTACTGCAGAGCTAGGGCGGTTTTTGGCTTGTGGCTTTGTTCATAGACGAGCTATAGTGTCTCAAATTGCATTATTTTGTAGCTCCCAAATTTTTCTATTGTACCCATTTTAGCTGGTCCAAAAATATGATTTTTGAAGGAAGCTATGACAATAGAGTGCAGATGACTAATAAAACGGTTTTTTTCATTTATTTATTTTTTTTTTCAACGAAGGGGAGAAAACCATTAACACGTGAAATGTCTATGAAACTAGGAGATATAATAGGGACATACATTTGTATTTTTCTGCTATTTTTACACAATTTGTACGCTATTGAACATCTGCTCATCTGTGTCTCTCTGTTCTAAGAGACTGATTCATCAACAAAAAAAAAAGAAAAAAAAGTGACAGATGTTCAAAACATTTTCAAAAAAAAAACAATTTTTTCGAAAATTACGGAGAAAGTAAAATTCTGTTTTTTTCAAATGTTTCTCGTAAATTGAATTTTTTTTTCAAAAATTCAAAAATTCGAAAATTCAAAAATTCAAAAATTCGAAAATTCAAAAATTCAAAAATTCAAAAATTCAAAAATTCAAAAATTCAAAAATTCGAAAATTCAAAAATTCAAAAATTCAAAAATTCAAAAATTCAAAAATTCAAAAAAAATTCAAAAATTCAAAAATTCAAAAATCAAAAATTCAAAAATTCAAAAATTAAAGAATTCAAAATTCAAAAATTCAAAAATTATAAAATTCAAAAATTCAAAAAATCCAAATTTTCAGCTAAAAATCCCAAAATCATCGCTCAGAAAAAGCGGAAAAAGACGAAATGGTGTACTAAAATCTAACTGAACCTTTCTCTTTTTGTGTAGCTCTCTCAATAAAAATGAGCACACACAAAATTTTCCCTTCTCTTGGGCTCCAACCCCAAGAAAAAGAGCCAAAACCAATTCTAACTCCCGCTATAATTTCTCACTTTTCTTCTCATAAAATGAGCAATGGGCGGAGCTTATTATGTCTGGAACACACTTAAATTGGATTGATTTTATTTGGTAAAGTCGGGAAAATTAAAAATGTTACAGACAAAAAAGTATTGACTTTTTCATAAGGCTATATCTCAAAAACTAAGAAAGCTAGAAAAAATTAGTTAACTATGAAAATGTGTACAATTTTATAAGCTAAATTTTTGTAGTTTACAACTTTTTGATAGCACTTTCAGTTTTTGAGATATGCGTCTTTAAAGTGGGTGGAACCGCAGAGAAGTGGTGGTGTCTACCTTTCTCTGTGTCTCCGCAACTTTAAAGAAGCATATCTCAATAACTAAAACAGCTACAAAGTAGTGTTAAACTGACAAAATATGTAAAGTTTTAAGAGCTACGTTTTTGTAGTTTACAAAATATAGAGAGCTATAAAACCAGCAGAGATACGGTCTCTTGGAGAAAGGTCAAGCCGATTTCAGAAGAGGCCATTCTTTTCAAACGCTTGTATCTTTGCTAATTTTACAGATATTCAAAATATATTTATTATCAACATATAGCTCATAAAATTGCCCATCTTTTTGTAGTTCACAACTTTTTTGTAGCTGTTTTAGTTTTTGAGTTATGCGCCTTTAAAGTTGCCGCGCGCCGAGGCAAGCGCAAGGAAAGAGGAGAGAGGGGAAGAGACGCAAAGAAAGCGGCGAGTCTGACTTCTCTGCGTCTCTCTGTCTGGAAATTTTAAATAATATCAAATATAAGAACACTAATTAAAAATGAATACAAAAAAACAAAAATAAATAAAGGAAGGAGAAGTTCTGGGAAATTTAAAGTTTACAATGAGGGAAATTTTTAAAAAATCCGAAAAAATTTTTTTTTTAGTATTGAACAACTTCAGATTGTGACTAGAAAATTTAAAATTAATCATCATATTTCTTGAATTCGTTCATTCCAGAATTTTCAGCAGGGTTCTCGTTGTTCTGGAAATTTCCAAAATCCTCCTGAATGTTCTCCAGATTCTCCAAATTTTCTGAACTTGTACATCGACGTCTTCTGGAATTTTTTCTAGAAATTCTTCTGGAAGGTTCTGATTCTCATTTCTTGCAGCGTATTCTGTTGGAATCGGAAAGAAGAAAACATCACGTCGGAATTCTGGGTTAGCGAGACGAATGAAAGCAGTGAATTTCTGAAAAAAAACATTGAATGCGCTTATCTCAAAAACTGAAAAAGCTAAAAGAGTGTTGTTAACTACAAAAATGTGTAGAATTTTATAAGCTACAATTTTGTAATAAACAAATAATGTCTTGCTTTTTTAGTTTTTGAGATATGCGTCTTTAAAGCGTGCGCGCCCTTTAGAGGAGGCTCTCCGCACGCGCCAATTTTAAAGGCACATAACACAAAAACTAAGAAAGCTATAAAAATTTTGTAAATTACAAAAATGTAGCTCTTAAAATTTTACACATTTTTGAAATTTGCAAATATTGTTTAGCTTTTCTAGTTTTTGAGATCTGCGCTTTTTTTGAGATCAAGGCGCGCGCGCTCACGTCGCAGCTTCTTTGCGCGCGCCAACTTTAAAGGCGCATATCTCAAATACCAAAAAAGCTACAAAAAATTTTCAACTACATAAATGTAGCTTATTAAATTCTACACATTTTTGTGGTAGACAAGTTTTGTTTAGCTTTTTTAGTTTTCTAGATATAATCCAAACTAACCGAGACATTCAAAATGATCTCCTTATTCAATTTGATGTCAAGTGCGTCCATTTTTGGGACGAGTTCGTCGAGCCACTGGGTTATATAAAATGGAATTTCAGTTTCTTTTCCGTTCTGGTGATAGGATTGTTCAAGTTTGTGGGCCGTGAGAATAATGATGTCCTGGAAAACAAATTTGGGTGAAAATGAGCTGAAAATAGGCTGAAAAGTTACCCTGCACTCCTTCAAACACTCCATTCTTCTCTTCATAACATCGGATTTGGGAATGAAGAATACAGACATCTGAAGTTTCTGAAAACTTTGAAAGTTTTAGTTTTCAGAAATCTGAAAAATACAAAAACTTTGAAAATCGGAACCTTCCAATTCTCGACTTCTAAACATAGATGCACCAAAAATAAGAGTCCCCACCACAATCTTTGGGTAGAATCTTGAGAAATTAATTTTTCTCTCTTTTGAAATAGAATTTTTATTCTGGCTTCAAAACATATAATTTTTCAAAACATCAGGAGTAATTTGAAGACATTTTTTTAGAATTTTAAATTTCTGAAATTTCTGATAACCCAAAAGTGTAAATATTTCTAAAATAGGTTTCAAAAAACCTAAAGAATTCTAAAAACTTAAAATTTTCTGATATTCAAAATCCCGAAAAATTCCTGAAGTCCTAAAAAGTCAATTCTGGAAAATTTTGAGAAAAGAAAATTCTAAAATTCCCATAAATTAAACTAAAAACTCGAAAATCCTAAAAACATCAAAAAATCATTTAAACACCTAAAATCCTAAAATTTCAATTCTCTGAGGATTCCAAAATTCCTGGAGAAAATCCTAAAATTTCGAGAAATTCTTAAAATCCCAAAAGTTAAAATTGCAAAAAAAATGGAATTCAAAAAAACGAAAATCCCTAAAAGTTCAAAAATCGCAAAAAATCAGAAAAAAGATCCAAAAATCCTGAAACTGCAGAAATTCTTTAAAATTCAAGATATTTTGAAAATTCGGATTTTCTTAATTCTAAAAATCCAAAAAAAAAGAAAAGGGAAAAATTCTAAAAAATCCCAAAAGTTCAAAATCAAATCTGAAAATTAAAAAATCTCAAAATCTCGTAAATACTGAATTTTTAAAAATTCAAAAATCCTTGAAATCAAATAAAAATTCCTGGAAAATCCTGAAAAAAACCCTGTGAAAATTTAGACTTTTTCAGGTTTTTTTGTTTATTTTTTAAACAAATTTCCAGTTTTTTGCTTCTGAACTTTTTTTTCAGAAATTCAGAAATTCAGAAAATTCAGAGAAAAAAAAATCCAGCGAAATAAGAAGAAGAATTTCTTCTTCTTCTTTCTTTCTAGTGGAAAAAATGTAATGGCAAAAAAAATGAAACCATGGATACTCTTCGTTTTTTTGTTCCCATTTTTCTTCTGCGTAGAGATTCATGTGTGGGATGTTGTAGGAGACAAAAAATGAAGATGAAGACGCGAAGAGACAAAAATTCTGGAATTTAAAAAAAATCTAGAAAAAAATTACCTATAAGCCTCTTAAAATCTAAAAATTCAAAAAAAAATCTAATTTTTTCCATGTTTTACAGGTTTTTAGCCCGGAAAATCTGTGAATTTCTTGTTTTTAAATCTTTTTTTTTTTCAAAAAACCTCTTTTAGGGATACTGTAGATGACCTTTTTTCGATGAAAAGGTCATAAAAACCAATTACCTTGCTTGTGTTGACTCTTTTTATTGGATTACTGTAGATTTTTTGGCGACAGGTGGTGGCACCCACCTGTACTTTTTTTAAACATTTTTTAGGCCCCGCCCACTTTTTGCCCTTTTTTTGAACTTTTAAAGGGCCATTATGTTATTTGGATTTCCATATTAGGGTTGGCCCAATTTTTGAATTCTTGTGTACTTTTTAAAGACGCATATCTCAAAAACCACAGAAGCTAGGTAAAATTTGTTAACTACAAAAATGTAGTTCATAAAATTTCTAACATTTCTGTAGTTAACTACTTTTTTGTATCTTTTCTAGTTTTCGAGGTATGCGCCTTTAAATTCCCGAATTCTCGAATTTTCCATTTCTCGGCCCCTTCTCTTCCAAACACCACCCAATAATTTTCAATTTGTTTGTACTCTTTAATTATATCCTTGTTTTCCTATTTCTATTCTTCAAATGCTCATATTTTATGCACCAAATACACACAAAATTTTAATCTTCCTGAATTTTCTATTCTCTTATACTGTCTTGTCAAAAATTGAGCATATTAAATTTTTAAAACGTTGTATCTCAGAAACTAAAAATGCTGGAAACGTTTAGTTAATTGTAAAAATGTAGCAAATTTTATGAGCTACATTTTGTCAGTTGACTTAAAATTTGTAGCAATTTTGCTTTTTGAGCTATGCGCCTTTAAAGCCGTCGCGCGCGGAGGCGCAGAGAGATGGGTGTGTCTCCTTTCTCTGCTTCTTCTCTTGAAAGGCGCATATCTCAAAAAGTAAGAAAGCTAGAAAAAAGTTAAAAACTACAAAATTGTAAGGAATGTTATAAGCTACATTTTTGTAATTTACAAATTTTTGTTAAATTGAAAATTGACAGAGATACAAAGTTTCAACTGTTTGGTATACACTTTTTATATTCAAAGTTTTTAAACGCTTGTATTTCTGCTAGCTTTTAAGCTATTAACACTTTAAAAACACCAAATTATGTAAAACCTTATGAGCTACATTTTTGTAATTGGCATCTTACTTGTATCGCTTTTGGTTTCGGAGCTATGCGCCTTTAAAGTGAGCACGCGGAGACCCAGAGAAGTCGGTGTGTCTCCTTTCTCTGTGTTTCCATGCATGCTTACTTTAAAGGCGCATAACTCAAAAACTAAAAAAGCTATCAAAAAGTTGTAAAATACAAAAATGTAGGAAATTTTAAGAGGTACAATTTGATAGTTACATATTAAAAAAATCTGCAAAATTGACAGAGATACAAAATTTCAAAGGTTTGGTACACATAACTTTTTAAATAAGTTGTATATTTTTTAGTTTTTATGCTGTTTGTTGTTTGAAAACATGAGCACATGTAATTTTTTACAAGCTACATTTTTGCTGTTACAAACTGTTTTCTAGCGTTTTTGGTTTTTGAACATTAAACCTTTATGAAAATAGTAGGAAAATAGGTAAAAACAGAAAACAATTTGAGAACTCAAATGATGAGTCCGAAGGTGAAAAGTCAATAATCAGAATTTGGCCAAGACTTGTAGCCTTCCGACTATGGGCCAAGACTTGTGGAAGCCATCACAACGACTCATGGAGGCGCATACTTTGGCCAAGACTTGTGGGAGGCTCGGCCATCACTTGTAAAATCATGAAATTTGGCCAAGTATTGGCACCCGCAGTCGTGACAAAAAAAGCAAAAAAAAGTACACCTTTTTTCAAGTCGCCGTATCTTAAAAACTGAAAATTGTATCAATTTTTTGTCAACTACGAAACTGTAGATAATAAAACTTTACACATTTTTTT
>NC_013490.2:12822618-12833050 GCF_000004555.2 Caenorhabditis briggsae | reverse complement strand
CTCGCAATTCAAGCAGAAAAAGGGGTTTCCTCTCACAAGCAGTGATAAAACAAAGTGAAAGTTTTGCAAGTACAGGTCAAGAGGTAACAACTGTAGGTACTTGTGGTGTGAGAAATGCTCTTGGTTTTCTTTTTACTCATACTTTACTAGTCTACCTATCTTTCTCATTTATTTCAATCATTTTATATTTGCTCGAGTCGCAACGATGAACCCTCTAATTATCTGTGAGGAAAGTGTTCGCGAACGAGCAAATAGAATCAATGCACATCAAAAAAAGAGCCGATTTTATGAAGAGGAACCAATAGAGTCATGGTTATCACTGATAAGATAAGGCAACAAGTTCTGTGAGGTTCAATGGAGAGGAAACAAGATCAGATTGGGAATATGGGGAGCATATCTCAAAAACTAAAAAACCATAGAAAAAGTTGTCAAGTACAAAAATGTAAGAAATTTTATGAGCTGCATTTTCATAGCTTACAAAACTTTTGTAGGATTTTTAGTTTTTGAGATACATCAATTTGAAAAATCCTGTAGTCTTTTTTTCCATATCCCATTTTACAGGGCTCACTCATTCCTCGTTTTTCGTGAATTCTGATAATTATAAATATTGCCATAATGCATATTTATGCCATTTTGTACTAGTTTTGATTAAAAATTCGGGTATTTCGGGTACTTTCGGGGGAGAGGAAGGACAAAAAATGGATCAGGAAAATTAGAAAATGGCTTGTTGAGATTTTTATGTTTTTCGGAATTTATGTTTTAGTGGGAATTAAGAAATCCAAATTTTTAGATTTTAATTAAGATTTTAAATCGAAAAAAATAACATTTCCCCCGCCCACTAGGCTCCGCCCCCTTTCTTTCCTTTTGATTTTCAAAAAGAATTTTCTGCTAATACAAAATGACATATACATAGATTTATATAATATAAAAGGTACTCTATTTTCCTCTCTTTCTCCAGATTTATATTATTTCCTACATTGACTTTTCTCTCTCCTTCCATCTCTACCTTAATCCTCCCTTAATTATCCCCCATCTCCAGGGGGTACCCGTTCTAATGAGCATTTTGTTTTGGAGCACTATATCTTGGATGGTGAAAAAGCTAGAGCTTGAAAATCTATTTTATTTTGTAGAAAATTTGACGAGCTACAGTTGTGTACTTTATAAAAATTTTGGGACGTTTTTAGTTTTTGAGATATGGCGATTTTTCTAGGACTATCTTGTTTTTTTTTTTGGCTTAACTTTTTGTAACACCTGTAACTTTTGCAATTTTTTAGCGAATTAAATTTGGCCAACCAAGCAATGTAGAAAATGTTATAACCTACATTTTTATAGTTGAAAACTTTTTTCTAGCATTTTTAGTTTTTGAGCTATGCGCCTTTAAAGTTGGCGTGCGCGGAGACGCAGAGGAAGGAGACACACTGACTTCTCTGTGTCTCTTTAAAGGCGCATATTTCAAAAACCAAAAACGCTATTAAAAAGTTATCAACTACAAAAATATAGCTCATAAAATTTCTAACATTTCTGTAATTTACATCTTTTCTGTAGCTTTTTTAGTTTTTGTGATATGCACCTTTAAAGTTGGCGCGCGTTTAGAAGCAGAGAAAGGAGACGTCTCTCCATCAGGGCGCGTACTTTAAAGGCGCATAGCTCTAAAACTAAGATAGCAAGACAAAAGTGTTCTACTAACAAATTGTAGAAATTTTATGAGCTACATTTTTATAGTTAACAAAAACTTTATAAAACTTTTAGTTTTTGGGATACATCAATTTGAAAATCTATATACAGAAAATTGAAAATTCAGTTACAGTACCCCGATTTTCTCAAGGATAACAAACTTCTCGGTTGATTTATAAACTTTCCTAACATTTTAAGAAAATTATATTTCCCGAATTTCATAGAAAAATGTGCGGGAAATTGTTTATATGAGCAATGAGGAGAGAGAATAAAAGAGAAATTGATATCCCCATAGATTCCGGTTTATAGACTTCTTTTTTATTATTTTTTCTCATTTCCTGTCATTTTTCCAACTAGTCAGGTACTTATTATATGCTCCAAACGCTGAAAATTCCTTTTTGTGCCTTCCAATTACCGTATTTTCCAATAGCTCGCCGAAATTTGAAACTAGTGTTTTACAAAACGCCGTGTCTCAAACACTAAAAAAGCCACTCAAAGGTGGTTAATTACAAAAATGTAGCCCTTAAAATTCTACACATTTTTGTAATTGACACCTTTTTTGTAGTTTCTGTAGTTTTTGAGATATGCGCCTTTAAAGTTGGCGCGCGCGGAGAGACGCCCTCGTCTCTGCTCCTACTCCTCCTCCAGAGGCGCGTCCACTTTAAAGGCGCAAAGCTCAAAAACTAAGAAAGTTAACAAAAAGTTGTTAACTAAAAAAATGTGTAAAATTTTATTATCTACAGTTTCGTAGTTGACAAAAAATTGATACAATTTTCAGTTTTTAAGATACGGCGACTTGAAAAAAGGTGTACTTTTTTTTGCTTTTTTTGTCACGACTGCGGGTGCCAATACTTGGCCAAATTTCATGATTTTACAAGTGATGGCCGAGCCTCCCACAAGTCTTGGCCAAAGTATGCGCCTCCATGAGTCGTTGTGATGGCTTCCACAAGTCTTGGCCCATAGTCGGAAGGCTACAAGTCTTGGCCAAATTCTGATTATTGACTTTTCACCTTCGGACTCATCATTTGAGTTTTCAAATTGTTTTCTGTTTTTACCTATTTTCCTACTATTTTCATAAAGGTTTGAATTTTTAAGAAGGTCTTTTAATTTTTTTGGTATAAGAATTATTGAAGTTTCGAATGGTATAACTTTCAACATGACAGAACATTCAACTTTAACTCAAAAGAGCAAAACCGAAAAAGGATAAATGTGCGAGTCGTGAGCACATTGTGAGCATATCGTGAGTTATTATGAAGAGATATTTAGGTTTGAACAGTTCAATATTACAGAATTCGAACACTTGAATATACAGAATTTCGCCTCACGAAAACACAGGAGACAGAAGATGAAAAAAGTTAATTTCCTGCAAAATTCCATCAAAAAATTCTCCATCAAAGGTGGTGTTTCTGTCGACAAAGGATCTCTTTTTGAAGGTATCACACATTTTTCAAGGAACTTTAAAATGCTATGAAAACGATTCAGAGATTAATCGTGCATGTGCAGAGTGTCGCAGTGGAAAATGAACACGATTTCAGTAAAAAACAATGCTAGGAACTCACAAGAGTAACGTTTTTTAGGATTTGAAGACAATTCGAACTATGTAAAGAAGAATGTATTTGCACTGAACATTATGTAGATGCTTGGTTATCCGAAAGTCAGTTATGTCGAAACCAAACTGTGAAAATTTTTCGAAAAGCAAGTGATGGTATTAGTTCAAAGACTGAGAATTTTTTAAATCATCGTTTGTATTTCAGGTGCAAGAAATTGGATTGTAATGTTCTCGTCTAAAGGATACTTCAAAATACAAAGCAAAATTGAGGAAATGAGATGACTCGACTTGATTCGATTACACTGTCCTTGTCGATGAATTTCAACGGATTTCAAAGAAATGGAAACGAAGAGGCGGAAATTTTTTGTGATTTTAAAGGTGGGGGGACATGAAAAAAATAATGTTCTCGAAATTCCGTTCAAAGATGCCCCTCGAGGATTTGAACTTGTGAGGGCGATGATTGAGGGTGCGGCGCCGCTACCGACTGAGCCACGCGGGCAAAGAGAAAGCGCACGCCCGATTGCATACATAAAGGCGAGGACGACAGCTGTACGCAGAGTGACATTAAGCGTTGTACACCGTCACGGTAGAATGCATACTCTAGCTACAAAAAAACTACGAAAAATCTCCTGTCCCCCCACCTTTAATTAATTTTTTTCTCATTATTCGTTTTGTGTAGTGTTCTAATAAAATGTTGTAGTATATCTAATTCCAAATACAATCACAACAGAACAACAGGTTTCAATGAAAACACACAAAGCCACACACAAGTCTAGGACAAGTCTTCCACAAGTCTTGCACAAGCCTTCCATAAGTCTTGGCTAATACATAACTGTGCTAGACTTGTGGGAGGTCTGTCCAAGTATTGGCGCTGACAGCCGAGGTTCAAGACTCATCAATCTCGAGTCTTAAATTGTACGTTTCGATTCTTTCTTTGTCTCCAAGCTTTGAAAATTTGCATTTTCTTGACTCCTTCATTCTTTTTTCCTATTCTATTCTAGAACCCCTCCCTTTTTTATTTCCCAAAAAAAAATAGAAAATTTCAGCCAATTTTCCAGAGAAATGAGACGTCAATTATCGTCGTCGGTCAAAGACATGCATCGTGGAGTACCAGCAATCCCATTCGAGTCATATGAATCCAAGAACTCTGAAAACCCCTTCTATATTCCAAATCCACCCAAAAAAGAGGAGCGAATTTGTCGATTTCCGATTGGCAATAGAACCACAGATACCAGATGCAAAATTCTGGATGAAATCACTTTTTTCATGCCCAACACCTGTGATTTTGACGATATTGAGAATCGATCAATGTGGTGTGTGAGACGACTCAGGGTGAGTTGGCTTTAGTTTGGGCCATATCTTAAAAACTAGAAAAGCTAGAAAAATTATGAAAAAGGCAACATGTGTAGAATTTCATGTGCTACATTTTTGAAGTTGACAACTTTTTTGTAGCTTTTTTAGTTTTTGAGATATGCGCCTTTAAAGTTAGCGCGCGCTCCGATAGGAGAAGAGACGCAGAGAAAGGAGATACGCTGACTTCTCTGCGTCTCTCCAAGCGCGCCGCCCGAGCGCGGCGTCTCTAGCGAGCACAAAATAGCGCTAACTTTAAAGGCGCATATTTCAAAAACCAAAAACGCTATTAAAAAGTTGTCAATTACAAAAATGTAGCCCTTAAAATTTTACACATTTTCTTAGTTTTAAAAACTTTAATAGCTCAAAAAATAAGAGAAAAAAGAGTTCAAAAAGTTAATTTAGCTAACTAGGAAATCATACTTTCTTGGGCTTCAAAGCCAGCAGAATCTTAAAACCATGAAAGTGTGTGAATTCGAAAATCTTAATTTTCAGGAAAAAATCCGAAATTTGAATAACTGTGAGATATTATACCTTTTTTCAAAACGCTATATCTCAAAAACTAAAAATGTTATCAAAATTTTGTCAACAACGAATGTGTAGATTATGAAATTTCACATAATTTTGTAGTTTACTACTTTTTGATAGCGTCTTTAGTTTTTGTGATATGCGCCTTTGAAGTTGGCGCGCGCTGAGCCTCTAGACACGCCGACGTCTATGCGACTCTGAGCGCGCACACTATTTAAAGGCGCATATCTCTAAAACTAGAAAAGCTAGGAAAAAATTGCAAACTACAAAAATATAGCTTGCAAAATTTCCTACATTTTTATAATTTTTAAAATCTGAACATCTTCAAAATTCGTAAAGTTACAAGCGTATAATTAGTTTTACTACTTTAAAATTTTCAGAAAACTGTATCTTTGTCAGTTTTGCAGATATAAAAAATTTCAAACTACAGAAATATAGCTCATAAAACAATTCTTTAGTTGAAAACTTTTTTCTAGATTTTTTGGTTTTTGAGATATGCCTTTGAAGTTAGCGCGCGCGGAGACGCCTTCTCTGCGTCTCCATCGGCGGCGCTTCTGGCGGAGTCTCTAGCGAAAACAAAAGAGCGCTCACTTTAAAAGCGCATACCTCAAAAACCAAAAAATTTGGAAAAAAGTTGTCAACTGCAAAATTATAGCTTATAAAATTTCCTACATTTTTTTAGTTGTTAAAATTTTTCTAGCCTTCTTACTTTTTGAGATATGCGCCTTTAAAGATGAGAACGATATTTCAGGAAATGATAAATCTCTTTGTCGACTACATCGAACAAAACTTCAAGGATACGATTCCAACGAAAGGTCGTCGAGAGCTTCCGATGTTTCCAGACGCATTTCATAAAACGATTCAAGACGTTGGATTTGTATGTTGGGGCGTTTTTCGCCTAGATGTGGATTATGTCAACTTGTATACTGCTATTGTGAGTTTTTGGTCAATCCGATTTTAAAGGCACATAACTCAAAAACTAGGAAAGCTTGAAGAAGTTTAAAAATTAGAATGAATTTAAAATATTATGGGCTACATTATTGTAGTTGAAAAGTTTGTTTTAGCTATTTTGGTTTTCAAGATATGCGCCTTTAAAGTTGCCGGGTGCGGAGACGCAGAGGTGCAGTCGCCTAAGCCGACGCTAACGCTCATAACTCGGCTCAAAATTGAAATTTTTTTTAAAATCCAAAAAGGAAAATGTAGAACTTAAAAAGAGCTACAAAATGATATAACATGCAACTACAATAGTATACCAAGTTTTAAAGCATAAGCTATAAAACAGTCAGGTCACCAAAAAAGGAATCCATATCGCCGACGGCTCATAGCTCAAAACTCAAAACTTGAAAATAGTTGAATGTTTAATCATTTTGTAGCTTTTTTAAAGTTCTTCATTTTTCATTTTGAAACTCACAAAAATACTCATTTTGAGCCAAGTTATGAGATTTTGAAAAAAATCTGGTTCCAAAAAATTTTCAAAAAAATAACTTTTTCCAAATTTCAAAATTTTCAGACCGAAAAAAAGTTTCAGACCCAAAGTTCCTATATTTTTAGCACCGCTGCATTTTGGTGTTTGATCCAACATGCACCTTCAAATATCTAGAAGCTTCTGAAGACCTCTCCAGAGACGACGCCTTCTTCAGAGCTCGGCAGGAGAATTTGGCGTTGAGAAATTTGTCCGAGAAGCGATTTGATAAATTTTTTTGAATTTTCAGAGAGCAAGTGCGCTCTATTGGACTTTTCTAGGGTTATCTATAGAGCGCATTCCCTTCATTTTTCTTATTTTTTGAAATAAATTTTTTTCGAAAATTTCCAATGTTTTTTTTTTTGAAAAAATTCTGTTTTTTTCACCCCCCCCCCCCCTGAAAATCTGAAAATCTCTGGAATCATTTTTTTCTGCTCTTTCAGCGCAAAAACTAGAAAATAATCACATTTTTCATTCAAATCCCCTTGTCACCAGACTATGAGAAAAAAAGGAAATTAGATTTTTTTTGCTTTTTTTGGAAGTTTTTCCCACAAGTTGTATTATATCACATGTGATAATTCTCATGGATTATCCCTTTTCCCTTTTTTTTTGAAAATTCCCAAAATAAACTTTTTTGGTTTCTTTTTTCCCTAGAAGATCAGGAAATTAAAAAATCATGCGATTTTTTGGGATAGCTGAATTTAAAGGCGCATTTCTCTAAAACTAGGATGGCTACTGAAGTTTTGTTAACTATGAAAATGTAGTGCATAACATGTTACACATTTTTCTAGTTAGCAATTTTTAAATAGCTTTTCTAGTTTTCGAGCTATGCGTCTTTAAAGTTGGCGCGCGCGGAGGCGCGTAGGCTGTGTTTCTGCTCCCCCTCATCTAGTGGCGCGTCAACTTCAAAGACGCATATCTCAAAAAATAAGAACGCTAAAAAAATTTTAACAATTACAAAAATGCGTAGAATTTTCTGAGTTACATTTTTGTAGTGACCCAACATTTTTTTATCTAGTTTAGTTTTTGAGATATGCGCCTTTAAAGTTAGCGCGCGCGGAGCCTCTCATCTAGTGGCGCGTCAACTTCAAAGGCGCATATCTCAAAAATTAATAACGCTATCAAAAATTAATTTACTACAAAAATGTGTAAAATTTCAAGAGCTACATATTTTTAATTTACTAAATTTTAATAGCTTTTTTGGTTTTTAAGATATGCGCCTTTAAAGTTGGCGCAAAAGCGGTGTTTCTGCTCCCCCTCATCTAGTGGAGCGCCAACTTTTAAAGCTTATATCTTAGAAACCAAGAAAGCTTAAAAAACCTTTGTAGCAATCAAAATGTGTGAAATTTCAAGAACTACATTTTGTAGTTAACAAAATCTTAATAGCATTCTTAGTTTTTGAGATATGCGTCTCTAAAGTTAGCGCGCGCAAAACGCAAAAAAAATAAGCCTACTCTAAATTTAAAGGCGCATATCTCAAAAACTAAAAACGCTATCAGAAAGTTGTTACCTATCAAAATTTGTAAAATTGTATATGCTACATTCTTGTTGTTAATACTTTTCAAATAGCTCTTTTTATTCTTGAGATATGCGCCTTTAAAGTTAGCGCGCGCGGAGCCTCTCATCTAGTGGCGCGTCAACTTCAAAAGCGCATATCTCAAAAACTAATAACGTTATTAAAAATTAATTAACTACAAAAATGTGTAAAATTTTAAGAGCTACACTTTTGTAATCAACAAATTTTCAATAACTTTTTTAGTTTTTGAGATATGCCGCTTTGAAAAAGAAAGGTCGATTTTTTTTTCAAAAGTTCAACTATTTTAGGATCTCCTGAAACCTTATAATTTTCTGAAACTTTGAAATCTGAAATCTCTCAGAATTTTAGATTTTTTAGCTACTTCAATATACTTCCCCTTGTTTTGTCATAATCCTTCTTTTTTTGTCCCCATCATTCTTGACCTTATTAGCTAATTAATCCTCATTTTTCTTATAAAAATAGGAAATTTGAGAAATCGAAAAAAAGAAGCATAGGATCATGTGAGGCATAACTTATATAACTTTTTTTTTGTTAGAAAAATATACTAATCCAAATTCCATTATGTGTTTATCCTTAAATTCTCATGGACAAAATTTCTACTCTGAATGTGAATGCTCCCAAAACGCCACCTCTCTTACATTACCTTCAAGCTTAGTTATCTGGGTTACTGTAAGAGGTATCAAAAATTAATAAACTGATAAAATATGGGCATATCATGATAAAAATTTTATCAGTTTACGAATTTTTGATATCTTTTACAGGAATCGAGATAATTGACCTCAAAGTTAAAGATCAAATTACAACTTTATGAGATTTCTAGGTTCTTCCACTTTGAGCTCAATTATCTGGGTTACTGTAAGAGACATCAAAAACTAGTAAATTGATAAAATATTGGTGATAATATGATAAATATTTCATCAGTTTGCCAATTGTTGATATCTTTTAAAGGAACGTAGCTCAACTGGTAGCGACGCGGCACCTCCAAAGTTGGGCTCACAAGTTCAACTCCTCAAGTGCCGAATTTTAGAGAACATTATCTTTTTCATAGTTTTTGCCCTTTTTTTCCTTTTTCCCTTTTCTCATCCATCCCATTATTATCCCGTTTTAATCCGCTCTAATGGGGTGGTGTGAAGAAAAGTGGGCGGAGCCTAAGCAACAAAACGAGGCGGGAGGCTTATGAATTCATAATGCGGGGCACATACACTCACACACTTTTTTCTTTTTTTTTCGCTTTTTTTGCCCTGCCATTATCCCTGAAGCATTAATTCCGGAAATCCAGATGTTCAGTAAGCTTGAAATTGGAAAATTCTGAGATCTGAAAATATAGAAAATTTGAGAATCTAGGAATTCTAGAAATTGAGAAAAATGAACATTTTTGGAATTTTGGGAAAAAAATTGTGTTGAACATTTGCTGAAAAATCTGAAAATCCAAGATTCTGAAATCCTAGTGAATTCAAAACTTCAGAATCTCAAAAATTCCCGAAATTTCAAAATTCCCGAATATTCAAAAATTCAAAAATTCAAAAATTCCAAAATTCAAAAATTCAGAATTTCAAAAATTTAGAAATTCAATAATTCAAAAATTCAAAAATTCAGAAATTCTAAAATTCTAAAATTCAAAAATCAAAAATTCAAAAATCCGAAAAATTCAAATACTCAAAAACTCAAAAATTCAAAAACTCAGAAATTCAGAAATTCAGAAATTCGAAATACGAAAAATCAAAAATTCAAAAACTCAAAAACTCAGAAGTTCAAGAAATTCAGAAATTCGAAAATTCAAAACTTCAAAATTCTAAAATTCTAAAAATTCTAAAATTCTAAATTCTAAAATTCTAGAATTCTAGAATTCTAAGATTCTAAAATTCTAAAATTCTAAAATTCTAAAATTCTATAATTCTAAAATTCAAAGAAATAAATCTTTGAAAAATTGAGAAACCTTAGGCTCCACCCACTTTTCCGAAGCTCCGCCCCCTTAAGTTTTCCCTCCCTTCACTTGAAATCTCTACAAAATAAGGAAAATTTCTTCAAATCTTCAAAAATAAGCTCCGCCCACTTTTCTACCTAAAATTCTCTGACTTTGAATCTACAAAAAAAACGTTTTTCGAATTTTCAAAAAGCGAAAAATCCAAAATAGGCGCCGCCCCTTTTTAGTTCATTATTAACTTTTTTCCTCAATTTTTCTCCTCCTTTTCTCTGGAAAACATCCTTCATAGTCTCTATTTTTCCCCTGTTTTCTCTATTTTTTCTCTCTCCTTCTTATTTCTCTGCGTCTCCCACTCTCTCTCTCTCTCCTTCTGGCTCGGCGAGCTCTGGCAAAAGTAGAAGACGAGGA
>NC_013490.2:12802577-12822146 GCF_000004555.2 Caenorhabditis briggsae | reverse complement strand
AGGCAAATGATTGAAGAGGAATTATCAGAACAGCAAGTTGAGATAATGCAAAGGACCACCGAGCGAGAATATGTGAACTTTCTGAAAATGCAATGCTTTCCTGATGAGAAAAATTATAAAGAAGTGAATTCCGATGGAGAAGAGTGCTGCTCAGAATCAGGAGATAGTGATACAAAGGTAATTTATAAAAAAATGAAAATGCTGAAAATTTCTTTCAAAATGAGCCCAAAACCACCCGAAAATGTTGAAAATGAAGCGAGTTATAGGCAATTGAATTTTTTTCTAAAATTTATATTTTCAAAAAGTTAAATTTGATCATAACTTTTTTCGTTTGTACCGGATTTTATTAATTTTTTGTGTGTTGCGTTTGTCTTGGTGAGAGCTTCAAAATGAGCTCTCACAGGCCTAGGCTCCGCCTATTTTAGGATTAGGCTCCGCCCACTTTTAGGTCCACCACGGATACAGGAAATGTAGGCGGAGCCTAGGCGTGTGGGGGCTTATTTTAAAGCAAAACAAACAGCGAACTTAAATTCAGTGTAGGAAAAGCTTCAAAATGAGCCCCCACACGACTAGGGTCCGACCATTTTGGGCTCTTCGTGGTGGGACTCAAAAGGGGCGGATCTAGGCATAGAATGGGCGGAGGCTAGGCGTGTGGGGGCTCATTTTGAAGCTCTTTTCGAGTTAAAATCTAATTCGTTGTTTTTTTTTCAAGAAAATCCTTTTAAAACGTTGAAAATGCCTAAAAAATAAAAAATAAAAAAATAGTTTGGATAACATTTTTTTTAGGTTTTTCAACTTTTCTTGAGCCTTTTTCGGTTTTTTTTTGGAAATTTTTAGCAAAACAGAACACAAATTTGACTTCAGCGTGAAAAGAGCTTTAAAATAAGCCCCCATACGGCTAGGCTCCGTCCACTTTTGGTTTTTCGTGGTGGGACCCAAAAGTGGGCGGGGCTTTGCTGAAAGCGGGCGAAGCCTAGGTGTGTGGCGGCTCATTTTGAAGCTCTCGACTTCACAAATTTGAAAAACAAAACACTTTTCAAATCCGATGAGAAATAAAAAAGTTGCGGTCAAAACTATTTTTTCGACTTTTTTGAAAATTCCAAAAAATCTGAAATCGCCCATAACTCGCTTCAATTTCAGCCGATTTTGTCGATTTTTAGCTTAAAATGTGCGGAATTTTCCCTTTTTTTTTTGAAAATCTAATTTTAGGCAATCTGAAATTTACAGAGGCGTCGTAAGGGAAAGAAGTCTCCGACCAAGAAGAGGATTCTAGGAAAGACCCGTGCCGCCAAAAAAGCTGAAATGTACGACGGAATGTCTAAGGAAGAAATTCGTCAAGTTAGAAGTGGACGTCATCCGGTCAAGAAAGCTTCGAAAATTGGCGGAAAAAAACGCGAAAACTCGGAAATTTCCGAGGAGGATTCTTCCACGTGCCCATCGTCCCCTTTAGAATCCGAATACTCGAAGTATAAGAACATTGGAGTCCAGATTCTTCATTAATTGAAAAATCTAAAAATATTGCTTTTAAATGATATACAACACACCTCCCTCCTCCCAACCCCAACCCCAACTTTTTTCAAAAAACTTTTTTTTCAGATTTTAAATTTTTTTATTTTTCTTAATTTCCCCCATAACTCTCCTGAAACAGTTTCAAACTCATTCAAACAACAATATTCACACTCAGCTAGTTGTGCGCTTCAAAATGAGCTCCCACACGCCTAGGCTCCGCCTACTTTTGAGTCCCACCACGAAAACCGCAAAGTTTGAGGAGCATAGCCGTATTTGAGCTCGTTTCGAAGCTCTTTTCACACTGAATTTGAATTTCGTATTCATTTCTGTTATTGTCACAAAAAATTCAGCATTACCCTACCTCATTCCAGAACCCTAGAATCCCTAGACTCCTCCCCTTCCCCCTTCTCTCTCTCTCTCTCTCTCTCTCTCTTATTTCGTTCCTAACTTTTTGATTTGTTGTTTTATTAGCTTGATTTAGACACCATGCTACTCAACAAGTCCAGAGCTTCAAAATGAGCCCCCACACGTCTAGGTTCCGCCTACTTTAGGATAGGCTCCGCCCACTTTTGGGTCCCACCATGAAAACCGCCAAAGTGGGCGGAGCCTAGGCTTGTTTAGGCTCATTTTGAAGATCTCGATGAGCCAAATCTAAATTTTCAGGTGTCCTTCCCTGATTTTTTCGGCATATATCGATTTTTGGCACATATAGATTTTTTCAAAAATCGAAAAATTTCGAAAAATTTTCTGAACATTTTTTTTTTAATTTTTGAATTTTTTCCCGATCTTTTTTCCTTCTTCATTTAAGTTCTTCCAAGTTTTTCATCTCACGATCATATTAGGCTCCGCCCACATATTGCCCACCCCCAAATCGGAGTCAATTTCCAAATCAGTTCCCCCCAAACCAAAAATTCCCAGTGTAGTTTTCTTTAAATTTTTTTTTCTCAAATCTCACGTCTCCAATCCAGAATTACTTATTTTCATCGTATTTCCCACGTTCCTAGCTTCAAAATGAGCCCCCACACGCATAGGCTCCGCCCATGTTAAGCTAAGCCCCGCCCACTTTTAGGTCCCGTCACGAAAACCCCCAAAGTGGGCGGAGCCTAGTCGTGTTTAGGCTCATTTTGAAGCTCTTTTCATGCTGAATCCAAATTCAATATTAATTTTGTCAAAAGTCCCCAAAAAAATTGAAAATTCCTGAAAAACCCAAAAAAAAAGTGATGCCCAAAAATGATTCCCAAAATTTTTGATATTTATTTTACCTCCAATTTTTCCCCCAACTACTCTCAAACCCCTCGTTCTATGCATATTTTCAGCAAATTCGCTCTATTGAGAATCCTATATTTTTGAAATAGCGAGATTCTCAATAGAGCGAAATAGCAATTTTTTCAAAAAAATTTTTTTTGTTCTAGTTGAAATTTCTTTGTCCCAATTATCTTCCCCTCTAATTACCCAATTAAAAAAATTTGGCGCCAAAAATTTTTTCGAATTTTTGAAAAATTTTGAAAATTCAAAAATTTCAATTTTGGCGCCATTTTTTTTCAAATTTTTAATCTGAATTTGTTTCAAAGAAAATCCAGCCAACCGAATTTTTTTTGACCCCGAAGTTGTTATGTTGTAATGTCCCCCCGATTTTTTTTGGCGGTTGACTGGAAATTTAATTTAATAAAATTAATTTTATCGATTTTTTTCAATTTTAGGACATTTGGAGACACAGAAACACAGACAGAAATTGAAAAACATGAATTATAACACATTTTAAGCCTAAAATCAGCTAAATCTGTTGAAAATTCAAGGAGTTATGGGCATTTGAAAGATTTGAAATTCGAAAAAATGATTTTGAGTCATAACTTTTTTATTTTTCTATCGAATTTTGAAAATTCATTGATTTTCAAATTTCTGACGTTTTTAGCTTCAAAATGAGTATAAACATGCCTAGGTTTGGGTCCCACCGCATAGTTCCCAAAATTTTAAAGACGCATACCGTAATCTCGTGGTGAGACCCGTTTTCCGTGCAAACCTAGGCATGTTTATGCTCATTTTAAAGCTCTCAACCAGCTGAATTCAAATTTTGTGTGAAAAAAATCAAAATTCACAGGATTTTCGCTGAGAAATCTGGAAAAAAAAATTTTCGAAAAAAAATTTTTTTTTGGAAATTTCATTTTTTTTTTTGATATTCAAAAAAACATGGTGTTTCTAAAGATAATTTAAGGGATTCAAAATCCTATAATTATTGAATTTGATGGTAATTACACACCGATTATCACATACCAGTGACCTGGATAATTAAAAACACAGAAATCTCATTTTCGATTTCTTTCACTTTTCCCGATTTTCTCATTTTCCCCAGAAATTTCCGTTTAGTTTCTTCACTTTTTAATGATTAAATTCTTAGAAATTGTGAGAATTTCAGATTTTCAGAAAATCCTAAATTTTGGAATTTCCAAATTTTCAAAAAATCTAATTTTCAAAATTTTTAAATTTAGAAATTCCCGAAAATCCGAATTTTTTTAATTATAAAAATAGGTTTTTTCGAAATTTCAGAAACTCTGAAAATCTTAAATTTTGAAAATCTGAAATTCTGATTTCAAAGAGTTCAGAATCAGAATAACAGAATTTTTTTCAAATTTCTGAGTTTCTGAGTTTTCGAATTTCAGATATTCTGAAATTCTGACTGTCAGAACTTTTGGGATATTCAAAATTCTGGAAATCTCAAATTTTCGAAATTTCCATAATTTCCAGATCCCTCAAAAATGCCCTTCTACCCATTGCTCATCCTTGTCCTCTCCCAAGTCCATCATTGCTCATCCTGCATGTCAACGCGTACAGTATCCAGTATCCCCGCGCTTCGAAATTGTCCATCTTGTGATGTCTCCACCCTATCCGGATCCTCTTTCACCCCAACCGCTACCCAAACCCCAGGGACCGCCTATTTTTTGAGAGGTGTGGACCCGGTGAACTGGTAATTTTATCGAATTTTTTTATAATTGGAAAATAAAAAACGTTTTTGACATTTTGAGCCTAAAATCAGCAAATTCCGATCAAAATGAAGGGAGTTATGGGCATTTTAAATTTCTGAAAAATTGAAAATATTTCAAAAATTTTTTTGGACCGTAACTTTTTTATTTTCGATCAGACTTGTTAAATTATTTGATTTTTTGATTTCTCATGTTTTGAGCTTTCAAATGAGCCCCCACAAGACTAGGTTCGGCCAATTTCGGATTAGGCTCCGCACACCTTTGGGTCCCGCCACGAAAGCTCGGGAGGGGGGCAGAGCCTAGTCGTGTGGGGGCTCATTTTGAAGCTCTCGACTTGACAACATCAAAAATTTTAACTATTTTCAATATGGATAAGAATTCGAATAGTTAAAATCGAAATAAAAAAAATTCGAAAAAAAATTTTTTTGGAAAATTTGATTTTTAAGAATTTTTAACGAAAAACTCAAAAAACTTTAAGTTTTTCAACGCAAATTTTGATTTCAGCTTGTTGAAAGCTTCAAAATGAGTATAAACGTGCCTTGGTTTGCTGAAAAACGGGTCTCACCACGAGATTACGGTATGCGCCTTTAAAATTTTGGGAACTATGCGGTGGGACTCAAACCTAGGCATGTTTATACTCATTTTGAAGCTAAAAACGTCATAATTCTGAAAATCAATGAATTTTCAAAATCCGATAGAAAATAAAAAAGTTATGGTCAAAAAGATTTTTCGAAAAAAAATTGAATATTTTCAAATGCCCATAACTCGCTTAATTTTTAATGGATTTTTTTGATTTTAGACTTAAAATGTCTGAAATTTTGTGAATTTTAATACAGTACACAGATTTTATAAAAATTCTGCAAAATTTGTACAAAATTCAGGTGCGACGTGGCCCAAATCAATTGCATCCCCGAGGATGGAAGTCGGCAGACAGTTGCCATTAATGTTATTGTGGTAACTTTAAAATTTTTTTGGTTTGGCGCGAAATTCGAATTTTTTGAAGGATTCCGTGAGCACGCAACTGGCAACCGGCTGTGCTAGTGCGAATTCTGTGGCAAACGCGCTCCTCTGCAGTACTGGAAATGTTTGGACCTATAAGTGAGTGAAATATTTTGTAAGACTAATGGAATTTATTTCATAAATAATGAACAAAACATTTCAAACATTTTGAGCTAAAAATCAGCAAAATCCGTTGAAAATGAAGCGAGTTATGGGGATTTGAAGTTTTTGAAATTTTTCATATTTTTGATCGTAACTTTATATTTTTGATCGTAACTTTTTTATTTTTCATCGGATTTTCAAAAAATTGTGATTTTCAAATTTCTGACATTTAGAGCTTTAAAATGAATATAAACAAGCCTAGGTTTGGGTCCCACCGCGAAATTCCCAACTAATTTAAATGCGCATACCGTAATCTCGTGGTGAAACCCATTTTTCAGCAAACCTAAGCTTGTTTGCAATCATTTTGAAGCTCTTAACAAGCTTTATTCAAATTTTGTATCATTGTGAAGGTTTTTCTAGAAAAATCTAGAAAAAAAACTATTTTACAGAATTTTTTTTCGAGAAAAATGTATTTTGATCATAACTTCTTAATTGCATTCCCATCCTTTCTGAACACTCAATTTTTGATGTTGTCAAGTCGAGAGCTTCAAAATGAGCCCCCACACGACTAGGCTCCGCCCCCCTCCCGAGCTTTCGTGGCGGGACCCAAAGTGGGCGGAGCCTAATACCAAAATGAGCGGAGCCTAGGCGTGTTTAGGCTCATTTTGAAGCTCATGACAAGCTGAGCAGAACTACAATCTCAAATTATAAAAATACTGACTTTTAAAAAAGTTATATCGATTTTTAACTTTTTCAATGTTTTCAGCGGTCGATCAGATTTCACTGTGGAATGTCGAGTGACAACTGGGTCGACTTGTTAACTTCATTTTTATTTTTTATTTTTAAATTTAATAACTTTCTTATAAGGGGCGGAGCTTAATGATAATAACAAAAATAATACAATTATTCGTTTTTCACTTTTTCCAATTTCTCAAAAAATTTCAAAAAATACCAAATCACATAAACAATATAAGAAGAGCCCAAAATGTGCAAAAAATTGAGTGCTAGAACGAAAATGTGCATTTCTGAGAGCCTCATCATTGGAAGCAACAAAATGAACGGAATTATCGAGGTGTAAATTGGGGTGATTAGGAAATTTAGGATTTTCGAGCTGTAGAACTTTCCAGAAATCGATTTGATTACGGTTGGGATGTCGATTAATCTGAAATTAAATTTCTGACATTTTAAGCCTAAAATCAGAAAAATCCGTTAAAAATGAAGCGAGTTATAGGCCTTTGAAAATTTTGAAAATTTCGAAAAACTTATTTTGAGTCATAACTTTTTTATATTATCATCGGATTCTGAGAATTTATTGATTTTTGAATTTGTTGTGTTAAGAGCTTCAAAATAAGTACAAACAAGCCTAGGTTTGCTGGAAATTGGGTCTTATCGCGAAATTACGGTATGCGCTTTTAAAATTTGGGGAATTTCGCGGTGGGACCCAAACATAGGCATTTTTATACTTATTTTGAAGCTCTCAACAAGCTGAGTTCAAATTTTCTGTTTACACCATAAAGTTCTCGAGCTTTTTCTAGAAAAATCTGAAAAAATAAAAAAATTTCGGAAAAAAATTTTGTTTTTTGATCTTAACTTTTTATTTTTCATCGGATTCAAAATATTTCTTGTTTTTTGAATTTGTTGTGTTAAGAGCTTCAAAATGAGTATAAACAAGCCCAGGTTTGGATCCCACCGCGAAATTCCAAAAATTTAAAGGCGCATACCGTAATTTCGCGGTGGGACCCAAACATAGGCATGTTTATACTCATTTTGAAGCTCTCAACAAGCTGAGTTCAAATTTCCTGTTAAAAAATTGAAGATTCTCTTTTTTTTCAGAACAATTTCAGAAAAATCTGGAAAAAAATTTTTTTTCGAAAAAAACATTTTTTGCGGCAATTTTACCTCATAAAAAGAATCAAAAAGATTGTGAAAACCAGCGAAAACTCTCCAAGACCATATCCTTGGTGTGGTGGCCAGAAACGAGTCATTTTTTGAATTGTGCTCAAATCACGAGCCGCCCGTCCAGCAGAATGGAAATATGGGTTCGCGGTGAAGAACTGAAATTTTTTTAGAAGCTAAATTTTTGGATTCTTCCTTTTTTTCCTGAAAAATCAATCTATTTCGCGAATTTTCCTTTTTTTTCATTTTTAAAACCTTGAAATTTGAATTTTGAATTTCCCGCTGAAAATTCCTTCTGGGCATTTTTGGGCGCCGGTGTTTGCACAACTTGCAGCGAGCTTCACGAGCAAACGTTTTTTAATTTTTAAAAGTTATTTTTCAGCTTTTCTGGGTCATTTTTCTTCGTTTTTCATCAATATTTGTTGGTTTTTAATGAAAAATGAACATTTTTCTGCTATTTTTTGTTACCTGAACCAATTGAAGAGTCCTCTCGCGGCTGAAAAGCCAGTGAGAAAATTGATGGATCAGAAATGTTGCCAGAGGGATTCTCACCAATAAATTGATGATATTTTTGCAGGAAAAGTGTGCTGGAAGAGAAGAAAATGGGGATTTTTAGGGATTTTTAGGGGGTTTACCTCGGAAATTTGGCATTTTTCGAAAAAAATTGTTTTTTTCCAAAAAATAAATTTGAAAGAATAAAAAAAGATTTGCAGGTTCTCAGAGAATAAAGTTTTCTTCTTCTTCTTCTTCGTTTTCTGCGCGCAAACGCGTCGTCTTCCTTCGCCTTGACCTCGTTCTCAAGTCCCCTTTCCCCTTTTTCCCTAATTCTCTCTTCTCTCTTTTTTTTTGTACCGCGCAAATTGTAACCCATTTATCTGTATCATCTTTTCCTTTTTTTTTGGGCGGTGCGGATTTTTTTATCTTTATAAATTTGAAAAAAACATTTTTTTTTTGCATAATTTGTATTTTGCGGGATTTTAGGCCTAAAAAGTCGATTTTCACCACTTATACGACCATAAAAGCGTCGAAAAGTGTGATTTTCGACCCTATAACCCCCAAAAAACTCCTATTTTCAGTCAAAAATCCATAATTTTCAGCCCGAAACCCTAATTTCCGAGTCTCCCAGCTTCTCCTCGAGGAGTCCACGACCGCGATCGTGGTGGGACCCGGCGCCAACGAGTCAAGCCTATTTGCACAAGTTTTTTGCATTGTTCTCAACGAATTTTCCACTTTTTAGGTTTATTCTTTGGATTACTAGGTAGAGAAAATTTTTCTACATCTTTTGATACCCAATTGCAGTGGTTTTTAGTTTAATTTGGCCTGGAAAATGGGATTTTTCAATTTTTTTTTGAAATTTTGAAATTTTCTGGTTTTAGACACAATCCTAGATTATTTTTGAGTCGAAAAACTTTGAAAATCGATTTTTTCAAGCCAGAAAAGTGCAAAGTCCCCGAATCGCTTATCAGTGCTGTCTTGACCGCGTTTTGCCTATTTTATAGTGTAAAAAGTTTTTCAGAGAAAATTGGCAAAATTTGGGCTATTTTCGGCAATATTGAGCCAATTTTAGGGTTTTTAGGTCAAAAAAGGAATTTTTCGGCTGAAAAACTCAGTTTTTTGAGTTTTAGAGCCATTTTTTGCATTGAATTGCAGAAATTTAGGTCAATTTTTCCTACTAAAAACGATCCAAAAATGGCAAAAAAAAACCGATTTTTCGAGTTTTTTTCCGGAAAATTCTGGGCAATTTTTTTTGAAAATCACTCAAAAAATTAGAAAATTAGTGAAAAACCGCTGAAAAATGTCATTTTTCGACTAAAATTTGGTCGATTTTCAGTCATATTTTTTGAAAAAAATTGTAGAAAAAACAATGGCTGAAATTTGCCATTTTTTGGCTAGAAAAATCAATGAAAATCGCCAATTTTTTAAAGCCAATTTTCAAATTTTTTGGCCTTTTTTTTGCCTAAAAATGGACAAAAAATCAGATTTTGGTCAAATTTTTCTAGGTAATTTTTCCCATTTTTCCTCCTAGAAATGGTCCAAAACAGCCAATTTTCCAGATTTTTCGGGCCATTTTTCCTCTTAAAACTGACCAATTTTTGCTCTTTTCCGCCTTTATCACACCCTGCATCACCTCGTTTTCCCCACTTTTTTGGCAAAAAATCTGATCAAACACATTGCGTGTGACCCCCTCTCTTCTCTCTATTATCACCAGTTTTTCGCTGTATTCTCCGCCACATTTTGCCATATTTTTCCAGCTCAAACGATCGTTCTTCGCAGTTTCGAGAGCTAAAACAGTTGGTTTCAGCCGTTTTTAGGCATTTTTAGCGCTAAAAATCGATTTTTAAGGTGGAAAATTGGCTTCTGGGCGATTTTTAAGTCAGAAAAATCGCTAAAAATTCGATTTTTAACATCTGAAAAGCACGATTTTTGACCTGAAAATTGACTATTTTGAGTCGGTTTTCACCGATTTTTCGCCATTTTTTTGGGCATTCTTAGCTCAAAAATCGATTTTTAACAGCTGAAAAATTGAATTTTGACCTGAAAATCGACTGTTTTACTGTTTTTTGCCACTATTCATTCAATTTTTAGCTGAAAAATCGCATTTTTCGCCGTTTTTCACCGATTAAAACCGATTTTTTGCCAATTTTAGGACATTTTGAGCTGTTTTTAACCATTTTAGCCATTTTTGAACACGAAATTTGGCTGAAAATTGTATTTTTAAGGTCAGAAAAGCTAGATTTTTTATTGAAAAAAGGTCAATTTTTACCGATTTTCACCAAATTTTTCCTATTTTTAGCTGATTTTAGCCAATTTTACACCGTTTTTGGGTCATTTTAAAGCTATTTTCAATCATTCAAACCATTGTTTGGCCCAAATTGACGCCAAAAATAGCTTAAAAATCGATTTTTTAGCTGAAAATTGGCCTCTGAAGATTTTCTCTATTTTTAGTCAATTTCAAGCCATTTCGGGTCATTTTGAAGCTATTTTTTACCGATTTTTCGCGGATTTTCATCATTTTTTAACGAATTTTCACTATTTTAAGCCATTTTGCAGCCATGGGAGTGCCAAAAACGCAACCAGCTGCCCAGCCAGCAGTCACTCCATCCACTGGACCATCGGAAACTCTGGCACGTGGCATTCGAGCCATTTTCATCGGACCACCCGGATCGGGAAAGGGAACGCAGGCGCCGGCGTTCGCTTCGAAATACTTCTCGTGCCATTTGGCTACTGGTTAGTTAGAAACATAGAAAATTGCATACTTGTAAAATTCCGGGGCGGGCCGGGCCTGAGGAAAAAGATCGAAAAAACTCGAAAAAAATGACATAAGGGTCCCCCCTTATGTGTTTTTTGAAATTTTCAAAACTTGTGACATGACGGGCCCGGGCCGGGCCTTTGAAATTCGGAAAAAAAACGCCAGGCCCGGCGGCCCGGCCCGTTACAAGTATGAAAAATCGCAGGTTTTTGAGAATAAAATTGATGAAAAAAGCCGAAATTCGGCCTAATTTCGCACCAAAAATTGACTGAAAAATAGCAAAATTTCAACCTGAAAAATACCTTTTGCATCGCAAAAATGGTCAAAAATCGTCGGAAAATGCAGTGAAAAATAGCCAATTATAACGACTAATCGATGAAAAATACCCCGAAATCGACAAAAAAAAATTTAAAAGGTGTCGATTTTTGGTGAAAAATGCTCGAATAATAGACAATTTCAGGCCATAAATCGCTGAAATAGCGGAATTCGGGACTAACCTATTTTTGAGCCGAAAATGTCTGAAAAGTCGATTTTTCACCGATTTTTACACTCAAAATGGTTGTTAAATAACGAAATTTGGCTTGAAAAGAACCAAATATCGCCTAAAAATTGGATTTTCAGCTTGAAAATCGCTGTAAAATGGCGAATTTTGATGTCAAAATGTCGATTTTTGTCTGAAAGTGACCATTTTTCAAGTCGAAATCGCCTAAAAACTCTATTTTTCTGGAAAAATGACTATAAATCACTGAAAAATGCCGGGATTTCGGCCTAAAAATCGCCTAAAAATGCGCTGAAAAATGCCGAATTTTGGACTAAAAATGACAAAAAATCGCCTGAAAAATTTCTGAAAATCTCCAAAAATTTCGATAAAAATGTCGAAATTTTTTGTTGAAAAATACCCAAATTTGGCCTTAAAATTTGATTTTCCATGTATTTTCGTCCTAAAAATGTCTCAAATAGCTGAAAATCGCTGAAAACTCTTCTTTTCCAATAAAAACCGCCAAAAAATTCGATTTTTCAACTAGTTTAACCTCAAAAATGACAGAAAAATAGCCTATTTTTTCAGCTATTAATCGCTGAAAAATGGCCACAAAACGGCCGATTTTGACCCAAAAATAAGCGAAAAATCCCAAATTTTTGGAAATTTTAGCGATTTTCCCACCAAAATTACCTCAAAAAACCGATTTTTGACCGATTTCTTCCTCCTATTTTCCACCCCAAAAATGACATTTTCCAGGTGACCTGCTCCGCGCGGAAGTCGCCTCGGGCTCCGAGTTCGGAAAACAGCTGAAAGCGACGATGGACGCCGGAAAGCTCGTCAGCGACGACGTCGTCTGTAAGCTCATCGAGCAGAAGCTGGAGAAGCCCGAGTGCAAGTACGGATTCATTCTTGACGGATTCCCACGTACTAGTGGACAGGCTGAGAAGGTACTTTGAGGGGGGAATAGCAGGGGAAAATGGTTGAAAATAGTCTGAAGATGAGCTAGAAATTGCCGAAAATGATCCCTAAAAATGATTCTAAAAGTGTTTTAAAAATGACGATTGTCACCGAAGTAACGTTGGAATCGCTTGAAATAGAGCCTAAAATTGAAGCTGTAACATGTTAAAATGGTCGAATTTGGCCTAAAAATGACCCAAATCGGCTGAAAAACTGCTGAAAGTTGTGCCAAAAAATCGGCTGAGAACTCACTGAAAATGACCCAAAAATGGCTAATTAAAGCCTAAAAATTGCCTTAAAATGAGGAAAATCAACACAGAAAACAAGGATAATTTGACCCGCAAAAAGCCTTTTTTAACCTTAAAAATGGACCTAGTTTGGCCTTAAAAGAGCTTACATAGGACCTAAATGATAGCATGATTTCCATTAAAAAAGGCCTAAATTAGGCCTGAAAATCGTACTTTTCGATCTAAAAAGACCAGGAAAAACGCTAAATTCGACCATAAAATACGCTATTTTCACCTAGAAGCTGAAATTGACTCTAAAACCGACCAAAAATGACCAATTTGGCACTAAAAATGGCCTAAAAATGCCAATTTTGACCCAGAAAACGCTGAATTTGAGAAAAAAAAGCAATTTTTGACCTAGAAAATGAACCTAATTGGACTCAAATTTAGCCTATTTTTCATTCAAAAAATCCAAATTTTGACGCTGAAAATGACCTATTACCCTATAAAAGGCTAAATTTGGCACTAAAAACGACTATTTGACTGTAAAAGCGGCCGAAAATGACCAATTTGACGCTGAAAATGACTTGAAAATGCCATTTTTGACCCAGAAAATAAATCTAATTTGACCTAAGAACAGCTCATTTCCACCTAAAAACCAAATTTGACACTGAAAATGGCCAAAAATGCCATTTTTGACCTAGAAAATGAACCTAATTTGACTCAAAAAGTGCCTAAAAACGACCGTTTTTACGCTGAAAATGACCTAAAAGTCCACCTAAACTACTCTTTTTTGCAGCTCGACGAGATTCTCGAACGCCGAAAGACCCCGTTGGACACTGTCGTTGAGTTCAACATTGCCGACGATTTGCTCGTCCGCCGGATCACTGGCCGCCTGTTCCATATCGCCTCCGGCCGAAGCTATCATTTGGAATTCAAACCACCAAAGGTGCCGATGAAGGACGATCTCACTGGAGAGCCCCTCATCCGTCGATCCGACGATAATGAGGAGACGTTGAGAAAGCGATTGGTTCAGTACCATCAAATGGTGAGGGGGATCATGGGGGGAAATAGTATATTTTTGTCCTGAAATAGCTGAAAATGACTCCCAAAAATTTAGAATTTTGGCTTGAAATTGCTGAAAATGACCCATTTTGATAGAAATTTGACATTGAAACAGCTTCATGTGAGGCAAAAATGACTAAAAAATAGGTAAAAAATGCCCCAAAAGTGCCAAAATATCCCAAATTTGGCCATTTTCAGACAGATTTGACGCTGAAAATGACCCAAATTTTGACTTGAAACGAAAAATCGCTGAAAATGTCCTACTTTCATTGGAATTTGACATTGAAAAGTGCCAATTTTTGACCTGAAAATAGCAAAAAATACCCCAAAAAGAGCTCAAATTGGCCTAAAATGACTAAAAATGACTTAAAAATCCATTTTGAACTGAAAATTTGAACTGAAAATTTGAATTGAAAATTGCTGAAAACAGCATATTTTTGAGGAAATTTGGCTTTAAAATCGCAAATTTTGGCTGAAAATGACCGGAATTGGCCTAAAACAACCCCCCAATTTGACCGAAAACACCGTTAAAAATATCCTAGAAACCCCAAAATCGACCTAATTACCCCCCAATTACCCCTAATTACCCTCATTTCCAGACTGGCCTATGTCGGTGTAAAAATATGGAAAATTAGAGCTTAAAATTGATGGAAATAGCCCTTTTTGATGGAAATTTGACATCGAAAATGGGCAATTTTTGACCTGAAAATAGCTGCAAAAATGGCTAAAAACAACTTCATTTCTGCCTAAAATAGCTCAAAAATACCCTAGAAACCCCCTAAAAAGCTCAAAATTTACCAATTTTCGGCTCAATAAAACCCCTCAAAATCGATCTGATTTCCCTAATTACCCTAATTATCCCCCTATATTTTCAGACAGTGCCACTCGTCGACTACTACCAAAATTTCGGCTTCAAATAACTTGAAAATACTCCAAAAAGAGCTTAAATTGACCTTGAAAAACCCTAAATTAAGACCAAAAATGGTCTAAATTGGCCTAAAACAGCGCGAATTTGATCTGAAATAGCCTTGAAAACACCCTGAAAACCTCAAAAAACGCCCGAAATTGACCTAATTACCCCTAATTACCCCTCTCTATTTCCAGACTGTGCCACTCGTCGACTACTACCAGAAGCACGGTGTGCACGTGAAAGTGGACGCGGCGAAGCCAATGGCCGATGTGAAGGCTCACATCGATTCGGTGTTCGCCAAATTCACCCAGAAGAAGGTATAGACGAATTTAGTGAACTCTCTTTGAAATGACATTAAAAAAAGACATTAATTTTATTGGAATAAAGATGTGAAGGATTGAAAAAATATGGCTGAAAATGCTGAAAATTTGGCTAAAAACGGTCCATTTTGACCTGAAAAAGGACCATTTTTGGGCTTAAAATGGCCATTTTTAACTGAAAAAAGACCGATTTTAACTTTTTTTAAAATCTGAAATAAGCTATTTTTGACATTTAAATAACCAATTTTTGGCCTGAAAAATGGCCTTTTTGACCTGGAGTAGGCCTTTTATGATCTAAAAAGTGCCGATTTCGACCTAGAAAAAGTCATTTTTGAGCTGAAATAGGTCCATTTTGATATAAAAGAAAGCTTATTATGGCCTTAAAAAGGCCTATTTTGACCTAAAACCGGGATTTTTTTTAACTGAAAACAGCCATTTTGACCTAAAAATCGGTGTTTTTCACCTAACAAATGTCCTTTTTGACCAGGAAACGGCCCAGTTTGACTCAAAAATAGCCCATGTTGGCCTGAAAAAGGTCATTTTGACCAGAAAAAGAGTCTATTTGACCTTAAAAAGTCTCATTGGGACCTGAAGAGGGCCTATTTTCACTAGAAAAGGGCCTATTTTGACCGGAAAGAGCCCTTTTTGGCATAAAAAGGCCTGATTCGGACCAAATTTGGCCTAGAAACGTCAGATTTGACCCAAAAGTGGCCTGAAAATAGGTCTGTTTTAGCCTTAAAACGGGTCCCTTAGGCTTAAAATGGCCTTTTTGACCGGAAAAAGGCCTTTTTTCAGGCCTAGAAATGTCAAATTTGACCTAAAAGGGCCTGAAAATAGGCCTATTTTTGACTGAAAATCACTGATTTTTAGTTGAAAATTTGCAAAATTTCTGGTCTGAAAACCCCTAAAAATGTTGAAAAATCGGGGAAAAAACCAAGATTTTCGAAAAAAAACTCAAATTTCAGTCAAAAAAAAAACGCTGAAAAACGCTGTAAATCAAGATTGTTTGGGATAAAATTTCCTTGAAAATTCGATTTTTTACCTATTTTTCAGTCTAAAATATCGCTGAAAATCTCATTTTTCCAGTTAGAAAGCACAAAAATTGGTGGAAAAAGTTAAAAATTCAAGATTTTTGGAATAAAAAATTCCAAAAAAGTCGCTGAAAATCCAATTTTTAACCCAAAATCTCAATTTTCCAGGATCGCGTCGCTTTCGTCTAACTTCCCAGCACCACCACCACCACTATAGGCACATCCCAAAGAAGAATTCATTTTTCCTATCGTCACACAATTTTTTTCTCGTTTTTCAGTAATTTTTAGCTTGTTTCCCCCCCCCCCCCCCTTTTTAGGCGTATTTTCATGGTTTTTGTGTCCCCGTTCCCATCCTGTGAGCATTTTTCTCTTGAAAATCTCTTTAAGTCGCCAATTTTCATTCCTTTTCAATAAATTTTCTGGATTTTTCAGGATTTTTCACCACGAAATGGCTTTTTAGGCGAAAAAATGATGAAAAATGGGTGAAACTAATTGAAAAAATGAGAATGATGCAAGCGCGCTCCGCTGCACACACGGAAGATTTTGAGAATTTGCGCGCGAATTTGAAAAGGTTTTTCGATTTTTTTTTTGGAATTTCAGCGATTTTTAGGTCAGTTTTCGGGATTTTTGAGCTAATTTTTATCGATTTAAATGATAATTTTGACTATTTACCACTTTTTCAGGAATTTTCTGAAATTTTTTAAAATTTTTGAAAAAAAAATCTGAAAAAATAATTTTCCTGAAATTTTTTTTTGAATTTTATTTCTGAAATTTTAAAGTTTTATTTTTCTTAAATTCTTTAGAAATTTTCAGCTTTTTTTTCGGAAAAATTCGTCATTTTCCGCCTCGATTTATATTGCGAAATATTACACCCCGGCAGCCGGGGAAAAGGGGGCGGAGCCTAAATTTATTTTTCAGAATTTTAGCTGTTTTTTGGATTTTTGAAGGTTTTTCAGTTATTTTTTTATATGTTTCCCATTTTTTTTCCAGTTTTTTCTAGAATTTTGAATTTCAGAAAATTCTTTAAAAATGGTATTTGGATATTTTTCAACTACAGTATGCCCACCGGCACTGATTTTCATGGGGCAGCATCAGGAGGAGAATGAGAGATTGCTGAAAGTAAGAAATCTGAATTTTTGTAAAAAAAAATTTTTTTTGAAAATTTTCAGATTTTCAGCCAAAAAATCTGGAAACTTGAATTTGTTGAGAAAATTTTTTTTTTGAAATTTTTAGATTTTTACAAAATTCTAGCCAACCGACAAAACTGTAAAATTTTCTGCAAAATCTAAAATTTTGACAAAAAAAATTTCTGAAATTTCGATTTTCAGGAAGGACTTCCAGACGACGTCTGGTTCCACGTCGACAAGGTGCCTTCGGCACATGTCTATCTTCAAATGCCTCGTGGCATTACAATAGACACAATTCCAGAAGAATTGGTAATTTTTCTGAAATTTCAGATTTTTCAAAAAATTCAAATTTCCTGCCAAACCATTCATCTTGCAGCTCGACGACTGCTGTCAACTGGTGAAAGCCAATTCGAAAATTGGGAAAAAAATGGACAAAGCTACAGTAGTCTACACGAAAAGGGAGAATTTGAAAAAGACGAAAATGATGGATTCGGGAGAGGCGAGGAAATCTGAAATTCGAAAAATCCGAAAAAAATGAAAATTCAGAATTTTAAAAAAATTGTGAAATTCTGAATTTTCAAAAATTTCAAAAATACAAAATTTTCTGAATTTCAGTTTTTGGAATTTTAAATTTGAGATTTTTTTTGGATTTTTGAATTTCTGGAATGTCTCGAATTTCGAATTTTCGAAGTATTGAATTTCAGAATTTGAGATTTTTCAATATTTTTGGAATTATCAGTGATTTTCTAAAATTCTGAAGTTATCGAAATTTTCAGAATTTGGGATTCTGGAATTTTTCGAAATTCCAAAAATTCAGAATTTGTGACCCAGGACCCATGAACCCATGAACCCAGGAACCCATGAACCCAGGAACCCATGAACCCATGAACCCATGAACCCATGAACCCATGAACCCATGAACCCATGAACCCATGAACCCAGGAATCCAGGGACTCAGGGGCCCAGGATCCAGGACCCATTTTTTGCAATTCTTCGAATATCCAGAATTTTCTAAAATTTTCAAAATCTGAGGTTTTACGAATTTTCCCGAAATATTTTATTTTCGGAATTTTCACATTTCTTGGTTCTCAGAAGTCTGAAATTTTCAAAATATCGATTTTTCAAAAAATCAATTTTTTAGGTCGGATTTCACAACTCGAAAATGGTGAATTCTCGAATAATTCTAAAAAAGAATTCTGCTGAAATTTTGAATCGTCTGGAAAAAACTCGATGGAAATCTTAGAATTTTTTTCTGGAATTTCGGGAAATCTGGAACTTCTGGACATCTGGAAATGGAAATCTGGAAGGAAAAATTGGAAACATTGGATTTTTTCAAATTTCAAATTTTTTACATAATTCCGATTTTTGAGATTAATAAAGATGTTTTTGATTCCAATAATTAAAATTCCCACCGAATTTCGAAAAACTACAGTACCCCTATCCCCCTGGATCACACATTTTCTGCCTTTCAGAGTCATATGTCCCTCCTCCCCTTTCTGATACAAATCTCGTTTTTTCTTGTTTCCCGGAGAGGCAAAGGACCATTTTAATCTCGGAATCTGATCTCCGATGTATATTCTTCACACAGTACAATGAGATCAAATCGGGTCTACTGTCTTATATGTTGGCATTTTCGGCCTTTTTTCCCTGAATTTTGGACTTTGTTCTGTGGATTTTATGGGATATGTGTTGGAAAATTGATCATAACTTTTTGGAAAATCAAAAATTTTGAAAAATTCAAAAAAGACGTGATAGAGCTTGAAAAGTTCTACAAAATAATATAAATTTTAATTTACTTTTGGATACCTAGACTTTCCTACTGTAGCATCAAAACTGCTGGTGGTGAGCAGCGCGATTCAACTACGTAGCGCCACCATGCTTTGGGAAATTGGTCATAACTTTTTGGAAAATCAATATTTCTGGAAAAATCAAAAAAGATATTATAGAGCTTTGAAAGTTCTATTAAAATTATATAAATTTTAATTTACTTTTGGATACCTAGACTTTCCTACTGTAGCATCAAAACTGCTGGTGGTGAGCAGCGCGATTCAGCTAGGTAACGCCATCATGTCTTGGAAAAATGGCTTCAACTTTCTTGAAAATTGGAATTTTTGAAACATTCGAAATTGATAAGATAGAACTTAGAAAGTTCCACAAAATAATATATAATGTAACACACTTAAAAAACGAACCATTTCTCTACAGAGCCGCAAAATCGCCTAGTAGCGCGTCTTTAGTCGCTTTTTCTGGAAAATTCTGTATTTTGAAGTATACCAAGTTTTATATACTTTTGTAGAACTTTTCAAGCTCTACATTTTCCTTTTCGAATTTTTTTAAAATTTTGATTTCGAAGAAAGTTATGGCAAAATTTCGAGAATTCATTTTTTTTTTCTACGATTTCTGTTATTTTAATCATTGTTCCGAAGGTGTAAATTAGCCACTTAAGGGTCATTAAGACACTTGAACTTTGAAATACAATTTTAAAGTCTTCAGGACAAAAATTTTGAACAGAAAACAAGACATAAACCATGGTTTTTGTGTTTGTTCCTCTTTTTTCAAATTTCTAGTTCTAACTTTTCAAAAAAAAACTATTTTGAACCCGGTTATCTCAAATCCTATAAAAAATACTGAAAAGTAGTCAACTACAAAAATGTGTGAAATTTTGAGAACTACATTTTTGTAGTTTTCAACTTTTTTGTAGCTTTTTTTAGTTTTTG
>NC_013490.2:12786213-12802175 GCF_000004555.2 Caenorhabditis briggsae | reverse complement strand
AAAGGCGCATATCTCAAAAACTGAGAACGTTTTCAAAAAGTTGTTAATTACAAAAAATGTAGTTCTAAAAATTTTACACATTTTTGTAGTTTACAACTTTTCAGTACGATTCTTGGTTTTGGAAATATGCGCCTTTAAAGTTAGTGGACATTTTTTTTTTGAACATATGCACTCACAAATCACACACTTTCCCCTCATTTTTCAAGTACTTCTTTTTTTGTGCCTTTTTGTGTTCAATTTCTAGTGCTAAATGCTTCGAAAAGAAAGCGATTAAATATTTATAGAACACATTCACTTTTTCTCCAAAAAGGGCAAAAAATTCCTCCAAAAAGGAAAAGGTTTCGACACCTTCGAACTTTTTGGAATTGTCTGAAACTTTCAGAGTATACTAAACGAAAATAGAGCTTTAATTTTGCAGTTGACAACTTTTTGATACAAACGCGCTCTAGCGAGATATGCCACGTGGAAGGGCACCTGCTGCTGGCTGCCACCAAAGAAGGCGCGCAGGCGCCCTCCGGTGGGCGACACGTGGCATATCTCGCCAGAGCGCATTTGTAGCAAAAAGTTGTCAATTACAAAATTAGAGCCCTAGCTTTGATTAGTATGTTCTGAAAATTTCAGACAAATTGACGAAGTTTAAAGCCTTTTTGTAAGGTCTTGAAAATTGTATTACGTCATTTTCAACATCACATCATCTCACCCCTTTAATTTTTCCTCTTTTTCTCTAATTTTCTTGCCAAATCGATTGGAAAAAAACGGAGATAAGAAACGTCGACTTTTTTTGTGGCTAGACTTATATTTACCCCCACAATGTTGTAGCCTAAAAATGTATCGACCAAAAGTTTCTTTTTTTTTCAATGCCAGGAAAATTTTCACCGGTAAAAACACTTTTCTGGAGGTGATAAGGTGATAAGAAACATTGTGAAATTTTTCCTGGAAATTTTTTTGTGAAAATTTTGAATCGAGAGAAATTTTTATAGTTTCCAAAAACTAGAAAAAAGAAGTGAGATAATGTGAAAAATGACGTTATACAATTTTCAACGTCCTACAAGAGTACTGTAAACTTTGTCAATTTGTCTGAAAATTTCAGAGTATACTAAACAACACAAGAGCTTTAATTTTGTAGTTGACAACTTTTTGATACAAACGCGCTCTAGCGAGATATGAAAATTCCAAAAAAAATTTCAATTTTCTTTTTTGGCCGATTTTTGAACATTGTGCTTTTTTTGTTTAACAAAGCTCTACAAGTTTTTTGACTTTTGTTTTTTTGTACTCTTCCGAAAAATAAGTTCTGCACTCTCTTTTTCTCTGGACCCTCTCATTTTTCTGTACTATTTCTTCTTTTTATTTGCTTTATTTTTCTCTTCAAACTTCCTTTTTTTTCTTGTTTTTAGTGCAAAAAAACAGAGTTTGGCGAGTCAAAAATCGGTCATTTTTTGCAAAAAAAGATTTCCACTTTTTTCTTCAAAATTTCCAGTTTTTTGGCGGAAAATGTTTTGCCAAAAATTCCGTTTTTTTCTAGGAAATCAACTTTTATAATTGAATTTGGGTGATTTTCCAGCATGTGGTACCTGAATTGAATATTATACATTTCTGTGTGAATAGACATAATTTTTTTTGTTCTACAATTTTTTGACAGTTTTTTAAAGGTGGGGGGACAGGAGATTTTTCGTAGTTTTTTTGTAGCTAGAGTATGCATTCTACCGTGACGGTGTACAACGATTAATGTCACTCTGCGTACAGCTGTCGTCCTCGCCTTTATGTATGCAATCAGGAGCCCGCTCCAGTTTCGCCCGCGTGGCTCAGTCGGTAGCGGCGCCGCACCGTCAATACTCGCCTCGACAAGTTCAACTCCTCGAGGGGCATATTTAAACAGAATTTCGAGAACATTATTTTTTCATGACCCCCCACCTTTAAAAGCTTTTTTTCAACATTTTGGAACCACGAAAATGCCCAAAATATGAAAAATCTGAAATGAGGAATATTTGAATTTTGAAAATTTTCTGAATTTGAGAACCAAAAACTAATGTATTCAAAAAGCAATTTACCCTGCAAAAACCAAAAGAACAAAGTTCTAGGATCCTCTGAAACGTAACATTTTTCAAAAAAAAAGAGAGAAAAAAGAGCTATTTAAAATTCTAAAGAGCACGAGCAACCACTTTTTTTTTTACTTTGAAAAGAGAAACATTCTCGTGTTTCTTGGAAAATTGTTTCTGAAAAAAAAGGTTCAAAAGAGAGCAAAAATTGAAAAATAATGAAAAAAAACACATTTTCGGGAACTTCAGAATTTCCCAAATTTCCAATTTTTGAAATTCGAAAATTCGGTAATTCCGAACTATTGAAAAATTTTTCAAAATTTTAAAATAACTAGGAATTTTCAACAAATTTGATTTTTCAATCCCAAAAAATCGAAATGCGAAATTTAAAAATTTCGAAAATTCACAAAACCCCTGAAAATCCTGGAAATTCCCAAGAAATAGAAATACCGGAAAATTCAACAATTCGAAAATTCAAAAATTCAAAAAATCTAAAATTCAACAATTCTAGAAAAAAATCGAAAATTCAGAAATCATTGAAAAATCAAAAATTCAAAAATTCTTAGAATTTCAGAAATTCTAAAATTCTAAAATTCAATTAATCCCTAAAACTCTAAAAGTTCAAAAAATTCAAAAATTTCAAGTTTGAAATTTTAGGGATCCTTAAATTTTCAACGCTTTTCAGAATTTCAAAAAACTAGGGATATCCAAAAAAAATTGATTTTTCTGAAAATTCAGGATTTCAAGAAATCCGAAATGCTCAAAAAATCAATATTCACCTTGGCTGGCGTGCCTTTGGTGCGCCATGCAAATTATATTAGACTACATATGACTACACAAATATGTTTCTCTGATTTCTTCAACTTTTCCGTTTCCTCTCAAAGATCAACAACCTTTTCATTTGCGGCCGTCCTTCCCACTGCTTTCTCTGCGTCTCTCACTTTTCCCACTTCCTCGTTTCTCTGCGTATCTCACTCTCTCTCTTTCTGTGCTTCGTGGCGGCGTTTCGTCCGCCATGTCCCTTGCCTCCCGAAACGAAACGAATCACCTTTTTCTTCTTTTTCTCGGTTTTCTCTGCGCTCTCTTCTCTCTAACCATTGACTCTCGTCGTCTGGCATGTGTATAGAGGGTCCATGGGACCGAATTGACACATTTCTACGTACTTTTGCTTCTTTTTTTTGGATTTTTTGGGGGAAAATGGTTTTTTGATTTTTGGAAAATTAACGATTGCTCAGCGAAACTTCCAGAATTTTCTAACTAAAATTGTGAATTTTGCTGCCGATTTTTGATCATTTTTAGCTTGATGAAGAATGATTTTTTGATCATTTTGAGGCAATTGCTCAGCCTTTTAAGCAAAATTTCAGAATTTTTTGAAAAATTGAAAAATAATGATTTTTTGATTGCTCAGCTTTTTTGGCAACTTTGAGGAGATTTTTTGGGAAATGCTTAAACATTTCAATTTTTGCTCCTTTTCCAGGCTCAAAAATGCGTTTTTCTTCTTAATTAGGGTAATTAAAAATCTGGAAAAATAAAACAATTTTTTTTTCTTCCGTATATGTAGTTTTATATAAGGTCCATGTGATTTCCGGGGCACTTAATTATCGCACTTAATTATACTCAATTAGAGATTTGGATAAAAAAGAGGAATTTCAGATTTTGCGGGATTTTGAATTTTTGAATTTTTGAATTTTGGAATTTCAGATTTTCCGGATTCCCGGATTTCAGAATTTCAGAATTTTTGAGTTTTCGAATTTTTGAATTTTTGAATTTTTGAGTTTTCGAATTTTTGAATTTTCGATTTTAAAATGCTTTTTGGTTCCAAACATCCGAATTCTTTATTTTTAAATGATCTGTTCCAAACGGGCTTGTTCATACTAGATATGTTTATAATTTTCTTCGCGATCTTTTTCAATTTTCCCGATTTTCGGGAAAAATCTCCCCCCGATTTTTCCCAAATTTTTATTCGATTTTCAATGTTTCTGTGGATTTTTGATTTCAATTTTTATTTTGGAAACAGTTTTCTCAAATTTCATATTATTTTAATCCAAAAATTGGACAAAATATTGCCAAATTTTGCAAATTTTTCAATTTTCGTGATGGGACCCAAAAATCTAAAAATTTCAAACCTTGCTTTGTTTATACTCACTTTGAAGCTCATTACAAGACAAATCTAATTTTATAATTTTCATGAAATTTGAAGTAAAATTAGCCGAGATACGGTAGTTTCAATATTTTCGTGGTGGGACCCAAAAATTGAAAACTTTCAAACCTAGTCTTGTTTATACTCATTTTGAAGCTCATAACAAGATTAATCTAACTATATAATTTTCATAAAATTTGAAGCAAAACTAGCCGAGATACGGTCGTTTCAAAATATTCGTGATGGGACCCAAAAATCAAAAAAAATCAACGATGGTCATGATTATACTTATTTTGAAGCTCTTAAAATTTCCATTTCAACGCAACACATTTCATGAAGTTTGGTCTAAAATTAGCCGAGATACGGTACTTTCAATTTTTTAATTTTTCAAATTTTTGGGAAAATTTTTTTCCAATTTCTCCCAAATTTTTCTCCAAATTCTCTATTTCATAAGTATTGTCTATTTGGCATTCTGCCAACTAGACAAAAATCCAGTCCATTGAGTCAAAAAGTCAACTTTTCCTCGGCTTTTTCTCGCCCAAAAACGAGGCTTTTGTTTGTTCACGATCTCCATATAATTTTATGCTCTTTCTCTGCGTCTCTCACTTTCCGATACTCTCTCGCTCCCTTTCCTCTATTTCCCTATTAAGAGGTGTCCAGTGACTAGTGCCTTTTTGAGGGCAAACAATCACCGATTCGCCGATCTTTTCATTTTTCTCTTTTTCTCTGCGTCTCTCTCTCTCTCTCTCTCTCTTTATCAGTGGGTTCCTGTTTTTCCTGAAGAGACGCAGAGAAATGGAAAAATGACGTGGCATTTTTTTTCCGGGCTGATTTTTGTACGATATAAGCTTCTATATAAGATGGTCGCATATAGTTTTTGACTCACTAGAAAAAATTTGTTATATTTTTAGAATTTTTATTTAAAAACAAACCAAAAATTTGAGTTCTAGAGAAAAAATCGACCTACAATGACCCAAAAATACCGGAAAAACTCTGATAGAACGCCACCCAAGCCGTCATCAACTTTGATTTTATATATCTCCATTCCTGTTAAAGATATCAAGAAGCGGTTAACTGATAAAACATGTATCAACTTATAATAAACATTTTACTAGTTGATTGTTTTTTGATATCACTTACAGTAACCGAGATACATTGATTTGAAGGAAAGGTATTGAAAAAGTCATTCTAGTTTCTCTGCGTCCTCCGGGCCTGACTAGGCATCAACTTTGAGCTCAACTATCTTAATTTCTATGACAGATATCAAAAAGTGGTCAACTGATAAAATGTTGCTGACATCATGATAAACATTTTATCAGTGGACCACTTTTTGATACTTCTCATAGGAAATGAGATACATGGGCTCGAAGTTGACAGCTCTTTTTTTTCGCAAAACCTTGAAAGTCCAAAAAAACATTTTTCCCCCTGAAATTTGATCTTTTTTTCCTTTTTCTTCTTCTCATTTTTCCCAAAATTTTCCACAAATTTTCCAAAAAAAATCCCTCAGATTTTCTGACCAAAAATTATTGTGCTCAATGAGCACAGCACAGAAAAAAATAGTCTAGAATTGTTATTTTTTTTTGTTCTCAAGAGGAGGGTCTTCTTGTAAATAATACCCAAAAAAAAAGTGATCGAACAAGAACATTTTTGCTATTTTTTGTTATGCTTTTTTTGGGGAGAAAAGGGGCGGAGCCTAAATATAGCGGAAATTTTAAGATTCTCCCATAATTGTTCGAATATTGAACAAAAATTCTAAAATTCTAAAATTCTTGAATTCAAAAATTCAATTTCAAAGAAAAATATTTCTGGACTTTTTGGACCTTAAGCTGAGCAATGAAACAGAGAATTGTTTTCTAAAGATTGGATTAAAAATAAGAATTTGATTTTTTTTTAGTTCTTTTTTGAACTAAAAAGTTCTTATTTTTGCTAGAAAAATGAGACATTTTGATTTTTCAATTTTCCAAAATATTTCCATTTTTGACGAAATTTAGAATTTTTAAAGGAGGCCAGACATGAAAATTTTCAAAATTCTAGTTTTTTGATATATGACACAGTACAATCGGAAAATAACAATGGACACCGAACCATAACTCCCTGTTACTGTACAACCGAGAACGCGACCGTTCTTCTAAGCGGCGCCGACTCCTCGTTTCATAATCGTTTTAGTGGCAGTAGACGACAAGCCCCCTGTGGTGTAGAGAGGAACGCGCTTGTCTATCAGTCGCGCGTCGCGGGTTCGATTCCCATCTGTGCGTTTTTGTTTTTTTTTCTGTTTTCATGCGGTGACATCCTAGAATGACCGAACAACTAGAAAAAGTCGGGAGTAATTGCCAAACAGTGAAGAAATCTAGTGTATATTGAAAAAAAAAATGCTCGTCAAGTAGCGCGCATTGGTCGCAATCGCACGATTTTCCGTCAGAATACATACTCTCGCTCCAACAAAACTCCGTAGACTTTCGTGTCTGGCCTCCTTTAATACAAAATTTAGAATACTGTAATCAAAACACACACACACAAATTTCTGTGTTTTGTCTTTTTTTTTGTTCCAAAAAAATAATAATAATATTTTTATATTATTACTGTTCCTTCTCGATCAGAATACAAAAATGGGTATAAGAATAGGAAAAAATCTGAAAATTTTAATTATTTTCAGACCAAATTTTCTCTGAATTTTCCTCAAAATTTGAAATTTTGATCTACTCAAAAATTTTATTCAAAAATTTTGATCTTTTTTGGAAAACTCAGTTTTCAAAATTTTTTAAAGATTTGTCATCATTTTTGGCTTCTCTATTTTTCCATATTTTCAGTCAGAAAATGCCTTTTTTTGACATTTTTGGACTAAAAAAAACACATTTTGACTCAAAAATCGGTCAAAATTGTTTAATTTTGAGAAAAAAATAAAGCAAGTTGAGGCTTTGAAAAATTACCTCATTTTCGAAAATTTCAATTTTTAAGTTTTTGAATTTTTCTACCGTAATCCCGAATTTTTTCGCTGTATGATTTAAATTTTCGAAATTCGCACCTTTAGACGGTTAAAATGAGCCTAAAATTGACCCCATTCGCTCAAAATTGGGCGATCTACAGTGATTTCGTGGTGGGACCCAAAAAATTGAAAATTTTCAAATCCTGGCTTGTTTATACTCATTTTGAAGCTCTTGAAATTTCAAATCCAAAAATCAAGCTTTCAAAATTTTCGGCTCGAAACTGACAGAGTTACGGTACTTTTTAACTTTTCGTGGTGGGACCCAAAAAACCCAAAATTTTCAAAACAAGCCTTGTTTCTTATCATTTCGAAGCTCTTTTTCTCTTCTCCTCAAATTTCATTGTAGTTATCCTCAATTTCTCACTTTTTTCCAGACAAAATCAAATTTCAGTCATTTTTTCCAGACAAAATTTGTTCCCTCCCCCTCCCCGTGAATGAAAACTGAACGGACCAGTGGATACAGTGGCATTCCGACCACTTCAAAATGCTTAGTTTGTGAGCATCCCGATGGAGGCTCCGCCCACTTTGGAAGTACTTCGTGTCTCGCGTGTGCGGCATTCTTTCGACGCACCGTCTCGCTGAATATTCACTTTATGTGCAAAAAGGACAAAATGTGCATTATTTTTCATGGTGAGTGAAAATTTTTTGTATTCATCAGATGCTGCTTGGAATTTCCTACAAAATGAGCTAAAAATCATCAAAATCGGACGAAAATGAGCAAAGTTAGGGGCATTTTTAAAGTTTTCGTGGTGGGACCCAAATTTTCGAAAAATTCCGAGTATGGCCATGACTATACTCATTTTGAAGCACTTAAAATTTCATAACCAATGATGTAATTTTCACTAAATTCGGAGCAAAACTCACTGAGATACGGTAGTTTTAACATTTTCGTGGCGAGACCCAAAAAACAGGAAATTTCCAAATATGGTTATGATTATACTCATTTAGAAGCTTAAAACACGACAATTTCAACAGTGTAATTTTCATCAAATTTGGACAGAAACTAGCCGAGATACGGTAGTTTGAACATTTTAGTGGCGGAACCCAAAAATACGAAATTTTCCAACCATAAAAAATTTACAATTTTGAAAAAAATTAGGTCATGACCTGAAAAAACTGGGTCATGACCTAGAAAACAATTAGGTCGTGACCTAGAAAAATTTGGGTCATGACCTGAAAAAAAATTAGGTCGTGACCTAGAAAATTTTCGTGGCGTGACCAAAAATTTCAAAATGGCCCAAACCTAGTCTTGTTTAAACTCATTTTGAAGCTCTCAACGCGGCAAATTCAAATTGTTATGTTTCAACTCAAAATTTGCAGAACTTCGAATGATATGTCGAGCGTGTCGATTCGACAAGTGCGTCAAAGCGGGTATGCGACGAGAATGTGTCCAGAAAAGGAGGTCAAATAAGAAGGTGCCAAAGAAGCATATGCTGCGAGAAGCGGAAATAAAAATGGAAATTGTGGACGATTTCAAATATGAGTGTCCTGGCGACCAGACTGATGATAACTCGCCGCTATCAGTGGAGAAGAAGTCACCGCCCGAGTTTGTGCCCCTGGATAGTCCTGGAATGACTGAGTTTGTGAGTATTTTTTTATATTTTTGAAATGTTCAGATCTTAAACTTTGAAACCAGCTAAAAATTGTAAAAATTAGTTAATTTTGAGCAAAGTTACATGCTTTTAAAAAAATGAATGCCACAAAATTTGAGAGTCACTTTAAAAAAAACTATATCTCAAAAACCAAAAACGCTATCTAAAACTTGTTAACTATAAATATGTAGGAAATTGAATTTTACACATTTTTGTAGTTAACAACTTTTTTGGAAAAACTGTCCCTAAGGAGATATGTCACGTGGAAGAGCGCGCACCGCTAGGCGCCCCGCACTGCGAGCCCTCTTCCATGCTTCATACCTCCGGAAGGACAGATTTTTCAAAAAAGTTGTTAACTACAAAAATGTGTAAAATTCAATTTCCTACAATTTATAAGTTTGCAATAATTTTGTATCTTTTATAGTTCTTGAAATAAACCCGATTTTTTGCAGAAGTACGACATCCCCTCCACAAGCACATCAATACCACAGCCCGAGAGAAGTGAGTTTTTTTCCTATTTTTTGAAAATTATTATTCACTGAAAATATAAAAAATTTCCAACATTCTAAGCCTAAAATCAAATTTCTAGGTAAAAAATAAAGGAAGTTATGAGGTTTTGAAAAATTACCTTTTTTTCGAAAATTTCAATTTTTAAGCTTTTGAATCTTTTACCGTAACCCGGATTTTTCCGCTGTGTGACCTGGATTTTTGAAATTTGCATTTTTTGGGGGTTAAAATGAGCCTAAATGTGACCCGATTCGCTCGAAATTGGTGGAGCTACAGTATTTTCGTGGTGGGACCCAAAAATCTGAAATTTTCAAGTTTAGCCTTGTTTATACTTGTTTTGAAGCTCTTAACATTTCCAGCACAACAATGTTTTTTTCAGAACATTTAGGTCAAAACTGACAGAATTACAGTACTTTTTAACTATTTCGTGGTGAGACCCAAAAAATCGAAAATTTTCAAATCGTGGCTTGCGTATACTCATTTTGAAGCTCTTAAAATTTCAAATCCAGAAATCTAACTTTTAAAAATTTTGGCTCAAAACTGACAGAGTTACGGTACTTTTAAACTATTTCGTGGTGGGACCCAAAAATCTGAAAAACCTAGGCTTGTTTATACTCATTTTGAAGCTCTTGAAATTTCAAATCCAAAAATCTAACTTTTATAAATTTCTGCTCAAATTAACAGAGTTACTTTACTTTTTAACTATTTCGTGGTGAGACCCGAAAATGGAAAATTTAGAACCGAGGCTTGTTTATACTCATTTTGAAGCTCTCAGCCTCCCAAATCTGAAATTTCAACTTTTTCAAAGTTTCAGCGCCCTCCCGACAATCCAACGAGCCCGAAACGTCGAAAATTCTGAATATGAACGGCGAGGAAGTGCTTCGATATTATGTAGACCAGCTGAAAAGTTCAATGGACAGGAGACGGATGATTTTCACTGATGATGCACTATTAGCAGTCGTAGAAGAACGGGGAGATATGGTGAGTTGTGTAAAAGAACTTTAAAAAGAAGAAAAAAGGGTTTGCCGCCCTCGGGAGTCGAACCCCGGACCTGGTGGGCGGTGGGCAAAAGCGTTAGCCATGCAGCCACGAACTTCACGGAGAAGAGGGAGCGGAGGCCGTATAAGAAAGAGGGCTGGGCAAGGAGACACAGAGAAGAGGGAAGGGGGAATTTGAAATGTTCAAAGTTTCAAAAATTGAAAGTTTTCAAAAAATTTTCAAAAATTTTGCAAAAAAATCAGAAAAACACTGAAAACAAGTTAAGAGAAGTGGTTTTCGTTCATTTTCAGAGCCCAAAAAAGAGATTTTTCAGCCATTCGACGCCACAGAACCACCACCACATTCACTGAAGCGACAATACGAATCTCAACGTTTCGATAATCTTTTGGCCTTTGATTTTTGCAAATCCTGCCCCGGATTTGACTTAATGGATCGAGAAGAGCGCGCGATTTTCTATAGAGCTTGCTCGCTGGCCTACTGCCTTTTGGATATCGCATGGATTACGGTACAGGCGTATCCCGAGGAGCGGCATGAGCCATTTATGATGTATACCGATGGAAGTGTTTGTAGCATTAATGATATGTCGTATGGATGGGAGGATGAGGAGGAAATTGCAGCGCATGAGAAGAAAAAGTAAGTTTTTAGGGTGTGTGGAGCTGGAAATTGAGATTTAGGCCACCTTCAGACGTTGAAATCGCTTTAAAATCACTTTAAATGGCCTAAAATGTTATAAAAAGCCCTAAAAACAAAAGCAAAACTTAAAAACGCAGGGTGGAATTGAACCCTGGTGTTGAGATTGAAGACCAAAAGCGTAACTACTGAGCTACGCGCGCACATGAGGTAGATGCCGCAGAGGGCGTATATTTAGTGGCTCGCGGCGAGGAGACGCAGAGAAGAATGAGGGGGATTGTGAAATTTTGAAAAATGGGAATTTTCCAGAAAAATGAAAAAAATCAGAAATTAACCAAAAAAAAGTTCCAGACTGTTCCTTGGCTTCATTCAACGCTTCCACGACGCCATTTGCACGCCGATGAGGAAGCTAAAAATGACGCCAGTCGAGTTTGCGGCCCTGAAAGCGCTGTGTATATGGAAATTGGGTAATTTTTTTGAATTTTCAGCTTTTCTAAATGCGCTCTACGGCTAATTTTTTTTCAGGTTACTGCGAGTTTACAAACAGTATGCGAACCATTGGAAAGGAGCACCAGAATGCGCTGTTCAGTGGGCTCCGAGTGTATTATGAGGATTTATACGAGTCACAAGAGGAAATTGGAGCCAGATTTGGGAATTTAATTTTGCTCCTGGGCACGGTTTTTGTGAGTTTTTTTGAATTTTTGGAAATTTTGAAAATTTGAAAAAAAAATTTCGAAAAAAATTTTTTCCGAATTTTTCGAATTTCCCGCCGCTGAAAATGCGCTCCAAGCACTCCTGACCTCAAAACCCCCGAAAAACCAATCAATTATCGATTTTTCCAGGAAATGAACTGCTTGATAATGGAGACGTATAAATCGGCGGAAGTTTTCCGACTTTTCAAACTCGATGAGCTGTCGAAATCGCTGCTGACCCTTTAAATAATTTTTAATACTAACTGAATTTTAATTTACAGTATTTTTTCTGAAAAAATCAATATATATTTTTTTGTTTGTTTTCCTTCTATATCATCATTATTATGTCGGGTTGATCTCTCACTTCTTTTTCTAGTAACAATTTTTTATGTTTAAAAACCTCGTTTAGATGAAAAATGAAACTTTTTTTCTGAAAAAATGTGTTAAAAATTGAGGTAAAATAAAAAAAAAACTTGGCGCCAAGAGGAATCGAACCCTGGACTCTCAGATTGGAAGGCAGGGGTGTTGCCACTGAGCCAAAACAGACACAGAACTACTGTGCTTCAAGTGACAATTATAAACAAGCGGGTTTTCGCCCGCCGTCGGCAGTTAAAAATCAATATTTATTATGAAAAATTTGAATTACAAAATTTTTTAAAATTTGTTTTTTTTCCATTTTTCCGGTTTACGGCGCTGAAAACAGTCTGGAAATCCTCGATCCACTCGACGCTGAAAATTAATTCCCTTGGGTTACGGTTTTTCGTAAACTGTGCAAACACCGCGACGACAAATTGCACAAATCAGCAAGAACATTTTTCTAGGCTATTCTTGCCATTTTTCAGTCAATTTTAGGCTATTTTTCGGGCCTTTCGTGATTTTTAGGTCAATTTTTAGCATATTTTTTAAAAAAGGTCTAGAACACGTTTAGAAGTGGTTTTCAAGGCGGAAAATTGGATTTTTAGAATTGAAAAATTTGAAAAAAAATTTTTTGGGATTTTCCCGCGTATTTCCCGGTTTTTTGCTATTTTTCCGGTGGGAAATCATCGAAACAACGTTCAGAAAATTTGTTTTTCGCTTTTTACCTTTTTTGAATTTTTCCTTGATTTTTGCTGTAAAATTGCTGGAACTCCCTTCAATAAACGGTCCATCTGGCACTCTTTGCTCCTCCGATCGTCGTCGATTTTCGGTTTTTTCAGGATTTTTTGAATTTCTGGCCGAAAAATTCGAATTTTTCGAAATTTGGACTTTTCGCCTCCCCTGGGCGCCGCCTGGCACCGAGTCATACTGTTTTTGCTCTAAAAATTGAAATTTTCAGCTGATTTCAGCAGAATGTGCTTGTTTTTCAGACAAAAATCATGCTGAAATCGGCAAAAAAAAATTTTCGCTAAAATTTTTTTTCAGAACACTCACTTGCTTTTTGCTCACTGATAAGTGTGCTCACCTCGCGATGCTCGAGCAGTAGAGCGAGCTGTTGGTCCTCGTAGGCTCTGGAATTTCCAGGATTTTTTGAAAAAATAAATTTTGCGAAAATTTTAAATTTTGGTCAAAAATCGCCGATTTTTAGGTCGATTTTTGACTATTTTCAGCCTGAAAAAGTCGTTTTTCGGCTGTTTTTCGTCATTTTGGGCTTCGAAAAGTGAATTTTAAACTGTTTTCAGGCTCAAAATTGGATTTTTCGGAATTTTTTGAAAAAAAATTTTAAGTTTTGGTCAAAAATCGGCGATTTTCAGGTCTATTTTCGACTATTTTCACCATGAAAAGGACCTTTTTGGCTATTTTTCGCCAATTTTCGGGTAAAAAAAATCAATTTTGAGCAGTTTTTAGGCTGAAAATTGGATTTTTCGGAATTTTTTAGACGAAAATTTCAAATTTCCGTCATTTTTAGCTGAAAAATTGAGGGTTTTGAGCCATTTTCAGCCGTTATTTGGCTCAAAAAACCAGAAAAAATTCCGAAAATTCGATTTTTTCGGTTTTTTCGTCGCAAAAATTGAAAGTTTCGTGCGATTTTCATGTTTTTTGGCTCAAAAATGACGATTTTAAGCCGATTTTCAGCGTTTTTTGAGCTCATTTTTACCCTCAAAAAGTGATTTTTAGGCATTTTCCAACCTGAAAATGAAGATTTTCAGTTTTTTTAGCCCTAGAATCCCATTTTCACCTCGCCGTGTCCACATCTGTGACCCTATCCAACAGCTTCTGATTATCCCTCAGCTTTTCGTTGATCTCATGTCGTCGTCGTCGTAGTTGGCTCAAAATATCGTTGCCACGTGGCATATACGGTGTAGAAGACGTTGCTGTAGATGCTGGAGAAGTCTGGAAAACTCTAGAATCTTTTTGAGCGAAAAAATTGGGTTTTAGGGATGTTTTTAGAGTTAAAATCGCTAATTTTGACTCAAAAATCGTTGATTTGGCTTGGAAAATCGGCCATCCGGACAGCTGGACACACAGAGAGAAGCTCTGATTTTTTGTCCTTTTTTGCGGGATTTTGGCTCATTTTCCGTCATTTTTAGCCCCAGAAATTCTAAAAAAGGACATCCGGACATCCAGACTCACCGAACAGTTCGTTTCGGGTTGATTTTCAGTGCTATTTAGTCGTTTTCAACCCATTTCTGACTCATTTTAGCTCATTTTCATCCCATTTTCAGCCTTTTTTAGCTCGTTTTGATGTCTTTAGCATATTTTTGACTCCTTTAAGCTCGTTTCCAGCATTTTTCAGTCAATTTTCAGTTTTTTAAAGATCATTTTAGACCTATTTTGGCCCAAATTTAATCTATTTTCAATCTTTTTTTTAACCTTTTTTAGCTTAATTTTGACCTATTTTCGATCTTTTAAGCTCTATTTTAGCTCGTTTTTTGCTCATTTTTGACCCATTTTAGCTCATTTTTGACAATTTTGACCTATTTTGGCGTTATTTTAGCCCATTTTTGCTCATTTTTGATCTATTTTGGGCCAAATTTGATCTATTTTCGAATCTTTTTAGCTCTATTTCAGCCCGTTTTTGCTCATTTTCGACCTATTTTTAATAAATTTTCAGTCCTTTTTGACCCATTTTATCTCATTTTAGACCTATTTTCGGCAAAATTTCAGCCCTCTTTTCAGCGTTTTTTTTTGCCTTCTGCAACTCAATCCTGATCTATTTTTAGTCAATTTTCAGCATTTATTTGGTATATTCTGGCATATTTTTCAGTCGATTTTAGCCTCGGTTCTGCTAGTTTTTGGTCAATTTTCAGCTTTTTGTCGCTCATTTCGAAGCTATTTTGACCCATTTTTGCTCTATGTTTATCTATTTCGGTTCATTTTCGCTTATTTTTGCCTATTTTCAGACCTCCTCTGCCATTAAAAAAAAAGCTCAAAAAAAGTAAAAAATGTGTCTCTCTCCCTCCCCTCTTGAGTAAATATTTGTGTGTTTTTCGTTCAGAAATTTCAATTTGTTTTTCGAAAATAATAACGAATTCCCCCCCCCCCCCTTTAGAGCCCAAAAAATGAGGGTTTTAGAGACATTTTCAGCTTTTTTTAGCCTCAAAAAGCGTGATTTTAGCTGTTTTTCAGTTCGGAAATGAGAATTTTCAAAAAATTAGAACCCTCACACCATCGTTGCCATTATCGTAGAGTAGCTCGTTGATCGTCGCCGACACGTCTCCGTCGTATTTCCGAAGGACGTACTCGATTTGCGCGGCGCAAACGTTTGGGAACATTTGCTGGAAGTCGCGCATCGCCTGAAAATTTGGATTTTTGGGTCCAGAATGATGGTTTTTAGGGTAAAAATGGTCAAAAATGTGGATTTTTTTATCTAAAATGGTGGTTTCTAGAGTCAAAATGGTCAATTTTGAGCTTTTGGAGCCAAATTTGGCCGGAAAATTGTTGTTTGGGAGGATTTCTGGGTCTTGAACGATGATTTTTATGCTTAAAATGACCAAATTGAACCTTATTAGAGCCAAAAATTGACCTAAAAACTGTATTTTCCAAACTACAATAATCTTCTGAACTACAGTAATCTCACCCTATCAAAATCCAATAGTTCCTCCCCTTCGCCATTTGCCGTTGTTCCATACGATTCCATTTGTCTGGAAAATTGGGGAATTTCTGGGATGAAAATGAGCAAAGTTTTAGAGATTTTCAGCAAATAGAAAAAAGCCTAAAATTGCGAATTTCTAGTTTGAAACTAAGTGAAAAATTCTAGAGAAAATGGGATTAGGGACCTCGAAAATCTCCAAAAATGGCTAAGTTCGGGCTGAAAAAAAAACCGATTTGCGGGTTTGAGAATAGGGAAAATTCTAGGCCTAAAATTTCCACATTTCTAGAGAAAATAGAGCATGAGTACCTCAAAAATGTCTAAAAATGGGCTAGTTTTGGGCTGAAAAATCCCAATTTTCAAGTTTAAAGGTG
>NC_013490.2:12761219-12785572 GCF_000004555.2 Caenorhabditis briggsae | reverse complement strand
GGCAATTCTGCTACAAAATAAACCAATAAAATTTTTCACCGCACACCACCTTTAAATCTAGCTGAAAACTGCAAAAGTACTACGATAAGAGAATAGAATGAAATGAAAAAAAAAACAGAGAAAGTGACGCATCACTTTCTTTTGGAACACTCTCACTGTCTCTCTGCTCACCTAGTGCAAATATTACACACATTTTGGGTAGAAAAAGTGTGGGAGGACGGTCAGAAAAAAGTAAGAATAATAATAACCATACAATGGGAAAAGATGAGAATTAGTAGGAAAAATGGGCAAAAAAATGAAGGAAATTGGTTGAAATTCGCGAAAAAACTGTGTAGGAAAAACTGACCGAAAATGAAGAATTTTGCTGAAATTTTGAAAAAAAAAGGAGGAAAAATAAGAAAATTAGAGCTGAAATGACCGAAAAATGAAGCTTATTAGGTGACATTTATAATGAGGGAAAAGAGATAAAAATTAGCAAAAATAAAGAGTTTAGTATGAATTGCTCATTTCTCCCGGAAAACTCATTTTTTTGGGTTTTTAGGATGCTCTTATAGAAGCCAACCCAAGTCTTTAGCTTTGAGCTCAATTATCTCGATTTCTATGAAAGATGCCGAAAATTGGTCAACGGATAAAATGTAGCTGATGGTATCACCAACATTTTATCAGTTGACAGATTTTTGATATCTCTCATGGGAGCCGAGATAATTGAGCTGAAAGTTGAAATAGCACTTTTTGGAAGGAAATACCGTAAACACTCTAATCGAATGCCACCCGAATCTCGTCAACTTTAGCTCATGTATCTCATTTTCTGTGAGAATTATCAAAAAGTGATCTACTGATAAAATGTTGATGATATCATGATAAACATTTTATCAGTTGACAACTTTTTGATATCTTTCAAAAGAAGCGAAATATATAGTCTCAAAGTTGACGGTCCGAGTGGCGTTCTATTATAGTAGTTACGGTATTTCCTCCCAAAAAAAAAACAATTTTTGCGGGGTTTTTATGCGATTTTTCCCGAATTTCTTGTCGATTTTTGTGGTTCTCGGAGCTTAGAGACGGCTCAATTTTGACCACTTTTTTATGGAGGTATTCATGTAGCGAAAATATGTATTGAAATGCATTTCCGCGCCCTCGAAATTCAATGCATGAGCGTCGCGAAATGTATTTCAAAGCATTTTGCGACATAACTGTAAATGCATTTCAATACATCGCGTGGCGAGATATCTTTTCTGGAAAAAGGAATGCGCCTTTGAACTTTGTGCAGGATGGGGAAAATCTTTAAATTTTTTTCGCTACATGAATAACCCCATTACGGTATTCCTGATTATTGGATTCTGTGAAATTTGAAAATCTCCATAAAATCTCCATAATTTACAATATAATTATGGTAATTAAGGGGAAAAACAAGGAAATTTTAATTCGAACACACCCAATTTCCTATTTTCCAGCTGCTTCCCCTTCGATTTTTTTCCATTTTTTGGCTCTATTAGGGCCTAATTACCGTAATTATCCTCCTTTTTGGCTATTTTTCAAACCTAGAATCTTCTAATTTTAAATATTTTCAGCATCAATGATGCCCATATTTCCAATCTCCGGCAGCTCGGCGTCAAAAACCACCACAGCGACGTCTACAAGCTCCAGAAGCTCCACCAACGTCACCACCGCAAAGAATCCGTATCATCAGAATAGCCAACGTCACCACCATACGCCCGCCAAGCAGCAACAATCGGCGCCGGGAGGTCTCAGCTATCGATCGGCGAATCATCAAAACGCGCGGACCACGAATACGATAGGCAAATATGGACACAACGGCTATAAGCAACGGGTGAGGGTGAGTTTTTTTTTTGGGAAATTTGGGGGAAAATGGAAGAAAATTGACTGAAAATTGCTTGAAATTGACTGAAATTTCGTATTTTTTTTATCTAGAATGTTGCTTTTTGGCTGAAAAAAAGCTTAAAATTAGCGGGAAAAGGCTGAAATTCGCCCCAGAAACGGCGCCAAAGCCTGCTAAAATGGCCAGCCTGCTAAAATGGCTGAAAATCCGCTGAAATTTTGGGTAAATATGCGCCGAAGGCGCACCAGCCACTTATAACAGGCTATAAAATTGAGATGGGATGCGAAAAATGGACATCGGGATGCACAGATATACAGAAAAACACAAAAATTGAATAAAATGTATCATTATCACTGTTTCCTTCTTGCTATCTGCTATCATTCCTCCTCCCCCCGACTATCATTCCCGACTATCACCCAGTATGACGTAAAACAATGGAACACCGATTTAGGCTCCGCCCCCTTCTCTCCCACTTTTTGAGTGTGTTGCCACATATTTTAATCGCCTCTGATTTGCTGATTAGAGCTGATTTGAAACCTCCCTCCTCCTCTCATTATGACAGGAGGAAAAGTACAAACCATCATTAAGATGTGTACTTTTATGAGCCTATTAACTACTTGGACGGTGGTTTGGAAGGCAGGAGGCATCAGAAGACGAACTACTACTACTACTACTGCTGCTGGCTGAAATTGAAATTTGGGGGCTGGAACTTTGGGGAAAAATCGAGTTCTGGAAGTTATGTCATTCTAGAAGGTTCTCGAAGCTTTGGAATCGAATTTCGGAGCCAGTCCAACACAGCTCCCGGAAGTTTCTGAACGATCTTTGGACTATTTGAAGTCTTGCTCGCCGGTTGGAGATGATTCTAGAAGACTCTAGAAGCTTTTGAACCGATATTCCTAGCTAGAATTGAAGCGAAAACGGCCCATAATGACTTAAAAGAATCTGAACATTCTCGTCGCTGATTTTGGCTGTAAATGACTTTCTAGCGTCGATTTTCAAGCCAACATTGAAGCTAAAATGGTCCAGATTTGTCTCGCTGGCTTGACGCTGGAATTTTCAGCCTGAAAATGAGCTCTTGAGCTTCCTGGGAAAGTTCTGCACCCAAAAAGCCAAAAATTCAATTTTCAAATTTGACACTTTTTTCTGATTGACAGCTATCAACTACACAGAATTAGGTGTAGTTTGATGGTAAGTCCTTGCTATTTAGAACGACCCGGAAATACATAGAAACTTGTTCCTCTGAATTTTCTATAAATCCCAAATTCCTGGAATTCCCAAGGAAAGTTTTAGAAAAAAAACCCCGTATTTTGGTTACGGTACATTTAGAATGAGTAGGCGTCCTCCTACCGAAGACTTGAGACCCTAGCTGCTTCTGGATTGCTAACCTTATTTCTCAAAGGATGGACGTTTTGGTCCACGGCAAACTACCCGCCGTCTGGAACATGAAAAATTGGCTGAAAATGGTCCAAAATCCACTGATTGCTCCGAACCCTTGAAATTCTAAGGGGGAAATTTGGCTTTTTCCTAAACTGAAAACTGGAGATTTCCGCCGAAAATCCGTTCAAAAAGGCTATAATCAGTGCTGAGCAATTGGAAATGGTTTTTTTTCTCTTCCAACAGCCTTGGAGAAATTTCAAAGATGGTTTTTTCAAGGTCAAAAATGACCTTGAAAAATGACTGATTTGCATTTTCTCCATTATTTTTTCCCCTATCCTCGGGAATTGATTGGATTGCCTTTTTTTTGGTCATGTGTCTCATTCAAAGTGACATACCGTATAATGGCTGTAAAAAAATAGGAGAATGCAAAAAAAGGCCAAAAAAATGGCCAAAAGAATTGGTTGAAATGTAGTCAAATGTACACAAACCATTCCCTACTTGCTACCGGATGTCTTGCTGTCCTCTAGACATGGTGTTCTTCGTGTCTGTGGACTTTCACTAATGCTGACCTAGATGGATTTGAATTTTCTGAATGATGGATGTCTGGATCCTGGAATATTGGATTTTTTGAATTTATGGTCTTTCTCCGTTGATTTTGGTAGATTTTGATGCATTTTGAGTCATTTTCGGCTGAAAATATCGCTGAAATTGTGAATTTTTGGTGGTTTTTATGGCCTTTTTTATCCCGACAAGAGTTTGGCTGGGTTACTGTAGACTTTGGTCAGGTTACTGTAGGGTTCTCGGACTTTGTTGTGCGTGCTAGTTGGATTACTGTAGAAATTCCAGTTTTCTCTGAAATTTATAATCCCAGTAAACGTTTGATTGAGATTTCTGTCCGTATTTTTCAATATCCGGATGTCCGTTTCACTTGGATTACTGTAGGATGGGATTGCTCTGGAATTTTCAGCCTACAACACTGTTAAGCGTGTCTGTCTGTATTTCCCGATATACCGGATGTCCTTGCTACTTTAAGGAGTACTGTAGATTTTTCTGATGAATTACTGTAGAAATTTGGAACCATGAACTTTTGTTGTTGATCTATAATAATACCTCCCTTTTTATTTCTCACACCTTGCCTGTCCCTCCGTCTGGCTGCTTTTTGAGTAAACACACATACAGAAATTTTTATATTTATATGCGGTATAATCCGATTGTCCAATAACACACATCTACTATTTTGTGGTGTTTTATGTTGATTTACTCAGTTTTTAGCGTTTTTGGGACACCTGGAGACCTTGGAATTACTATCAGCAATAGGAGGTCATGGAGAGTACTGTGGGCTACTGTAGACCGCTATGGACCAGCTGGACGGATAGAAGAACCTTAGCTTATAGCCAGAACTACAAGCTACCGTAGCCAGAAGTACCGTAATCCGAAAGCCATGGCATGAATGGCCAAGGCTCTGTTGGGATCGAAGATTTTCGAGTCGGAAGTTTTCAAGGTCATCTGAATCCTTTCGAAGTTCCAAATTGGGATTCACGAGAACTTGATCTGGAATTCCAGCTTTTGAGCTTGAAACTTGAAGACTCTCATCTTTGAAGTTCCTGAAATCTGGATTTCTCTAGCCATGCTTTCTATTAGCTAGATTCTCCAGATTCCTAGTATGAAAGCTCGTGCGTTTTAAATGTTCCAGGTCCCATAGATCCTATGGAAATCAATATATGGAGTATTGAGATCTGGATGGTCTAGAAATTCAGAGAAAGCTAGGCCATCTGAATATGGAGAATCTGGAATCGGGGATCCTTGATCCCTCTAGACGCCTCCAACGAATCCTAGATCCATTCAGATATCTCCAACGCTCCTATAATAGATTCTGATAGATCCTAGATTCTATCAGGATCCTGCTATCCACCCACGTGGATAGCAGGATCCTGGATCCTTCAATCCCATGAATCAAGAAACATCTGTTTCGATTCGAACTCAGAATCGCCTCCTCCTTTTTGTTGCGGAAAATTCTCATTCTCCCTTCCTATTCATTGCTGATCGTAAAACTGAAATTGCGTGATTTTTTGGTTTATTTGTTCGAGATTGCTACAGTAGAGAAGGAATAGAATGAAAAGGAGAGGAAGTAGAAGAAGAAATTGAAGACGTTAAAAAAAGAAGGAGAAAGGATGAAAAGAAGGAAGAAAAGGCGTAGAATTACAATTTCAAAGAAATTCGAGATATTTTCAAAAAGGAAATGAAGAGAATTTTATGAAGATTAAGAGATTCTAGAAGGGCCTTGGAATCCTAGAACCGATTTGACATAAAGAATGCGCTCATCTGAACGTTAGAGCCTTCAACAATTGGAAGTTAGCAATAGAGCTCCTGGGCAGCTCCTGGGCAGCTCCTGGCCAGCTTCTGGATTCTGAATGTCAAAAGATTCAAGTGTCAGAAGATTCTTGAAATCTATTCATCAGACCTCCTATCTTTTTTCCGGAAGCTGAAAATGGAACGCCGTCTCTGGAGGTTTCTAGACGATTGTGGAGACTTCTAGATGATTCCGGAAATTTCTAGATGATTCTGAAGACGTCTATACAGTTCGGAAGACTTCTAGACTATTCCAGAATGTTCTAGACGATTCTGGACGATTTTAACGTCAGAAATAGCCAGAAATTGTTCCAGAATACCTACAGTAGATTCTAGATGGTTCTGAAGACCTCTCGACATTCCAGAAGGTTCTTGCTGTTTCTAGAAGACATTTTAGGCGCTTTTAGAAGATTCTGGAGCTATTTTGGACGATTCGACAACCTGAACCTCAAGGCTTGTTTAATTTTCCCAGAATCTAAGAAATCTGAAAATATCGAATCTAGATCTTCTAGATTGCTCAGCCTTATCCCTTTCCGTCAGACGTCGTCGCCGTCGTTGTCGTTGTTGTTGTTTAGCTGGGATGATGTCCCTCCCCTAGTTAGACACCCTTTCCTCTCTCTCTCTCTCTTTTCCACCAATAAATTCATTTTTGCCGCCAGCCGGTCGGATGTGCAGTGTTCCTCTTCTTCTTTTTCTCGCTCACTTTTGGTGTCCGTGTTAGAATACAAAATGCCATACAAAACGGCTCTCAGAAAACAAGGATTTTTCTGAATTTTCTAGCTGAAATTTGCTTTGTTTTGGTTGGATTTTCAAGCCAAAAATTTGCGGAAAATCAGCTGAAACAGGCTGAAAAAATAGAGCTGAAATCATGCTTTTGTGATCCGCTTCCTAGGTATGGCCATGTAGGACGAAGCCAGCTATAAGCGAAATTAGCTTGAAAATCTGGAGAAATTCGTTTTTCCCAGGATTTCCTAGCTATTGAACACTTTGATGGCAATTTCAGCTAGGGAAAAGTCTGAAAATCTGGAAATCTCTCTTCTAGAAACTTCCAGAAAAGGATCCCTCTGCCATATCACAGCTTCGCTTCTAGAGCATTCTAGACGCCTCCAACGGATCCTAGACCTTTCTAGATGCTTCTGGGTCCTTCTAGACCCTTCTAGACCCTTCTAGATGTCTCCGACTACTTCTAGATCCGATCCGTCTCTCCTATGTCTTATTAGACGAAGATGCACCACGTCAATCAAAGAATTCATCATTTGAAAAGAAAAAGAAGCAACGTTTCCTTTTTTTCCCACAAAATCCTTGAATTATTTAGTTTTCAGTTTTTCAAGTGGTGAGAGAAAAAGAGAGAGAGAGAGAAAAGGAGCTCAGCTGAGGCTAATCACGAATTCCTCTTGGTAAAAGGAACTAGAAGTTTCTGACGCTCGATGAATTTGGGATTTGGATTTTTTTTTGCAAGTTTTGATACCTTGAAATTCTGAATTTCTGATCTTTCACCTGGAGGATCTCACAAGGATCTTAATGACCTAAAAATCCAGAGAAACCTAGCCCATTTGGAGCTTCTGGATCCTTCTAGATGCTTCTAAATCCTCATAGATTCTTCTGGGTCTTTCTAGATCTCTCTAGCGGCTCCTAGATCCATCTAGACCCTTCTAGATGCCTCCGATTTGTTCTGGATTCTTCTAGATACTTCTAGATCCGTCTAGATCGTTCTAGATGTCTCCGACGGCTTTTGGATCCTGGATCCTTATAGATCTTTCTAGAACCTTCTAAATTCTTCTAGAGGCCCCCCCCCCAACGGATCCTAGACCCTTCTAGAGACTTCTAGAAGCCTCCAACGCCTTCAGGATTCTCCTAAACCTCTCCAACGCATTCTAGATCCTTCTAGATTGTTCCAGACGGTTCTGGAGACTTCTAGATCCTTGTAGATCCTTCTGGATCCTTCTAGACCATTCTAGATCTTCTTAGATGTCTCCAACGACTCCTAGATCCTGCTAGATCCCTCATAATCCAGGAATAATTGGGTCACATGAATACAGAGAAAATGAGTTATCCCTTGGCTCTTTTCCCTCTATTTCTGCAGAAAACACGTCTTCTGAACTTCATTAACCTCTCTCTTCTTCTTCTCCTTTTGCCTCTGTGCTCATCCAAGCGAATTCATCGCCATCCAATTGAAAATTGGCTCTTTTTCTCCTCTTTTTTCTAAGGGACTGCAGAGCAATAGCTTGGAGAATTATGCCCTTTTTTGGCCACTTTTTAGCTTTGAAAATGGCCATATTTTACCTAATCTTGGCAAACTTGGATCGTTTTTTTTCTCTGTATTTGCCCATCGAATTTCTTGTTTGCCAAAGAACGAAGCACTGAAAAAATCCTATAACTAAACCTCCCTGATGGCTACTGTTTGTTCATGTTTCCATCTCTAATAAGGAGACTCAGACAGAGAGAATTGTGCAAGAATAGTGATTTTTGATGGAGTTTGGAGCCAGAAAATCCCATTTTTGGGCCAGAAACTTGGCTGAAAAAGATGAAATTCAGGAGGTTTGGAAGACTGGAATTCAGATGTGAAGCCTAGAGAGTTCCAGAAGGCTTCTAAACTGTTCCGAAAGATTCTGGATGATTCTAACCGCTTCTAGACGATTCTGGAGACTTCTAGATAATCCTTGGGGCTCCTAGGCGATTCTGAAGACTTCTAGGTGATGTTTGAGACTTCTTGGCGATTTTGGAGGCTTCTAAGCTAGTCTATAGGGTTCTAGACTGTTCCAGAAGAAGATTCTAGATGATTCTGACGGTTTCTAGGCGATTCTGAAGGCTTCTAGACGATTCTGGAGACTTCGAAGCCATTCCAGAGGCTTCGGGAGATTTCTAGCCGATTTCAAAGGTTTCTAAACGATTCTGGAGACTTCTAGGCGATTCTGAAGGCTTCTAGACGTTTCCGGACTGGCAAGTTCAGATGACGTGACGTCTTCTGAAAGGTCATTTTACTACCCTTCTTCTTTTTATTTCCCTATATTGAATTGGGTTCGGCTTTGGGATTGATCCCAAGGGACCATTTGGGTACTTCCTCTTTTTTTTGAAGCCTCTAGAACTTTCCGGTCTTCCGGTATTCTTCAGCCCATTGCTCAGATTGCTCAGCTTTAACAAAAACTTGTTTAAAGAAGCGCTGGTCTATAATTATAGCCTCTTCTCGCGTTTGCTCAGATTGCTCAGCTTTGGACATTGAGATCAAAAGAAGCAAAAAAATGCAAAGGAATAAGTAATGTGACTTATTCTTGTCTTGGGAAGCTGAATGCGTCATGAGAATGATCCTTTTGTTATTTTGGGAAAGTTGAAGACGTTGAGGATTCTAAAAAGTCCATTTTTTTGCTTTGGATCAAATTTCAGATTCTGAAATTGAAACCGAAATTGGAAGAAGTTTTTTGGGGATTCGAAATTTGCAATTTTTGGAGTATTCTGAAGGATCTAGAATGTCCAGAAATAGATCTAGTGAGCTTCAGATTTTTTAGACTGGTCTGACGACTTCTAGATGATCCTGGAGACTTTTAGACGATTGTGAACTTTTCCAAGCTATTCTCGAAAGAACTGGCTGGATCTCGAAGACGTTAGACGAATTACTGTAGATTTCAAAGATTCTATAAGATTCTGGAGCTGTTATGGACAATTTGAAAGTCAGAAATAGCTAAAAATAGTTTCACAAAACCTAGAGAAGATTCTAGATGATTCTGGAGACTTCCAGACGCTTCTGGATACTTCTAGGCTATCCCAGACGATTTCAGACGATTCAAAAAAAGGATGTAGACGCTTCTAGAGACTTCTCAACTATTCCAGACAGATCTGGTTGGATCTAGAAGATGTCCGACGGCTTCTATACGCTTCTAGAACATTCTGGAGCTATTTCGCACGATTTTAAGGCTCTAGAACCTAAAGGCTCTAGATCAACCAGTTTTTGAGTGTACTATGATTCACCCGCCTACAGTACTCTCTGCCCGACCTCCCGAGTCAGGAGAGCCTCCTGACTCATACGCCTTCCGCCGAGCCACTTTTAATAATTGATTCCTGATGGGTTGTTCTCTCTGTGCCTCTCTCTCCCCTCTCTTTCTCCATCTCTGCGTCTCTCCATCTCGCACACTCTCTACTCAAATAGAAGTTTTCGAGGAAAGAAAAGAGACTTTTTCTCTTTTTTTCTTCTAGTTTCCGTCGCTCAAGCAGCCAGCGGCCAGCCAGATACACTCGGCACACACAATTGCCCCGTGGCAATCGTTTCTCCATATAACTCTAGATGTCTGCGTCTTTTCTCTCTCCCTCTCTCGAGAGAGAAAGAGTTTCTGTATATCTCTGCGTCTCTCTGACAAGACAGATACATTTTTGAGAATTTTTCTCCTATGAAAAGAGACATGAGGCAGAAGGAGACGCTCTTTTTTCTCTTTTTTTCCGTTTTTCATCAGCGAGGGAAGAAGAGAAATTGCTCTCCTCTAAACATGACCAACTTAATTCATTTATGGACCCCGACTCTTTTTGGCTCTTTTTGGAGCGAAAAAAATGGAGATACGGAGGTCTAGAAGACGTTCCAGACGTATTCTGAAGACGCTAGACTCTTTGCTTCGAGCTCTTGGGCCTTATGCCTTACTATAAAAGGTCTTGAAGACGTTCCCGTCATTTTGGTATTTAGAATTTCACTCCGAAGAGGTTATATTCCCTTGTTTCGAGCTCTTTAAAATGGATTTGTGAGTAGTTTTGATCTTGAAATTCGTGGATTTCTAATCTAGCTGGCCTAGAAAATCTTGATGGCCTAGAAATCTAGAGAATCCTAGGCCATCCGGAGCACCTGTATCCTTCTAGATGCCCCTAGACGCCTTCCAACGAAGCCTATGCTCTTCTAGATGGCTGCAACCGATTCTAAGACCTTCTAGAACCTTTGCAACCGATTCTAGGACCTTCTAGGAGGCTTTTGACGCATCCTAGATCCTTCCATGTGTCTCTGGCGGATTCTGGAGCCTTCCGGATCCTTCTAGATGCTTCTAACGAATTCTATATTCTTCTTGATGCCTCCAACGGCTTCTGTAGCCAAATTTGATGGAAATTGCGAATCTTTTGGAATTGGAATTTCCTGGAAATTCAGATTTTTCTCAAATTCGAAGAATTTTGAATTCGCCGGAAATTTTGAAATTTCCTAGAATCCTCACTCTGACGCGACGTCTCCAGATTCTGAGAATCTGAATTCTCAAAATTTCAAATTTCAAGAGGTAGAAGTTTACCTACCCTACCTACCCGTCTCATCATATTTCCCCATCGCTTTCTCTCTCCATCTCTGCGTCTCTTGTCTGGTTTCCGGTCCCTAACTTTTTTCTTTTTGTCGATTTCTTCCCCCCATCTGAACAGTACCTTCCTTCTTCTTCTTTTTCTGTACATTGATACCCTATTGATAACGATTTTTTATCATATTTTTGATTTTTGATGAATCACTCTCTATTTTTTTTGGTTTTTTTTGAGTCTAAAATTGAGTGTTTGGCAGCTGAAAATTCGAAATTTTCAGCCAATTTCAAATGGAAAATTCCAATTTTTTCGATTCAAAACTGAAAAATCTGATTTTTATAACTGTAAATTAAGCATTTTCAGATATTTTCAGGTCATTTTTGAAGGGATTTCCACTCGGATTTTTGGCTTTTTTTGTGCTGAAAATTGAGAATTTGGCAGCTGGAAATTTGCCATTTTCAGCTGTTTTTTGTTGCTGTATTTTGTAGTTTTTGTAGTCTCGAAGAAACCATATATACAAAATGACATGCTATTTTCATCATTATATTATTCAATATTATATTCATCTTCGTCATAGTCATCGTCAGTCGTCGTTCGTCGTGTAGTCTTTGTGTCTTTTGAAGGCAAAAAATTGGAAAAAAAATGAATGAGTTGCTTTTTTTACTGAGTAAAGAGGCTGTTTTCAGCTTTTTAAAGCTCAGCTTCATTCCTTCCGTCCTTGTGAATTGCCAAAAGATTCCTGGAACCTACACTGAACAGCTGGAAGCTTTGAGCTATAATTCCTTTTTTCCAGAATCTAAGAAATCTGACAACTTCGAATTCAGCGCCTCCAGATTGCTCAGCCTTATCCCTTCCGTCAGACGTCGTCGCCGTCGTCGTCGTTGTTGTTGTTTAGCTGGGATGATGTCCCTCCCCTAGTTAGACACCCTTTCCTCTCTCTCTCTCTCTTTTCCACCAATAAATTCATTTTTGCCGCCAGCCGGTCGGATGTGCAGTGTTCCTCTTCTTCTTTTTCTCGCTCACTTTTGGTGTCCGTGTTAGAATACAAAATGCCATACAAAACGGCTCTCAGAAAACAAGGATTTTTCTGAATTTTCTAGCTGAAATTTGCTTTGTTTTGGTTGGATTTTCAAGCCAAAAAAGGCTGTGAAATGAGCTAAGAAAAGCGGAGAGAAGGACTGAAAATGAGGCTGAAACCATGCTTTTATGACCCGTCCCTAGAAATGACCAGGAGCATTTTGTGTGCGGAGCTCCTAGTTTCGCTGGGAATCTGATACTCAGCCCTCCAGTCATTTTGAATCTAATTTGACAATTTTTTCTCCAATCAAATGGGCGTTTTTGTGGGCGGACCTTAATTTTTGACTCTCGAAAAATATGATTTTCGATCATATAATCCCCCAATTTTTCGGCTGAGATTCTAGCCGTATTCCAGACACATATTTCTCATAGAGTCTCTGTCTGCATTTTTCAACTAAAAAAATGCGACATTTTCATGGGTTTTCAAGTGTTTCTCCCTTCTCCTTCTTCCTCTTTTTCTTCTCGCCATGATTCCCATTTCTCATATTTTTAAGGCATTTTTCAACGTCTTCGTTTTCCTTCTCCTCACCCCGTCACGCGATATTTGACACACAGCGACTGTCTGTAATTGGCTGTTCCTCTCGGGGTTTTTTTGGCGTTTTTGAAACGGAAATTCCGGGTTTTCAGAGGTCTAACTTGTCTTGTTGCCGTTTTTCTGAGAAATTCCGAGTTTTTTGGCCCCTTAACTCGTCTGGAACAGGAGCTATTCCATAGATTCTCAATAGAGCGAATTTGCCGAAAATATTGATATTTCAATTGAGCTCTATGATTGCTCAGCTTCAAGCCAGCCAAAATTGCCCATTTGTAGGCTAAATTGAACGCAATTTCTGGGCCAAATGAACCCTAAGAATCCGGAAATTCTCAATGGAGCGAAGTTGCTCTTCTCCAAGAGGGATAGAAAAAGATATCTAGAATTTCTTATCACTAGACTCATCTCATTTCTATCTATCAGATCGATAACATTGAGGAGCACCTGACGCCTGACTCTCTCGGCTTCTTCTTCTTCTCCCATTTTTCCCTTTTTTTTCAACGATTTCTGATCAGAAATAGTGGGAAAAAAGTGTCGAGGAGGAAATGTGATCACTAATTCACTTCCACATCCGCTTTTTCTATTTGTTGTGATGTCTGTGAGTCGGTTTGCCCGAGATGTCCGCTTTTGAATAGTTCAGGAAAACGCTCAGCCAATAGAACTACAATTACCTAGTTTTAGATCATGAAAATGCTTATTTTAAGTTCTCTTCTAATTTCTAGAGTGCTGGCACTATAACTACCTGGTTTTGGGCCATAAAATTCCACTACTTAGTACTACATTTGGTTTCATAGTTGGCTGGTTTTGGGCTATAAAAATGCCCAATTTTAAGTACACTAAATTTTCGGGAATAGCAAAGCTAGAATTACCTAGTTTGGACCATAAAAATGTTCAGTTTTCTGTACCCGATTTTTGTCTATAAAATGCTCATTTTTAAGCCACTAAAAACTCTATATTTGGCTATTTTGATGAAACCCCCCTGATTTTCCTATCCATTTCATTTTGCTGCTTCCCTTATTTTCGATGCCTTTCTTGGCGTTTTTTAATCTTTTTATTAGTCATAAACCCCCAGCCCCCCCCCCCCCGTTTTGCTGTGTTCAGCTTTTTCAATTCAGCCCCTTTTACTTTTCTCCATATCAGGTTTTTTTCAGCTTTTGAAGAAATTTCTAGTGATAAGGGCTGAAAAAGTTGAAAAGGGCTAAAATAGGGCTAAAAATTCGGTATAACAGCAGTCTAATCTTGGCCCAAAAAGTCTGACTAATTCGTGGCCTGGAAATTATCCGATGTGATCTAGAAATAAGCCTGAAATGTGGCCTAATATGGTCTATAAATAAGCCTAATTTCGTTCTGAAATTAGGCCGCCTAATTTGCTGTAAACATAGGCCTAATTTTGCTAGAAAAGAGGCCTAACTTGCCCTAAAAATAGGCTCAATTTGGACTATAAATAGTTTATTTTAGCCTTAAATAGGCCTAACTTGCACTGAGAATGGTTAAATTTGACCTAGAAATGGTTAAATTCCATCTAGAAATAGCAAAACTAGGCTATATAAAATAGGCCTAACTTGACCTAAAAATAGGCCCAACTTGCGCTAGAAACTTCTAAGCTGAGCAATCATAGACTCCGCCCTCTTCTCAAGCCACAAACAAACACACACGCACACACACACACACACATACATAAATGTCAACTAATTCATGAACCTTCCAAAATAGTCCATTTTGACATTTACCTCTCTCCTTTTCCACCACCACCACCTGGTCCTGGACCACCACTTCTCCGCCGATTGCTCAGCCTAAATATAGCTTCTGGACTTTCCGCTTCGAGACTTCTTGCTCCTATTGTCTCTTGTCTATAGGAATTTGGAGCCAAAAAGGCGTGAAAAATTATATGCTGACTGGCTGGCTCTGGCTCTTTGTGATTTCTCTGGCGCATCTCTCTCTCTCTCTCTCTCTCTCTCTCTCTCTCTCTCTCCGGTCAAAAAAGGAAGAAGGTGCTCCGGGCTCTTCTTGCGCGTCTCAAGTGCACTCTCTCTCTCTCCGAGCTTCTCGAATTTTTCCCTTTTTTTTGCTGCTCGTTTTTTTTGCTCAGGCTCCTAAAAATTGTCTCTTTTTTCTGAAAAAGGCTCTTTTTGGAGCACAAAAAGAGCAGTTGGAAAAGGTCGAAACGATTACCGCTGCAAAAAGAAGAAGAAGAAGAAGAAATTACCAATTTATTGGTGCCTCTTTTTTTGTCTCGATAGGTTTGAAATTAGATTCTCTCCTTGTGCGCCACTGAAAAGTTGCGAATTTGGAGGTTGAAGTGGGCTCGAAGTGACCTATTTTAGGCTAAAAATGAGCAATTTTGAGCTCAAAAACAGGCATTATTGAGCCAGAAATGTGCGATTTTGAGCCAAAAATAGGCAGTTTCAAAGCAAAATTAAAACATTTTAGGCCAAGTTGACTCAATTTTCGAGCCAAAAAGAAGCAATTATGAGCCGAAAATGAGCAATTTGAAGACCAAAATCAGCATTTTTGGCTCTGAAAAATGCTCAGAATGTCGAAATTCGCATTTCTAGACTCACTATAGGAAAGCTGAGCAATGACCTCATTTTTCTGCTGAACTTTGATAAATTACAGTAGAAAATGACCCATTTATTGCTCAGCTACAGTAACCCTCATTGACTGAAAAGGAATTTAAGAGCCCCCTAAGCTCCGCCCACTTTTAGCTCCTTGCTCTGCTATGATAGCTGTGTTATAAACCTCAAGCCCCGCCCCTTTTTTTGGCTGGATTCCTGAATCTTGGCTCCTTCTCTGGGCTATAAATCCAAAGCTCCGCCCCTTTTTGAATTTCGAAACCTCCCGAATTTTTTTCACATTTTTCGCTTTTTTTGCTTTTTTTTTGAAGATCCACGACAAAGGTATCAAATTCCCTATTGAAAAACACTTTTTTCACTCCTAACGTCATCTGAATCTTCAGATGATGTTGAACTTTGAAGTTGTGTCCTCCTTTAAATCCGAATGTAATCCCATTTGTTCCTACTGATCCTAGAACTTCTTCTACTTCTCCTTCTTCTTCGTCGTCCCCTCGTCCCTGTCTCTGAAGACGTGGGCGTTTGGAAGAAGAAGCCACGTCATCTTGAAATGTCGAAAATTAGGTGTCTTGAGGTTTCCATGGAGAAGTTCTAAAGAAGAAGAAATGAAAATGCACCTGTTTTGGCTCGATTGCTCAGCTCTTTGGAATTTGAATTTCAACTAGCTAGCTAGAGCTCTTCTGAGGAGAATAAAGCTGAGCAATGTCCATTTTTTTGGCATTTTAAAAGCTGAGCAATGCCTTGAACTTTGTATAATTGCTCAGAATGGAATCGGAGACCTTTTTGGCATTTTTAAAGCTGAGCAATGCTCCTGGCACACTGGTTGCTATGGTTATCTTTCGGATACTGGATACACTGTCTGTAGTGTTTGGAGCCGCCTTCTGAATCTATCTGAACGATTTTAGAGACATTCTCAACTTTAGAAGACGTCGTTCTCACGTTGTTGGATTCTGGAGTCGTCTGGAACGATTCAGCGGCTTCTGAATATATCTGAATTTCGGATTTTCGGACCACGTCTTCTAGAAATTCCCCCTGTCTGTGCTTTGATCCCATGTTCCTATGACGTCCCCTCCCCTTCCTTCATCTCGGAGGAACAATAGGAATTAGAATACGACTTTGGCTTCATTGCTCATCGTTGTTCTGACTGAGATTTTCAGTCTGAAAATCACGTTTTTCTCTGAAATGTGAATGACTGAAAACCACAAATTTTCATATTCCATATGACTAGGATAAAAGAAGAAGAAGAAGAGGTAAATAGCAATTTGTTGTTGTCTTGAAAGCGCCACAAGGTGTATGTCAACAATTTGTTGAATAGTCATCTGATTTCTTTGGAAAAATTGACTTCCTGAATCTGGGAAGTGCGATTTTCGCATTTTAAGTACTTCTGGAGGCTCAGAATACGATTTTCAGCTGCTTTGAGCGCTTCAGAAGCGATTCTGAGAATATTTCTGTGAGCAGCCAAAGCCTGACGACTCAAAAAAGGATTTTTAGCCATTTTAGAGCGTCAAAAGCTGGAAACGTTGTCTGTAGGGTTTGGAGACACTTTGGCGCTTTCTGAAGCACTCTTGAGCTCTTCTGAATCTATCGGAACGATTTTTGAGGCATTTCCAACTCTAGGAGACGTTATCACGTCATTAGATTCTGAAAATGTCTGAAAATCATCATCTGGAAGTTTATGGAGTCCTTTCTGAATCGTTTGTACCGTTTGGAGACTTCTGGTGCTCTTCAGAGCCTCCTGGAGCATCCCTGAGGCATCTGAATCTCTCAGAGCGATTCTGAAGCTTCCAGGAGAGTTTTCAACAAATTTGGAGCTGTCTAGCACCCTCAGCATCGTTCTTGGTCAAATTGAGAGTATCCGAATACTCTTTGGAGCCTTCTAGGACGTTCCTGAGGTTCTGAATCTATCAGAACGACTTAAGAAGCTTCTAGAAGAATTTCAACAACTTTAAATCTGTCTGAAGCGTTCTCGGTCGAATTTCGAACGCCTGAATCTATCAGAATCATTCTGAGAACCTCGTCAGCGGCTCCTCTGATGCATTTGTGGATTTTAATCTCAAAAATCCCAAGGAGCTACAGTAGTACTGTAGTACAGTACCCCTCCCCTAAAAGCCAAAACTAAACGAAAAATGGCATTATACTACTTTTTGCATCTATATCTATCTCGCTCTTCTAAAGGATGATGATGATGATGATGAGAAGGTGACATTTGCATATCCGCCGTCCGTCCATCACCCATAATCTCCTCTCTTCTCTCTCTCTCTCTCTCTCTCTCCCTCACCCCTCACGCCATCTTATTCACGTCTTCTCCTTCTTCTTCTTCTTCTTCTTCTTCTTCTTCTTCTTCTTCTTCTTCTTCTCATCGGCATTCATCCTCGTCGTCGTCGTCGCATCAAATCAAATCCTAAGAAGAAGAGATGAAAAACGATTACTATAGGCAGTTTCTCGTCGTCTTATTCATATCTCTTTTTGAGGAAAAAAGAGCATTGAGAGAGAAGGATTATAGGATTCATTTCTCGCCGAAAGTTTTTTTAGGAGGAGGATATCCATAATCTCTTCTTTCTAGAATCTTCTAGAACATTTGTGGAGGATTTAGGGGCATTTTTGGAGCTTGAAAAGGATCGAAAATCGAGGCCTGAAGCATGTCGCGAACCCGGTTAGTCCTTTGTCAGACGCATAGACACTCTCTAGACGCTTTATGACCATTTTTAGACAAGTTCCGGAGAGTTTAGGTAATTTAGGCCTTCATACAGATCTTGTCATATAGGCCTAGCCCTTCGGTCGACTCTGTTAGCCTTCATATAGGCTATCTTATGATTTGGACACTTCTTGACTTGGACTCTTTCTAGACTTCATTCTGACCATTTCGAACCATTTTCAGAGCAACGTATTCAGCTAAATCTAGGTAATTTTAGTCTCGACTTTATGATTCTCGGCTATTTCGTCTTTTCTGGTCAGTTAGACTTCATTCGGGTCGTTTTGAACCATTTTGAATCATTTCCAGAGCAATTAGAGCGACTTTTAGGTCATTTTGGTCTGTTTTCTATGGTTTTTGCGGTTTCCAGAGCAATTACAGCGATTTTCATGACATATGGGCGACTCATAGACCGATTAGACATTTTCTGAGATTTTTGCCGTTTTCTGATAATTTTCAGACATGCTTAGGTTTTTGGTACTTGGACACTTTCCATGGACACTTATATCCTCTATGGGCACTTTTTGACCATTTTTAACCATTTTCAGACGAATTTCAGCAGTTTCTAGGTGATTTTGGCCTGTTTCCTATGATTTTTGGTATTCTGCAATTTTCTGGATATTTAGACTTTATTCTGACCATTTCAAGCAATTTTCAGACGCATTTTCAGCAATTTCTAGGCCATTCTGGTCTCTTTCCTAGGAATTTTGATATTATGGACTCTTAGACGACACTGAGACTTCATTCGGGTCATTCCGACCATTTTGAACCATACTCAGACCAATTTTCAGCAATTTCTTGATCATTTCGGTCTCTATCCTATGATTTTTGGTATTTTGGACTTTCCCATACATTTGGGAATCGGAATCATCTGTCCCCTCTCCTCTTCTTCTCTCACTTCTCTTTTTTTGCTTTTTTTTTGCCTCACACACATTTTTTTCATGAATTTTCAATCATTCCCCTCTTTTCAACTCGAAAAGTCCCTAAATTCTGGGATTTCTGATCTCTGAAAACCCCATATTTGTGAATTTTGGCTTAAAATCTCTCCTCAATTCTCTTGTTTTCGCCACATTTTCTTCCATTTTCAGCCGAACCCTAGAAAGTCTGAAAATCCTCAAGTGTTCTTCCATTTCCAGCCCTCGAGAATCTGAAATCTTTCCCTGAAAGTTCTCGCCTTCTAAACATCCTTAATTTCCAGATGGCCGACGGTGACGCGGTGATTTCGACTGTGAACAATGTTGAGGAGGTGCACGGACAGCTTTTCGAGGTCGCTCCACGCTATGTCAATTTGTCGTACATTGGAGAGGGCGCCTATGGAATGGTGGCGTGAGTTTTATCGCTTTTTTTTTTGACTGATTCTGAAAATATTGAAATTGGAGCCTAAACCGACGGATTTGGGGCATTTCTAGCTCGAAAATGATGAATTTTGAGCCTAAAATTAACTAAAATCGAGCAAATTTCGATTTGTGAAAGTTTCAGCTCCATTATTTTGGCTGAAAATGCTGCTGGAAATCGGACCCCAGAAAATAAGGAGTTTGGACCATTTCTAGCCTAAAAATGATGAATTTCGAGCTGAAAATGAGCTGCAAACGACGGAGATTTTGATTTTTAAACGTTCCAGCTTTTTTTTTTTGACTGAAAATTGGACCCCAGAAAATAAGGAATTTTAGATAGTTTTGGGTCAAATTTGGACCATTTTTTAGCTTGAAAATGGTCGATTTTGAGCTGGAAAAGAGCTCCAAACGATGGAAATGTCGATTTTTAGAAGTTCCAGCTCTATTTTTTTGGCTGAAAATGTTGCTGAAAATTGGAGCCAGAAAAGCCAAAAATTGACAGATTTCGAAAGTTTTGGGTCAAAACCGGACCATTTCCAGCTTGAAAATGGTCGATTTTGAGCTGAAAATGAGCTCCGATCGATGCAAATGTCTATTTTTAAAAGTTCCAGATTCATTTTTTTTTGGCTGGAAATGCTTGAGTTTTGGGTCAAATTTGGACCATTTCGAGCCTAAAAATGATGAGTTTTGATCCGAAAATGTGCTCCAAACGACGGAGATTTCGATTTTCAAAAGTTCCAGCTCCATTTTTGGCGCCAAAAGGGGAATTTCGAAAGCTTTGGGTCAAATTTGGACCATTTCTAGCCTAAAAATGATGAATTTTGAGCTGGAAAAGAGCTAAAATTAAGCAAGTTTCGTTTTGTGAAAGTTTCAGCTTCATTATTTTGGCTGAAAGTGCTGCTGAATGGACCCCAGAAAATAAGGAGTTTGGACCGTTTCTAGCCTAAAAATGACAAATTTTGAGCTGAAAATGAGCTGAAATTCAGTGAATTTCGATTTTTAGGTTGAAAATGAGCTCCAGAATTCTGAAATTTCCTATTTTTCCAGATCCGCACTCGATACGATCACCAAGGACCGCGTCGCGATAAAGAAGATCTCGCCGTTCGAGCATCAGACGTTCTGCCAACGCACGCTTCGAGAGATCAAGATTCTCAATCGTTTCAAGCACGAGAATGTAAGTTTTAGATATCTGAAAGTGTCTGAAATTATCGATTTTTTTCCTTCTAGATCATCAACATCCAGGAGATCATTCGCTCGGAGACTGTCGACTCGCTCAAAGACATGTAAGGGAGTTTTAGATTCAAAATTGGCTCGAAAAACAGCGGAATTTGAGCCTGATATGGCCTGAAAAAGCCTGAAAAAGCATAAAAATTCGGACCAGAAATATTCATTTTGCGTCTTTTTCGCTGAAAGAAAAGAGGCATTTTCAGGCCCGAAAATTGTCCGAAAATTCGGAATTTTCGGGCCGAAATGGGCTTTTCAGGCTTTTCAGGCTTCAAAAAAGGCCCAAGTAGACCAGTTTTTTAAAACTAATTTCGGATTAATTTAGACCAATTCAGGCTAATTTAGGCCAATTTAGACCAATTCAGGCCGATTTTGGACCAATTCAGACTGATTCAGGCCAATTCTAGACTAATTCAGGCCAATTTCAGATCAATATAAACTAATTTATGCCATTTTCAGACCAATTTTAGACCAATTCAGACTAATTTAGGCCAACTTTAAACCGAATTGAGCTCCAAAATTTAAATTCAGACTAATTTAGGCCAATTTCAGACAAATTTCAGACAAATTTATGCCAATTTCAGACCAATTTAGACTAATTTAGACTGAATTTGACTGATTAAGGCTAATTTCAGACCGAATTGAGCTCCAAAATTGAAATTCACTGGCAAAAATAGAGTTTTTTTGAGCATTTTCAAGCTTATGACAATTTTGAGTTCATTTATCTCAACTCTTTTAAAAGATATCAAAAAGGTGTCAACTGATAAAATGTTTATCATAAAATGAGGAATATTTTATCAGTGGACAGATTTTAGATATCTTTGATAGGAACTGAGATAAATTGGCTGAAAATTGACTCTGAAAATAGCCCCTCTTCAATGCTCCTTCATTTTCAGCTACATAGTGCAATGCCTGATGGAAACGGATCTCTACAAACTGCTGAAAACGCAGAAGCTCTCCAACGACCACGTCTGCTACTTCCTCTATCAAATCCTGCGCGGACTCAAGTACATTCACTCGGCCAACGTGCTCCATCGCGATCTGAAACCATCGAATCTGCTTCTGAACACCACGTGCGACCTGAAGATCTGCGATTTCGGTCTGGCAAGGGTCACCGATCCGCAGACAGATCACACTGGTTTCCTGACGGAGTACGTGGCGACTCGCTGGTACAGAGCACCGGAGATCATGCTCAACTCCAAGGGATACACGAAATCGATCGACGTCTGGTCGGTGGGATGCATCCTCGCCGAGATGCTCAACAATCGGCCGCTCTTCCCAGGAAAACACTACCTGGATCAGTTAAATCTGATCCTTGCGGTAGTTGGATCACCGTCGAACGAAGACTTGCAGGTAAAATTGATGGGAAATCAGTGAAAATCGTCCTGAAAATCATCCAAAAATATGGCAAAAATCACTGAAAATCGTCTGAAAATCTGAAAAAATCACTGAATATCGATTTTTGACCAATCCAGAGTGATTTTTCTGACCAAAAAAATCGGATTTTCAGTGATTTTTGCAGAATTTTAGACGATTTTTGGCACTTTGATTCATTGAAAACTATTCAAAATTGTTCAAAATTCCAAAAATCGTCTTAAGAATCTTTAAAAAAATCACCAAAAATCGATTATTTTGATCCGATCAGTGATTTTTTCCAGATTTTTGACAAATTGAAGCCATTGAAAACAGTTAAAAATGCCAGAAATCATCTGAAAATCTGAAAAAATCACTGAATATCGATTTTTTGACCAATCCAGAGTGATTTTTCTGATAAAAAAAAACATCGATTTTCAGTGATTTTTGCAGATTTTTAGGCGATTTTTGGCACTTTGAATCTTTTGAAAACGATTAAAAATGCCAGAAATCGTCTAAAAAATCTAAAAAATCACTAAGAATCGATTTTTTTGTGATCCGATCAGTGATTCTTTATCAATTTTGAACAAGTTTCACCAATTTTCATGAATCAAAAAATCGATTTTTAGTGATTTTTTTCCAGATTTTTTAGGCGATTTTTGACAATTTGAATCCATTCAAAAAGTCTGAAAAAGTCACTGTAAAATCGATTTTTCGTGATCCAAAAATTCAGAGTGATTTTTATCGATTTTTCAGTGATTTTTCAGTGATTTTTGAACGGTTTCTGTCACTTTAAACCAATAAAAAAATATCTGAAATTTAGAATTCTGGAATTTCTAGAATCTTCAATAATCTGAAAAAATCTGGAATTCCAAAGATGGAATTCTGGAAAGTCTGAAATTCGAATTTCAATGATTCTAGAAAATGAGGGTTCTGAATTTGGGAACTTTTTGAATGCTATTCTAAGATTTTCAAATTCTGAAAAACCCCTGAAACTCCAAAGATTCTGAATTCTGAAAAATCTCAAATTCGAATTTTGAAGTTTTGGAATTTTTTGAATCTGATTTTCAAAATTTCAAAAATCTGAAAAATCTATAATTCCGAAGATTTTGATTTCTAAAAAATGTGAACTTCGAATTTCAAGGATTCTGAATTCTGAAAAATCTGAAATTCTGAATATTCGAAAATTAATTTCTATGTTTTTGGAACATTTTGAATGCCATTTTATGATCTCCAAGAATCTGAAAATCTGAAATTTCAAAGATTCGGAATTCGGAAAAATTTGAAAATCCTAATTTTCCCCCATTTCCAGTGCATAATCAACGACAAGGCTCGCTCGTACCTGATCTCCCTGCCCCACAAGCCGAAACAACCGTGGTCCCGTCTCTACCCGGGAGCCGATCCTAGAGCCCTCGATTTGCTCGACAAGATGCTCACATTCAACCCACACAACCGGTAAGCAACGCGGACATCCGGACTTTGGGATACACAGAGGAATTGGAAAATGTCGATTTTTGAGGAGTTCCACAATTCGAAAAACGCTTCTAGATTCGACTAGAAATATCGATTTTTGATGTCCCCAAACCTCTAATAAAATAGCCCCCTAACTTTGAAATTTGAGCCAATTTATCTCTCTCTCTCTCTCTTTGAAAGATGTCAAAATTTGGTCAACTGATAAAATGTTCATCATCTTATAACAGACATTTTATCAGATGACACCTTTTTGATATCTTTGAAAGGAACCCAGATAAATTGGCTCAAAACCTGTAATACAAGTGCCCCTCGAACTTTGAAATTTGAGCCCATTTATCTCAGCTCTTTTGAAAGATATCAAAAAGGTGTCAACTGATAAAATGTTTGTGATAAGATGACAAATGTTTCATCAGTTGACCACATTTTGATATCTTTGAAAGGAACCGAGATAAATTGGCTCAGAGCTGGGCAAGCGGACATCCGGACTTTCGGATACACAGAACTTTGAAAATAGTAGTTTTTGGTTTTGAAAATTCATCCAAAAACTGGGAAATTCGATTTTTGAAGTCCCCAAAGATGGATTTTTGGCAAGCCATAAAACCTCTAATAAAAGGGCCCCCGAACTTTGAAATTTGAGCTCAATTATCTGGTTTACTGTAAAAGATATCAAGAAGTAATCAACTGATAAAATGTTTATCATACAATGAGGTTTATTTTATCAGTTGATTACTTCTTAATATCTCTTACAGTAACCCAGATAATTGAGCTCAAAACCTGTGATACAAGGGCCCCTAACTTCGAACTTTGAGCCCATTTATCTCAGCTCTTTTGAAAGATATCAAAAAGGTGTCAACTGCACGCTCTCTTACAGAACAATTCCGAACTGCAAATTAATTTTTGATCTACAGAAAAAAGTTTGGCGCGATCACAATTGCAGGTCTAAAACCATAATTTCAGAATTTTTTATCTGTTTTTGTGGAGTTCCAAAATGATTCAAATGATTCTTAAAAAATTAATTAGTGGTTATAGATTCATGTATGGTCGTTTTCCGAAAGAAAAAATGTCAAAAAATGGTAATTTTTGAAAGTTTTTTACAGAAACAATCTATCTCCTCTTTCAGTTTTTGACATTTCTAGGAGTTCTATAGCTCAAAAAAAACCGCAATTATTTTCTCTTCATTTTCTATGGACAAATTTTCAATTTGTCTGATAAAACTTTTTTTATAATTCAAAAACCTCATGAAATTGCACAAAATCGCATTTTTGCGGTGTTTTTTGATTATAAAAAG
>NC_013490.2:12757692-12761019 GCF_000004555.2 Caenorhabditis briggsae | reverse complement strand
CATTTTTGACATTTTTTCTTCCGGAAAACGACCATACATGAATCTATAACCACTAATTAATTTTTTAAGAATCATTTGAATCATTTTGGAACTCTTCAAAATCAGATATAAAATTCTGAAATTATTGTTTTAGACATGCAATTGTGATCGCGCCAAACTTTTTTCTGTAGATCAAAAATTAATTTGCAGTTCGGAAATGTTCTGTGGGAGAGCGTGAACTGATAAATTGTTTATCATGAAATGAGGAATATCTTATCAGTTGACCACATTTTGATATCTTTTACAGTAAATGAGATATAAGGACTCAAAGTATGGTATTCTGATTCCAGCATCGACATCGAGCAAGCGCTGGCCCACCCGTACCTCGAGCAGTACTACGATCCAGGAGACGAGCCGGTGTGCGAGGAGCCGTTCACTCTGGAAATGGAATTTGACGATTTGCCAAAGGAGCGGCTGAAGGAGCTGATTTGGGAGGAGGCCGAGGCGCATCACAAGCGGGTGATGGCTGAGCAGGCACGGAATGCAGGAGCTCCGAACGTCTAAATCTTGCTCATTGAGTCCCTCTAAGCCCCGCCCACTTTGATTTTCCATGTACCATAAGAAATATATAAGAAAATGTCCGATATATACATATATACTCGCTTTTTTTGTCCCAGTTTGTCCAATTATTCCTCCCGATTTTCGTTTTTTTCCATTAAGCTCCGCCCCCTTTTCCAGCTTGTTTTGTGTTAGTAACAGCCTATCGTTAGCCCCGCCCCCTCTATTTAAATGAGAAGTTTTTATTATATTAACCACGCCCCCTTTTAAGTCCCGCCCCTCCAGATTTCTATACAAGCCCCGCCCCCTTTTCCTCCTCCCCACATATAAATGTATATCCATTCCAGCTGTGATGTGAATGAAACTCCGCCCCCATTACAAGCCACGCCCCCCTCGCTCTGTTTTATAAGACCCCGTCCAAAAATGCTTTTGGGATCTCTATTTCTTTGGCCACGCCCCCTTTCTCTGTCTCTCTCCTGATTTCAATATGATATTTTCTCTTCAGTTTGATTTGATATTTAGTTTCGTTTTTTTTCTCAAATTCTTTAATTTTTTGATTTTCAATGAAGAAAGCGGCGGTTTGAAATTTGAAATTTCAGCGATTTATTGAAAAAATACTGTCTGAATAGACAATAAGAGAGAGAGAGAGAGAGAGAGAGAGAAAATAGCTATTCTAAAACAAAAATTTCAATTTTCAATTAATTCAAAAAAAATCAAAAATCAACAAAATAATAGAAAAATGAGAAGAGAATCCATTGCTCATTGCTCAACTCCCTTCGCCGTCACACTCTTGATACGGACTACGGTAGCTTCGTCGGATTTCCCTGGAAAAAAAATTATTTTTTTTTCAAAATTGCTCATTTTCCAAAAAGTGGGCGGAGCCTAAGTTTTGGCTCAAAATTGCTCATTTTTCAGGATTTTTCAGAAATTCCAATTTTTAGAATTTACTGTATTTCCGTCATTTGTGCTTGAATTTCTATTTGCTTCACTTTAAATTAGGCTCCGCCCACTTTTCGGAAGAGTGGGCGGAGCCTAATGTTTGGCTCAAAATTGCTCAATTTTCGTGATTTTTCAGAAGTTCAAATTTTCAGAATTCACTGTATTTCCAGCATTTGTTCCTATATTTCAATTTTCTTGACCGCAAATTTTTATTTTTGGATAGTTTCGCTGTTAAACTTCCATTATTCGTTTTCTCAAAAACTGAAACAGAAAAATTAAGCTCCGCCCACTTTTATTGAAAAGGGGCGGAGCCTAATGTTAGGCTCAAAATTGCTCATTTTTCAGAAATTCAAATTTTTAGAATTTATTGTATTTCTAGTATATGTGCCTAAATTTCAGTCAACTTGACTTTAAAATAGGCTCCGCCCACTTTAAAAAAAATGGGCGGAGCCTAATTTTTGGCTCAAAATGTCTCATTTTTAAAGATTTTTCAGAAATTCTAATTTTCAGAATTCACTGTATTTCCAACATTTCTGCCTGAATTTCAGTTTACTTGACTTCAAAATAGGCTCCGCCCACTTTATTGAAAATGGATGGAGCCTAAGTTTTGGCTCAAAATTGCTCAAAATCTTACAATTGAGAAATTTGGTTTGATGATGATTGAGATGAACATAGTGTGCTTCTGGATTCGTCGTCTTCTTCTCAACGACGACGGCGTCTACAGTAACCGCATGGGGCTCCAGAAGTGGGCGGCCGAACAGCGAAAAGTTGGCTCCGCCCACCATGAGCACTTTCTCCAGCTTTATTTCGTCGCCAACTGATAACGGCAGATTTCCTTCGAGGTTGATAAGGTCGCCGTCGCTGACCTGGAAATGGAAATTTTGAAAATTTTCAAAAAATTCTGAAATTTTTAGAATTTTTAGAAAATTTCAAAAAAATCGATTTTCAGCTGAAAAATCAGATGGAAACGCTCCAAATTTACCAAAAAATCGCGAAAAAAATTTTTTTTTTAATTCAAATTTTCAAATTTTTCGATTTTCCTGGGTATACTGTACCTTCCACTGTCTCCCATTGACATAGACAACCGCAAACAGTCTCTGCCGTTTTTCCGATTGAATTTCATTGGAAATCGAACGGAAGACGTCGTTCTTCACACGATCCGTATCGATGATTTCAGCATTTTCAGATGATGACGTGGCAGAGGAAAAGAGACGAGAGGAGAAGAGACGCAGAGAAGACGGAGAAGAAATTGAGACGAGGCGACGAAGCATTCTGAAAAGAAAATTAGGGGTTAGATTTGGCGGGAATTTCAAAAAATATGAATTTGGAAGACTGAAAATTGATAAAAATCGCAAAATTCCAAAAATCAGAAATTTAAAAATTTTGAAATTTTCGAAAATTGGTGATTTCAAGCCTCAAAATGAGCCAAAAAAAAGCTGAAAATTGACGAAAAACTAGAAGAAAATGGGCTAAAATTGACTTTTGCTGAAATTTTGATAAAAAATAGGCCAAAAATGAAGGTAAGATCAGTCAGAAATTGAGCTAAAATGGGTCAAAATTGAGCTTAAATCGTCACAAATACGCTAAAAAGGAGCTGAAAATCGACTGAAAATGAGCAAAAATCCACCGAAAACTACTGAAAATCACTGAAAATCGGCCAAATCGAGTGAAATTAGACTGAAAAGCGGTCAAAAATGAGTTAAAATGAGCTAAAATAGGCCAAAAAGGAGCCGAAAATCACTGATATAAGGCCAAAAATGAGCTTAAAAAAATTCGAAAAAAATCCGAAATCCCCGAAAAATTCCGTTAAAAACCAAAAATTAAAAAAAGTTGCTAGGAGGGACGAGGATT
>NC_013490.2:12756196-12757329 GCF_000004555.2 Caenorhabditis briggsae | reverse complement strand
TGCCTGCTTTTACCTTCAATTCCACTCCAATCACCGTCCAAAAACTTTTGCAGCTTCTCCTTATATTTCTCTCCCTTATCACTGATATCGTCGGCTCGTTTTCCAGATAATTCATTTTTCACCTGTTCTTGATAGAATTTTTCCGAGCAATCGGAGTGGTTCTGGTGACGATAGCACTGCAAAAAATTGATAGATTTGTAGGTTGTTGAAAAATCGATTTTTCGAAAAAAAAAAATTTCTGAAAAATTCAAAAAAATTTTTTTTCAATTTTCAATTTTTTCGAAAAATTCTTTCAGTATTCTCATTTTCAGTCAATTTCAGCTCGTGATATCAATTTTTATCGCGATTGGACGATTTTGAAATTTTTCGAATTTTTCAAAAAAAAATTTTTTTTTTGAAAATTGATTTTTATAAAAAATCAATGTTCACCTTAATCGTACAATACAGTAGATCACATCGCGGACATTTGTACAGTTCGCGTTTTTCGATTCCACAAATTCCACATTTTTGGAATACTGAAGATGATGACGTGGCAGATGTAGAAGACGTCGTTGTGGTAGCTGTTGTGCTGGACATCTGGAAGTACAGATACCGTAAACACCCTAATAGAACGTCACCCCAAACCGTAATCCTTTGAGCCCATTTATCTCTATTCCTGTCAGACATATCAAAAAGTGGTCAACTGCCGAACTGTTCTTCCTAATTTCAGGAACATTTTTGTCAGTGGACCAAATTTTGATATCTCTTACAGGGTCCGAGAAAAATGGGCTCAATGCTGGAGGTGGCGTTCTATTAGAGGTTTTAGGGAGATTAATTTTGCCCCCCGGCGACGATGAACATTGTAGCCGAAAATGCATTTAAACGCAAAACAGCAAAATGCATTTTTCCGTTTTCTTTCAGTTCTTTCAATGGTAAAAATGGGTCATGGAGTTATGACACATGACCTATATCATTGGAAAGAGGAGAAAAAGTTATGTACGAATATGGAGTCATAATTAGCTGTACGTTCAACAACACGGAGTAAATTAGTTCTAAAGCTCTAGAATCCCTTCTTGTTTTCCTCAATTTCAATAGAGATTTTAGATCGCGTGAACACTACATGAATGAATCTAAAATCTCTATTGCAAATTGAG
>NC_013490.2:12754049-12754947 GCF_000004555.2 Caenorhabditis briggsae | reverse complement strand
TTCGGGGATTTCGGATTTTCTTTGAATTTTTTCGGCAATAATATTTGAAAAATAGATAAATTTTAACACATTTTAATGCAATAAAAATTTCTGGTCGGAGTCCCCCCTTTAAATAAATGTTTGGTCACAGTGTTCATTGCCGTCGGACAAGAATCATAAAAGAATGGCTAAAAAAATGGCAAATACTCATTAGCTTGATGATCTTTTGCTAAATTTTGATCATTTGCTAAAAATGCAAAAGTGGAAATTTTGCTGTTATTTGCTAATTTCAGTACTTTTAGACTCAATTTTTTACAGAATATTCCGGTTTTTGCTTTAAATTTTAGGCTTAGGTTTAAACACCTGTTTTCCGGTAAGTAGTTTCAGCCTAAGCCTTCAGTTTGAACAAATCCTCTATTTATTGTCGGATTAAAAGAAGTGACACCTGAAAATCTCGGAGACGGCGCTCGTGTCGATTTACGAGGGGGCGGAGCGAAAACGGATACTGTAGATAACAAATTTATTTATTTATATGTGAATGTAGTGGGATTTCCTGAATAAAATTTTGATTTCTTGGTATGAAAATGATCGCTAGCATCTCTAGAATCCATTTTTAAGCAAAAAAAAACTAAACTCAAACGCGAAAGTAGCTCGAACGAGCCGAAATTCTGAAATATTACGTTTTTGCCGCACTTTTTCGTAGATCAAAAAAAGCAAAAGTTTTCAAATTAACAGATGCACGCTCGGGGGTACGACGAATTCGAACGTTTTCAAAATCGAACAGACCTAAAGTCGAACTGATTCAAATGAGAACAGTGTCTTTCTCGAACAAGTATCAAAACAGAACAAGGACAAAATCGAACTGTGCACTGTCGAACTGTCCCAAATTGGAACGCTGTTAGCCGCCGAGCGCGCTTGC
>NC_013490.2:12748404-12753949 GCF_000004555.2 Caenorhabditis briggsae | reverse complement strand
CGCTCGGCGGCTAACAGCGTTCCAATTTGGGACAGTTCGACAGTGCACAGTTCGAATTAGAACAGTTCGATTTTGTCCTTGTTCTGTTTTGATACTTGTTCGAGAAAGACACTGTTCTCATTTGAATCAGTTCGACTTTAGGTCTGTTCGATTTTGAAAACGTTCGAATTCGTCGTACCCCCAAAATTATTTTTTCTACCGTAGTTTAAAGGAGCATAGTTAAAATTTGTATATTGAGTATCGACGCGAAACAAAATTTTCCTGCATTTCAAAGGTTTTTAGCGAATTTTTAGGTTGAAAATTATTTTTTTTTAGTTACGAATTTTTATTTTTTCAACTTTCCGACACATTTTTCGCCTGGATTTCCCTCAAAAAAGGCTAAAAATCAATTTTTTACGAAAAATACGTACCTTAAAGGCCCATAACTTACAATAGTCTAAGTGGTCCCGCAGCGCTCATCTTTTGTATGCGTTTTGTACTCCTCTCGGACAAGACTGTTTTTATTAATTTTTATAGATTTTCGGTCGATTTTCATCAGAATTTCTTGATTTCTTCCGATTTTCTTCAGTTTTTTCCCTTTTTATGAGATGGCCGTGGCCTAGAAATCCCCTTTTTCTCTTCCACCGGCCGGTGACTTGGCATGCAGCCAATTTAATAAAAAACAACGAAAAATAGGTTTTTCTCAATTTTTTTGCAATTTTCAGGTATAAAATGGATGCGGATAGTTTAGACGAGTCGTCAGTTAGAAGATCTTATAGGTAATTTTTGAAAAAATCAATTTTTAAATAAAAATTCTGATTTTTCAGATTAAAAGACAAGCCAGCTCGAGAATATGCGTACAAAAATTTTCTAAGGGTATGGGAATTGAAAAATTTGAATTTTTGGACCAAAATTGATGAATTCGCGATTTTTGGAGCAGAAAATTCATAATTTTTGGATTTTTTCTAAAAAATCATTTTCCGAATTTTTGAATTTTTCAGAAAGACTACATTCCGCCGGCAGTGGTAAAAGTCAATCAGAAGTACGACGAATTGTTCTCCAGTGTCGTTTCAAACGCATTTATGATGGATATTCAAAAAACGCCTGATCAGTACTATGTTAGTGGAGTTTTTACCAGAAAAAATGGATTTTTAGCTAGAAAATTGCTGAAAAATCGCTGAAAAACGACAGGAATTGGTCCAAAAATGTCCAAAATGACCCAAAAACGATCGAAAATGGCTAAAAATTTATCTAAAATGGTCCAAACTGGTCTAAAAACACTGCAAATTATCAAGGCTAAAAATCTGGAAAATAGGTTCAAAAATTGATCAAAATTGCTCCAAAATGCCGAAAAATCGCATAAAATTGCTGAAAATTGCTGAAAATAGCTGAAAATAGGTCAAAAATTTGCTAACAATGCTTCAAAAATCAAATTTCAAAAAAATTTTGAAATTTAGGCCTCAAAAATGCCATTTTTTCCTATTTTTAAAGCTGAAAATCCTCTTAAAATAGCTCGAAACTGCGCAAACAGGCTTAGAACAGGTACAAAATGCACTAAAAATGTGTCGAAACCACCCTTAAAATTGCTGAAAATAGTATAAAAATGGTCCAAAACGGCTCAAAATAGCTCGAAAATGGTCTAAAAATGCTTTTTAATTGTCAAAAATGGAATTTTCAGCCATAATTTTGACATTTTGGACCTCAAAATGTGCTTTTGGACCCTTTTTCGCCTTCAAAATCTCTATATCTGACCATTAAATTTCCAAAAATTCGATTTTTTGGACCCTAAAATTGCCTTTTTTTTTGGACTCTAAAATTTTGGACCCTAAAATCGCCATTTTTTAGGCAGAAAAAGCCGCTCAACAGCTCCAAAACCCCCCAGAATCGGATTCAGATTCAGAAGACGTCATTCAACTGGACGACTCTTCTGAAGACGTCATCGAAGTCGACGTCCTGGAATCGCGGCTTACAGATATCAAAAAACAACTAAAGGAGACGAAAAAATCAGTGAAAGCCATCCGAAGAAAACAGAGATATGCCGAGAAGGCGGCGGCGAGAATCGCGGCGGATCTTCTCAAATTTTCCAAAAAATCCGTTGTTAAAGAACTGAAAATGAGGAATTCTGAATCGACGTCATCGTCGACGTCGTCAGACATTGAGATTCTGGAAACGGTGCCAATGGAACATCCGTGTAGTTGTGGACAAGTTTTCGAGGATCATATGGAGTGTCATAGACACATTTTTGAGGAGGTTAGGGGTGGAATTTCGGGGAAAAATTGACAAAAAAATTCGTGGAAAATCGTTAAAACGGGGACAAATTGGCTGAAAAAACTGAAAAAATCGTTAAAATTGACTTAAAATTGGCCAAAAATGGTCCAAATTGGTCAAGTAGGCTCATGGAAGCCTAGAATCCCGAATTGTCGAAAAGTTAGGCCATGACATTTATATATTTTGGAGAGCCCTTGTTTTGAGAAATCCATACCACTTTTTAGATTCCAAAAATCTCTATTTTGAAGCGACTTACAGCCATTTGAACCGATATGGCCTAGTTTTGGGTTTCTAGGCCATCAATTTCAAATGGCTGTAGCTCACTTCAAAGTAGAGATTTTTGAATTCTGAAAACTGGAATGGATTTCCCAAACACGAGCTTTCCAAACATAATCATTATGGTGGCCTAACTTTTTCGAAAAATTGGATATCTAGGCCATCAACCTTAAATAGCTGTAACTTGGGCGAAAATTGTCCGAAATTGGCTTAAACCTGATAGAATATGCCCTAATAATACAAATACTTAAAACTTTCCATTTTTGCAACCTTGATGGGTGGCCTAGAAATCCAAATTTTGCAAAAGTTAGGCCATGGTATTTATATATTTTGGAAAGCTCTTGTTTTGAGAAATCCATATCACTTTTTAGATTCAAAAAATCTCTATTTTGGAGTTAGAGTCATTTGAACTAGCGAGTTAGAGTCATTTGAACCAATATGGCCTAGTTTTGGGTTTCTAGGCCACCATGTTCAAATGACTGTAACTCGCTTCGAAAGAGAGATATTTGAATTTTTAAGACTGATACGAATTCCTCAAAACAAGGGCTTTCCAAAAAGTATAAATACCATGGCCTAACTTTTTCAAAAATTTGGGTTTCTAGACTCTATAAAAAATCTAAATTTTAATGTCAAAATAATGAAAAAATAGAACATTGAACCCAAAAAATAGACTCCAATAAACTGGAAAATTCGAAATGTTTCTAAATTGTTCCTAATCGAAAAATACGCTTATTTTCCTGAAAAAAAAACAGAAATCTAATTGTTGCTGTGAAAAATTCGACAAAATTTCCAGAAAATTGCAATTTTAAATCGCAAAAATGTATTTTTAGGTGCCAAAAAAATAACGGAAAAATCGACAAAAAAACTGAAAATTTTTGAGAAATTTGAACCAAAAATCCGCAATTTTTTAAAAATTCAAATTATAAAAAATCGGACGAAAAACTGGAAATTCTGAAATTTGGGCTCTAAAAATCCGAGATTTTAAGTCTGAAAACGAAAATTTGTTGTAAAAACTTGGATTTTTATCGACCGAAAAAATTGAAAAATTCGAGTATTTCAAACTGGAAACCGGAAAAAAACACCGAAATTCCTAAAAAAATAAAAATCCAATAATTCTGAAAACCCTCAATTTTTGAGCCTAAAAAATGGAAATTTTCAAAAAAAAATTCGAAATCGTTATCACTGGTTTTATGATAAAAAACTGTCTCCGAAATGTCAGTTTCAATGAGAGACAGAGAGAAAAGGGGGCGGAGCCTATCGAAAAATCGCAAAAATTACTCGGAAAATCGAGATTTTAAGCTTAAAAATTTCGTGAAAAATGCTTAAAAAATGGTTGAAAATTGTTGAAAATTGCTTAAAATAATGGAAAATCAGGCTAAAAATCACACAAAATGGCTGAAAATTGCTGAAAATTAAGCCATAATGGTTTTAAAATGGTCTAAAATTGATTTTGAAGAATAAAAATGTTCAAAAAGTCATAAATTCAAAAATTCCAAACATTCAAAAAATTCAAATTTTTAAAAATTCAAAAATCCAAAAAATCAGGATTTCAAAGAAATCAAAAATTCAGAAAATTCAAAAATTCTAGTATTCAGATAAGTCGAAAATTCCAAAAATTAAAAAATCCAAAAACTCCGGAAATTAAAAAAAAATTTCAAAATTTTAAAAATTACAAAATCCGAAAATTCGAAATTTCAAAATTTCAAAAATTCCAAAAATTCAAAATTTCAGAAAATTCAAAATTCCAGAAATTAGGAAAATCTGAAAATTTCAAAATTTCAAAAACCACTTAAAATGTCTGAAAATCGCTTTAAAATGCCAAATTATCTATTGATTTCCCCCATGCATTGCAAATAAATATATTATTATTATTATTAAAATAGCTAAAATAACCCCAAAATCTCTCAAAACCCTTAAACTCGAATTTCCTTCCAGCACGCCGACAACGACGTCACCGGCGACTGCGTCCACTGTGGTCATCGTCGAGAGCAGATTTTCGCTGGAAACGGATGTTATATTTGCTATAAATTCGCTCCAAATCTCGACGAACACTTGGCTGGACACTATAGGAATTGCACGGCAAAACACGCGGTTATGGAGTGCAGATTTTGTCCGAAACAGTTTAAAAGTGAGCGTTTTGGGGGGGGGGGGGGGGTTAAAATTGGTTGAAAATGGTGTAAAATTACCAAAAAATGACGAAAAAACGATCGAAATTAAGGCTTCCATTCGGTCGGGAAGTTTAGCCGACCGACCGACCACCGACCTCGCCGCCCGACAGCCGACCGAACTGACCGATCGGTCGGCGCGCCGCCCGTTTTCGTGCATTTGCGCGTCAACGTGTTTGCATACGCTGCATTGTATTTTACGACAAACTACTCACTAAAAGCCTCGTTTGTCGTAAAATAAAGTGCTTCGTACGCAAAAAATCGTGTTTTTATGCGCAAAGGCACGAAATCGGTCAGCTCGGTCGGCTGTCGGTCGGCTGGGTCGGTGGTCGGTCGGCGGTCGGCGATTTTCGACCGACCGAAACAAAAGCCTTAATCGAAATGACCTAAAAATAGCCAAAAATGGTCCAAAAACGATAGAAATGGCCCTCGGAGGTTGATGGCCTAGAAACCCATTTTTTTAAAAAGTTAGGCCATGGTACTTATATTTTTTGGGAAGCTCTTGTTTCAAGGAGTTCATTAAAGTTTTCAGATTTTAAAAATCTCCACTTTGAAGCGAGTTACAGCCTTTTGAATCAATATGGCCTAGTTTTGGTTTTCTAGGCCACCAAGTGCAAATGGCTGTAACTCGCTTCAAAATGAAAATGTCTAAAAACTGAAAACTGATATGGATTTCTCAAAACGAGAGCTTTTTAAAAAATATAAATACCATGGCCTAACTTTTTCGAAAATTTGGATTTCTAGGCCACCAACTTTATCTAACTGTAACGTGGCCGAAAATCATCCAAAATGACCTTGAAATAGCTCAAAGTAGCTTAAACATGGTAGAATACGCCCTAACAAAACAAAAAAACCTA
>NC_013490.2:12747452-12748023 GCF_000004555.2 Caenorhabditis briggsae | reverse complement strand
AGGCCACCATGTTCAAATGGCTGTAACTCGCTTCAAAATGAAAATTTCTAAAAACTGAAAACTACAATGGATTTCTCATAATGAGAGCTTCACAAAATCTATAAATACCATGACCTAACTTTTTCGAACATTTGGATTTCTAGGCCATCAACTTTAAATAGCTATAACTTGTCGAAATATTATCCGAAATGGGCTAAAATTGCTTTAAAATGGTCCCAAATTATCTTAAAAGACTGCAAAGGCTTCAAAACTTGCATTTTTGCAGTTCGAAATTGGTGGCCTAGAAACCCAAATTTTTGAAAAATTTAGGCCATATCATTAATATATTTTTGAAAGTTCTTATTTTGAGAAATCCATACCAGTTTGTAGATTTCAAAAATCTCAATTTTGAAGCGAGTTACAGCAATTTGAACCGATATGGCGTAGTTTTGGGTTTGTAGGCCACCATGTTCAAATGGCTGTAACTCGCTTCAAAATGAAAATTTCTAAAAACTGAAAACTACAATGGATTTCTCATAATGAGAGCTTCACAAAGATCTATAAATACCATGACCTAATTTTTCGAACATTG
>NC_013490.2:12733703-12747241 GCF_000004555.2 Caenorhabditis briggsae | reverse complement strand
CAAATAGCTGTAACTCGCTTCAAAATTGAGATTTTCAAATTTTGAAAACTGTTTTGATTTTCTCAAAACAAGAGCTTTTCAAAAATATAATTTATGATGGCCTAACTTATTCGAAAATTTGGATTTCTAGGCCATCAACTTCAAACGGCTGTAGCTCGCTTCAAAATGGAGATTTTTCAAATCTAAAAACTGGTATAGATTTCACAACACACAAGCTTCTGAAGTGTATGAGCAGTGACCTAACTTTTCAACGATTTGGGATTCTAGGCCATTGGAAATTCGATGGCCTAATTTTCCAAATTTATAGAAAAATAGGCCAACAGTATGGAATATAACGAGTTTTGATAAGTTCTGACCACTTTTCAGATTTCAAAGATCTCAATTTTGAATCAAGTTACAGCCATTTGAACCAATATGGCCTAGTTTTGGGTTTCTAGGCCACCAAAGTTTAAATGGCTGTAATTCGCTTCAAAATTGAGGTTTTCAAAATCTGAAGAGTGGTATGAATTTCACAAAACAATAGCTTTCGAAACATATAAATACCATGGCCTAACTTTTTTTTGATTTCTAGGCCACATTTGGTTTTCTAGGCCACCAACTTCGTGACCATTTATAGCGATTTTTGGATCGTTTTTGGGTTATTTTAGGCTATTTCGGGCTGTTTTAGACCGTTTCAGATCATTTTAAGATGGTTTTTTTTGCAGCCGAAGTCGGAGAATGTCCATTCTGTCGTCTGAATTTCGCGTCTCGAAAATGTTTCAAGAACCATTTGCTGCGCTCCCATTGGTTGGCATGTAAATCGGTGTCAAACATGAGTCTGGAGGACATAAAATCGATGGGCACGACGACTACGGTAGATGATCAAAAAGGTACGGTAGATCAAAGAAGCGATGAGGAGATTCGAAAAGAGATCAATGAGCTGTCGAAAATGGCTGAAGTTCATGAGAGGATGAGAATAGTGACGGAAGAAATGAAGCGAGAAGTGAAGGATGAGATTGAGGATGATGGTTATCATGGAAATTATTGATTGTTTTCATTGGTTTAAGCTCTGCCCCTTTTTGTTCCCTTAGACTCCGCCCCCTTTTTCCTTACTTGTCAATTTTCTCCATTTTCCTCTTTTTTGCATTTGCTCAAAATTTTGAAAATTCGGTTTTTTTTCTTTTTTTTTTCAAATTTTTGAATTTTTTGAACTGATTTTAAGTGTTTTTTAACATCACTTTTTTTAGTTTTTCAAAAAATAATTTTTTGGATTTTTTCGGGAGAAAAATATTTCTGAAAATCTGACATTTTTAGTGAAATTTTGAAATTTCCAAAAAAAAAATCAAAATATCGATTTTTGTCGATTTTCAGTGTTTTTTATTTTGTCAGATTATTTTTTTTCGAAATTTTGAATGTTTAAACGTTTTTTTTCGTCTGATTTTCAGCTTTTCAATGAGTTTTCTAGCACTCTATTTTCGAAAATTTTGATTTTTTGGATTTTTTTTTTCGAAAAAAAATTATTTTCTGTAAATCTGTAATTTTGAAAAAGAAATTTCGAAATGTTGAATTTTTCATCCTTTTCCTCCGATTTTCAGTATTTTCATCATTTTTCTCCCATTTTTACCAATTTTTTGGAATTTTTTGAAAATTTACAAAATTTTTTTAGATTTTCCAAAAAAATTTGCGAAAATCTGAAATTTTCAGACGTTTTTGGATTTTTTTTTGAAAAATTGAAAAAAAAACTCTGAAATTTTTTTCCAGAAAATTCTAAAAATAAAAAAAAACTGTTTATATTTTTCTCATTTTTTTTAAAATCAATTTTCTCCATTTTCTTCTTTTTTGCATTTTTTTGAAATTTTGAAAATTTTGATTTTTTGGATTTTTTTTTCAAAATTTTTGAAAAAAAAAAAATTTTCCCCAAAGACCTACTGTACAATGCCCCCTGCTCATCCCCCGCCTTTTCCATCCCAATTCACTTCTTCCCCACCATCACAATTACAGTATACCTCTAATTTTTATAATTTTTGCAAAATTTTTTAAATTTTTAAATTGCCCAAAAATTCAATTTTTAGCATTTTCCCATTTTTCGAATTCTTCAAAATTTATCAATTTTTATATGGCATTTTTTAATAATTAAAATTAACTTTTTTCTGGGTACGGTGGCTCATCAATTATAGATTTTTTGCTTGTTTGTTTGTAAATGTTGATCTACTTTATTCTGAGAAAAAACTGTTTTTTATTGATTTTTAACATTTTTTCGAATCTTGTTACGATCTGAAAACGTTTGGAAATGTCTGAAAATGAGAAAAAAAATCTGAAAATTTAAGATTTTTCAAAAATTCTGAAAATTGAAAATTTCAAAAAATATTTTATTTTTCAAAAACTTTGTTAGTCATATCAATAAGGTTCGGATTCCGAATCACGGCGCCGGTGAAACCGATCTGTCGAAGAATCTTGAATTCGTGGGTGGCGCTGAAAAAAAAGCAATAATTCAATTTTTCGGAATTTTTAAAAAATTGGTTAAAAATCGACTAAAATGGCTGAAAATTGGTTTAAAAAGTATAAATTTCATGCAATACTGGTAAAAATCAAAAATTCAAAAAACTTTTTTTTTTCGAAATTTTTATTCAAAATTCGTATTTTTTCGCTTTACTATGAATTTTAACAGCGTTTCCTTCGTATTTCGCAAAATTAGGGAACCGCGCTCTATCGATAAATCCCGAAAAACCTCAAAAACAGCAAATTCTCAATAGAGCGCACTTACGTCTTGATATCCCTGAAAACCAGCGTTCTCGCCGCCAACGGCTGAATGTCGTTTTCTAGGGATCCTTGTACAGCTGTCCGAATGCTACTATTCCATAGAATATCGCCGTCGTTGATTCGGTGATAGCTGAAAAATCGATAATTGATTTTTTCGAAAAATTAGGAAAAAAATCTATTTTTTGGAAATTAATCAAGTTTTCGATAAAAAATATGGTTGCTTTTTAATAATTGACAGTCGCCGATTTGAAAAATTTTCGAAAATTTCGCGAAAAATCGATTTTTGGAAATTTATTGGTTTCTTCGAAAATATTCGATTTTCATGGAAAGTTAGTGAAATTTTCCATGAAAAGATGTTTGCTATTTCATGTCTAACAATCACCGATTCGAAAATTTCAGCGAAAAATCGATTTTTATCGAATTTTCCTCCAAAAAAATCGATAATCGAAATTATCGATTTTCCCCTCAAACCCCTCTGACCCAATAATCGAATGAGTGATTCGTCGCTCCCGGGGGTCCCAAATCATCGTCAAAATGTTGGATTCCCAAGATTCTTGATCTTCGGAATTCTCGAAATTTCGAATTACGATTCCATCGATCGATTTTTCGGCGACAAGCCGGGGAAGCCATGGGTTGGGCGTGTCGTTGGTGACTGGGTCGGCTAGCAGTTTCGGTAGAGCGAATTTGCTGGAAATTATCGGATTTTTTTTTTCGAGAAATATAGATTTTCTCGTTTTTTCTCCAAAAATCGATTTTCCTTTTTTCGAGAAATTTCGAAAACTTGGTTTTTATCGATTTCTGTGGATTTTCAGCAAAATCGCTCGTTGTTTTTCTGATAACCGATAATTTATCGATTTTTTTACCTATTTCTCAATTTCATAAAACTGGAAATCTTATAATCATCAGCTCGCTCCGCTCGTCTCTCCATATCGATTAGTACGCCGTCGGCGCCGGAACATCGATTTTTGAGGTATCGATCGCTGGGAAAGTATCTGGAAATTTATCGATTTTTTGAAATACCGATCGATTATCGATTTTTCCAGCTTACTTTGTCAATCGAACGCGAATCAGTGATCGGAGTTGTTTCATGTTAATTGCTGGTAGACGGAGGTGTTAGTAGAGCAAAGTTAGTAAAAATCGATAATTTGTGAAATATTGATTTTTTGCATTTTTTTATATTTTTTAATTGTCACGTTTTATTGAGTTGTGAGATATATATATAAAATTACAACTGCAGAGGAAAAAAGATATGATAATTGGAAGGAAATACATAAAAATCGATAATTGGAAAAAATCGATAATTTTCGAAATTTTGAATCGGAGCTTGCATTCAGTAAAATGCTGCACATTTTGTGGTGTCCAATTTGTTTAGTTTCTGAAAAAAAATTTTCTCTAAATTTTGGAATTTTTTTCGAAAAATTTCAAAAACGTCCAATTTCGATAAAAATCGTTATGACGACCTAAAACCGCCTATAAATGCTAACTATCTGAAAGAATTTCGAAAAAATCAAAATTTGAAAAAAAAAATTTCCAAAAAATCGATTTGACCTACCACAACCGTCCCATCGGGTTTCCGCAAATAAAACGGTCGAAACTCGATGCCACGACACACTTGATTCTCAATACTCAAGAATCGCCGAGTCAGCCCTCCGAAAATCAATAAATCCGCTAATTTTTCGGGAACCAGCGTATTTTTTGTCGATTCCCTTGGCACGGAGCCAAAGCAGCGACGGAACTCTCGAGGCGTTCCATCCGGGTCGCTGACGTGGAATTTCCAGAGGCAGCACGGTTGATTCCTGCAAAAAAAAACGATAATCTGTCGATTATTCCGGCGAAAATCGATAATTTATCGATGATTTTTCCGGAAAAATCGATAATTAATCGATAAATCGATGAACAAAGTTTTTCTAACTCGTCAGAATTCAGTTGCGATGCTTCCAAAAGCTTTCCGACACAGAAAATCGACAATTTCGTAGAAATCCGATAATTTGTCGGCTGTTATGTTAAAAGTCGATAATTTGTCGGAAAATCGATAAACGAAGTTTTGGCGCTCCAAAAGAAGCTAGCTGTGATGCTGTTAGAAATTTTCCGACACGGAAAATCGATAATTTCAACGAAAATCAATCGTTTCCGGAAAAGTCGATTTTTTTAAAGCGAAAATCGATATTTCTCGAAAAAGTCGATTTTTTCGCTATCAATAACTTACATTCCCTTTGTCTCATCACAATCACCATCCCAAGTAATACGTTTCCGCACCGTATCACTATGAATCACAACCAGCGATCGATAATTCATTTCCCGTTGATATCGATTATTCCAAGAGCCATCGAGCTCTTAAAAATCGATAATTCTAGGAAGTGACTTAGAAAAAACTAGGCCGTGACCTAGAAAAATGTAGGTCATGACCTGGAAACAACTAGGCCGTGACCTAGAAAAAAGCTAGGACGTGACCTAGAAAAATCTAGAAAAATCTAGGCCGTAACCTAGAAAAAACTAGCTCATGACCTAGAAAACGCACCTATCAGTATCTCCCGTATCTTACACCGACCATTGTAAGCGTTTTGTATTTCAAACTGCACCAATTCCTTATCAAACGGGGTCCAATCCGGTCGACGTGTCTCCAGATCGACGATTTTCAGGAAGGAATCGCCTGGAAGAGCTCTAAAATTGGCCTAGTTTTCCAAAAAGTTAGGCCAAGACAAATATCGTTGGAAAGCTCGTGTTTCAAAGAGTTCTTACTATTTTTAGAATTCAAAAATCTCGATTTTGAGCTGAGTTACACCCATTTGAACCTATGTGGCCTAGTTTTGTTATTCTAGGCCACCAAACTTCAAATCGCTATAACTCGGCTCAAAAACGACATTTTTCAAATCTAAAAACTGAATTGGAGTCGCCAATCCTTGCTCTTTTTGTCCATGTGACTCGTGGCCTAACTTTCGTGGTCTAACTTTTTCAAAACCTGGAATTTCTAGGCCATCATGCTCAAATACCTTCATAGCAAATACTAATCACTGGAGCCTTCACACTTTGACTTTGGAACAATCGATAAGGAATTTGGAATGTGAAACTGCAAGAAAACACGCTTTTTGATCTACTGAATTTTTTTGATCTACTAACTTTGCCACTGGAATTGGGACAAGTTTGGACGGCTTGAAATAAATGCCACTTTTTAAAATAGGCTTGCTTGCCGCCAAATGACCACAGAAGCGTTGAGTCTTGGTGCTTGAGATACGAATTCCGTAGATCGCTGCCTGGAAAAAATCGATAATCGATTTTTCTAACTAAATTTCAAAATTTTCCGATTCTCATAAAAATTGATATGACTACCTAAAATCGGCTAGAATTGCTAATTATCAAAAAAAATTTTCAAAAAAAGCAAAGTTTGAAAATTTTTTTTTTTAATTTTGACTTTTTTTTTCGAAAAATTTCAAGATTGTCCAATTTCTATAAAAATTGATTTGACGACCTGAAATCACCTAAAAATGCGAAATATCTGAAAAAATTCCAGAAAAGTTGAAAATTGGAAAAATCGATTATCGATTTTTTGAACTACCGTAAAATTCGACTCTGAAATTCCTCGGTTGTACCAATCGATACTGTTCGTGTTATCGATGTACGCATCGATAAGGGTCTCACGAAGGTGTCGTTGAAATTCATGGATTCTGGAGTTATTCTGAAAAATCGATGATTTGAAAATTTTTGGAATTTGGATTATTTCAGACTTCCAAAGTTTCGAAAAATTCCAAATTTTCGTTTTTTCAAAAATTCCAAATTTTTAGAAATTCGAAAGTTTCAGGTTTTCAGAAGCCTGAAAATCTTGGATTTCCGAAATTCTAGAATTTTCAAAAAGTTCTGAAATCTTGGATTTTTCAAAAAATCTTAAATTTTCGAAATTCTGGATTTCCCGAAATTTCGAAAATTAAAATACCAGATTTCTGAATTTTTCGAAAATTTTAAAATTTCTGAATTTTCAGAATTTCAAAGTTCAAAAATTCTGAAATTCCAGATTTTCGAAAATTTCAGGGTTTCTGATTTTTCTGAATATTCAGACATTCCAGATTTCTGGAATTTCCTAATTTTAAGAGTTTCGAAAGTTCCGGATTTTCGGAATTTCCGGAAGTTCCAAAATTTCTGTTTTTTTTTTGAAAATTCCAGACTTTTGATTTTTCAATATTTTGAAATTTCAGATTTTCAAAATATCAGATTTTCGATTTTCAGAGTTTTAGAATTCCGAAAAATCTGAAAATCCAGATTTTTGCGAAATTTCCAGAGAATATTCTGAAATTTAACATTTTTCAAAATTTCGAAACTTCCTGATCTTTGAGAAATTTCGAGATTTTCATAATTTCCAAATTTTTGAAAATGTCCACTTTACAAGTTACCAGAACATTGAAAATTCTGAATTCAACAATTTTCAACAATTTCAAAATTTGGAAAATTTCGAATTTTCAGAATTTCTGAATATTCGAAAATCTCACATTTCCCGAAAATTCTGTGATTTCAGAACATTTCGAAAACTTTTGGAAATTCCAAATTTTATGAAATTTCTCACTTTTGGCCAATTCTCCAATCGTTTCGCTTCTATCCTATAATGCGATACCGGTGCCAGTATACGGTATCCATGGATACCGTAACCCAAAAATCCAAGAATTACAAGAATCCAGAAGTTCCTCATCTGGAAAATTTTGAAAATTCTGAAAATTAAAAAAAAAAAAAATTTTTAGGAAAAAAATTTTTTTTTGAAAATGTTGCATTTCTTAAAATATTTCAGAAAATAAACACATTTTCAGTCAAAAAGTCTGAAATTCATGCTGAAAATTTCAAAAAAAAAAAACGTTGAAAAAAAATTCCTGAAAAAATCTGATAAAGATAAGATAAAAGAGCCGGAGCACCACATTCTTCTTATCAAAACTTTTTATTATCACTTTGTTGTTTTTTTAAATCTTTCTTTATCTTTAATTTTTTCGAAAAAAAAAATTTTTTCAGAAAAAAAAATCCAAAAATTTCCCGGATTTCCGGATTTTTTCGAAACATGCCTAAGCGTCTGATTGCCACGTCATCGTCTTCTTCTTCTTCTTCTTCTGAATCCAAAATTGTCAAAGCTGAAGATTCTGGAAATTCTTCTGGAAATTCTGAAAATGCCACGTGGCGCCGCGACGTGGCGCTTATTCAAAAAATGAGAGCCGATATGGTGGCGCCAGTCGACACTATGGGATGCCATAAGCTTGCCGATCCATTGGCAGAGCCAAAAGTACGTGAAATTTTGAAAACAAATGAGCCTTTTTAGACCATTTTAGACCTATTTTGGCCAAGTTACAACTATTTATAGTTGATGGCCTAGAAACCCAAATTTCCAGAAAAGCTAGGCCATGGTATTTATGTATTCATACTTTTTGGAAAGCTCTTGTTTTAAGAAATCCATTTTCTGAATTCAAGTATCTCCATATCGAAGCGGTTTCAAAAAAGTTTCAAAAAAGTTAGGCCATCTTGTCTAAATATTTTGGGGAGGTCCTGTTTTGAGAGAAACATATCACTCTTCAGATTTCAAAAATCTCCATTTTGAAGCGAGTCACACCCATTTGAACCCATGTGGCCTAGTTTTGGGTTTCTAGGCCACCAAAGTTCAAACGGCTATAACTCGCTTCAAAATTGCCCGTTTTCGAATTTGAAAACTAAATTGAAATCGTCTAATCTTGCTATTCTCGTTCATCTGCCCTGACTTTCTCAAATCGTGGCCTAACTTTCTCAAATCTGGGATTTCTAGGCCACCAGCTTTAAACGACTGTAACTCGCTTCAAAATTAAGATTTTTGATTCTGAAAAAAGGTATGGATTCCTCAAAACAAGGGCTCTCCCAGAAATATGAATACCCTGGCCTAGGTTTTTTGAAAACTTGGGTTCCTAGGCCACTAGCTTTCAGTGTTCTCTGTGTTTCCGAATATCCAGATGTCCACATATTTCAAATTCCCACCTTTTTCAGATTCATCGTTTCCAAGTGCTCGTCGCCCTAATGCTCTCCAGTCAAACTCGTGACGAAGTAAACGCCGCCGCGATGAAAGTTAGTGAGAATTTTGAGTTTGGCGTCAAACCAATTTTTGGCGCGAAATTCAAAATTTTGAATCTTTCAGCGACTCAAAGATCACGGACTGTCGATTCAGACGATTCGGGCGTTTCCAGTGTCGGACTTGGAGAAGATTTTGTGTCCAGTCGGGTTTTATAAGGTTCGGGAAATTTGAAAATTTGCGAATTACAGTCATTTGAACCTGGTGGCCTAGAAATCCCAGATTCGATAAAGTTAGGCCACGATTTGAGAAAAGAAGATCGCATGGCCAAAGAAAGCAAGATTTGAATATTCCAATTCAGTTTTGAGATTCGAAAAATGTCAATTCTGAGCCAAGTTATAGCGTTTTGAAGTTTGGTGGCCTAGAAATCCAAAACTAGGCCACATTGGCTCAAATGGCTGTAACTCGCTTCAAAATGGAGATTTTTGAAATCTAAAAAGTGTTATGGATTTCTCAAAACAAGTGCTTTTTCAAAACATATGAATATCATGACCCAAATTTTCAAAGAAGTTAGGCCATGATATTTATATTTCTATGAAAGCTCACATTTCGAAAAATCCATATCAGTTTTCAAAACTCAAATATCTCTACTTAGAAGTGAGTTACAGCCATTTGAACCTATATGGCCTAGTTTTGGATTTCTAGGCCACCAACCTTCAAATAGTTATAACTCGCTTCTAAATAGAGATTTTTGAAATCTGAAAACTGATATGGATTTCACAAAACAAGAGCTTTTCAAATATATAATTACTATAACCTAGCTTTTCCGACAATTAAGATTTCTGGGCCACCAACGCTAATTTTCAAAATTGTAAGTTTTTTGGCTTAAAATAGGCCATTTTTTGCCTAAAAACGGTCATTTTCCCCTTCAAAATCCCCGAAAATTTCCAGCGCAAAGCCGTCTATATCCAACAAACGGCGAAAATTCTAGAAGACAGCTATTCAGGAGACATTCCAGACACCCTAGATGGCCTGTGCTCTCTGCCAGGCGTCGGACCGAAAATGGCGAATTTGGTGATGCAAATCGCGTGGGGAAAGTGTGAGGGCATCGCTGTTGACACACATGTTCATCGCATTTCCAATCGATTGGGTATCGATTTTTTATTTTTGGAATTTTTTATTTTGGATTGTTATATATTCTGGGATGCTCTTGTTTTGAGAAATCCATACCTTTTTTCAAAATCAGAAAATCTCAATTTTGAAGCGAGTTACAGCCATTTGAACCAATATGGCCTAGTTTTGGGTTTCTAGGCCACCAACTTCAAATGGCTGTAACTCATTTCAAAATTGAGATTTTCAAAATCTGTAAACTGTTATGGATTTCTCAAAACGAGATCTTTCCAAAAGTAAAAATATAAATACCATGGCCTAGCATTTTCTGGAAATTTGGATTTCTAGGCCACCAAACTTCAAATAGCTGTAACTCGCTTGAAAACAAAATTTTTCTAACTCTGAAAGATGGTATGGATTTCTGAAAACAAGAGCTTTCCAATGAATATACAATATGGTGGCCTAACTTACCCACAAATTTGGTTTTCTAGGCCACCAACCTCGAATGTGTAAAATCCCAGATTTTAGTGAATCTAGACAATGACTAATTTATATATTTTGAAAAGCTCTTGTCTTGAGAAACTCTCAACAATTTTCAGATTTTAAAAATCTCCATTTTAAAGCGAGTTAGAGCCATTTCAATTTGGTGGCCTAGAAATCCAAATTTTCAAAAAAGCTAGGCCATGGTATCCGAGTATTTATACTTTTTGGAAAGCTCTTGTTTTGAGAAATCCATACCAGTTTTCAGATTTCAAATATATCATTTTTGAAGTGAGTTACAGACATTTGAACCAATATGGCCTAGAACCCCAAATCTAGGCCACATTGGTTCAAATGGCTATATCTCGCTACAAAATTGAAATTTTCGAATTCTGAAAACTGGTATGGATTTCTGAAAACAAAACATACCTCATGGCCTAACTTTTTTGGAATTCGGATTTCTAGGCCACCAACATTAAATTGCTATATCTTCGCCACAATCGTCTAAAATAACTGCAAAATGCCTAAAATGGCTCAAGAATGGTCCAAAATGTCAAAGACTCTCAAAATTTCGATTTTTGCAGCTTGAAAAGTTGATGGCCTAGAAATCCAAATTGTTTGCAAAAGTTAGGCCATGGTATTCACACTTTTTGGAAAGCCCTTATTTAGAGAAATCCATACCAGTTTTCAAAACTCAAACATCTCCGTTTTGAAGCGAGTTGCAGTCATTTTAAGTTGGTGGCCTAGAAATCCAAAACTAGGCCATATTGGTTCAAACCGTTGTAATTCGCTTCAAAATGAAGATTTTTGAATTCTGAAAAAGGTATGGATTTCTCAAAACAAGAGCTTTTCAAAAAGTATAAACACCATGACGTGGGGAAAGTGTGACTTTCTTCAAAGTTTGTATTTCTTGTTTGAAACCCGAAAAATGGCGCCAAATTCAAATTTTTCCAGGCTGGATCAAAACCACGACCCCCGAAAAGACCCAAAAAGCCCTGGAATCTCTTCTCCCACGAAGCGAATGGCAACCGATTAATCATCTCCTCGTGGGCTTTGGACAGATGCTCTGTCAGCCAGTCCGCCCAAAGTGTGCCACGTGTCTTTGCCGGCTCACTTGTCCCAGTTCGACAGCGAAAACCGGCGAAAAAGTGGAAAAATTGGCGAAAAAATCGAGAAAAACGGTCAAAATTGAAAAGGAAGATGCTTTCGAAGTCAAGGAGGAGCCCGATTTTTAATTGCATTTTCTCGCATTTTTTTTTTTGAAGTTATTTTTGCCTTTTTTAACCCCAATGAACCATTTTTGACTCTGAAATTTGCTTTTTTAATTGAAAAATTGCATTTTTTGCCTCTAAAAACTTAGCAAAAAGAAGAAAAAAGGGGTTTGGCACCTGTGGGGATCGAACCCCTGGCCTCTAGACTGAAAGTCAAAAGCGTTGCCACGACACCACGCGGCGCATTGTAAACAAGTGAGCGCAGGGCGTAGATAAAGGGTGGGCGGGAGAGGAGAGAGAGAGAGAGAGAGAGAGAGAGAAAAGGAGGAGAGAGAATTTTTTTAAAAATTGCAAATTTCAAAATTTCAGATTTTCAGAGTACGGTAATTTTTCATTTGACTAACAGCAGCAATTTTAGATCAAAAATTTCAATTTAAAAAAATGGTAAAAATGAAAATATCGAGGATTAATGATAAGCAAGAGGGGGGAGATCAGGATAAAATGAGCCAAAAAAAAAGGGCTAAAAAGGGGCGGGGCTTCAAAAATGAGCAATTTTCAGATTCGCTTAAAATGGGTCAAAATGAGTCGAAAAAGGACCAAAAATGGGGTTTTTAGGGTGAAAAAGGTACGTAGAATGCGATTGAAATGGCATTGAAGCCAGAAAACAAGAGGAAAATGCTCAAAAATGGGTCAAAATGGGACAAAAAAGGGGGGAAAATGGGGATTTTTAGCTCAAAAAATAGGATTTTAGGGTGAAAAAAAGGCCAAAAAAGGTCAAAAATGGACCAAGAGAAAGCAACATTTCTTAGCGAACACGATAGAGCATTTTCCGCTGCATCTTCTGCTGTAAGTCTCCACGACGGACGAGATTATCAATGACCTTTTTGACGAGCGATTCCTTGTAGTGTTGACGAGAGACAAAGTCCTGAACGATCAAATGCTCCGAGACGTGAGTTCCGATCGCGAATCGCTTCTTCATCTGCACCTCGATTCGATTCAGCGCCTCCTGATCGGCGTTCGACGTGAATCCCTCGACGCCGGCCAAGTTTCCGGTGGCAGCCGCTTCGATTGTGGACACACGGAACAGACGGAGCGCCTCCTCGACGTGCTTATCCGTCGCGAAGTGCTGCAGCTCCATTTTCGCCAAGCTCTCGGCGATACGAACGATGGCTTCGAGTTGACGGACGGTGATCGGGATCGCCGAGTGATGCGCCTTCTTGCCGGATTCTGAAAGATAATTTGGATTGGAAAGTGGATTTTGGAATTTTTCCGTTTGAAATTCCCGCGTTTTTCACTATTTTCAGAGGTTTTCCGCCATTTTTCTGGTCAGAACTAGTTTAGACCCATTTTTAGCCAGTTACAGCCATTTAAAGTTTGTGGTCTAGAAACCCAAAAGTCAGAGAAAGTTAGGCCACGGTATATGCATTGATTGGAAATCTCTTGTTTTGAGAAATCCATACTAGTTTTTAGATTTCAAAAATCTCAATTTTGAAGTGAGCTACAGCCATTTGAAGTTGATGGCCTTGAAACCCAAAACTAGGCCGCATTGGTTCAAATGACTATATCTCGCTTTGAGAAGAAGATTTTCTGATTTTGAAAACTGATATGGATTTCTCAAAACAAGAGCTTTTCAAAACTATATATTATGGTGGCCTAACTTTTTCGAAAATTTGGATTTCTAGGCCACCAACCTCCAATGTGTGAAATCCCAGATCTGGGTCGTAACCAATTTATATATTTTCAAAAAGCTCTTGCCTTGAGAAACTCTCACCAGTTTTCATATTTCAAAAATCTCCATTTTAAAGCGAGTTATAGCTATTTAAACTTTGGTGGCCTAGAAATCCAAATTTTCAAAAAAGCTAGGCCATGCTTCTTATACCGTTAGAAAGCTCTTGTTTTGTGAAATCCATATCACTTTCAGAACTCAAAAATCTCTATTTTGAAGCGAGTTACAGCCATTTGAAGTTGGTGGCCTAGAAATCCAAAACTAGGCCATA
>NC_013490.2:12718694-12733278 GCF_000004555.2 Caenorhabditis briggsae | reverse complement strand
TCGCTTCAAAATGGAGATTTTTGAATCCTATAAACTGGTATGGATTTCTAAAAACAAGAGCTTTCCAAAAAGTATAAATACCCTGGCCTAACTTTTTCGGAAGTTTATATTTCTAGGCTATCAACAAAATGGGTATTTTCAGTCATTTCTCTGGTCAGCAAACTCACTAAAAGCGTCGGCATTGACGACCGGGTTTCTCATCTTGACGTAGTGATTGACGAGCTTCTCCGATGCCTGTGGGGTGAGACGTGGTCCGCATGTCATACGAGCATAGGTGACGAACTTCTTCAGGAATTCGATTGTTAGGAATCCATCCGTATCGTACATCTGCATCACTCCTCCATCGGCATCGGTGGTTGGCGCTTTTGGAACTCCTGCATCGTCGCGTTCCTTGGCAGCAGAGGCGTTGACGTGCACTTCGATGACGTGCTTCGCGAGGGTCTGCAAATTTCCGATTTTTGAAATCTTCGGATCAATTTTTCAGGTTTCTAGCGCAATTTTCAGCTGTTTTAGAGCACTTTTCTAGATTTGAGACCCTGATTTTAAGCAATTTTTAAGCAGAAAAATTGCTGAAACTTGGGGCCAAAAACGTTCATTTTCTGGGATTTTTGGACCCAATTTTCAGCGATTTTAGAGCAATTTCCTGGATTAGCAGGAAATTTCAGAGGAATTATTTAGGCTCAAATTTCTGAAATTGGCCTAAAATGCTCTCGAATCAATTTTCAGATAATTTAAAGCTATTTTCTAGATTTTCAGACAACTTTGTTCGGGAATTTTTATTAAATCTGACTGAATTTCCCTCTAAGAAAATGATCATTTGCTTTGAAATTTGGACCAGAAATTAGTCATTTTAGAGAATTTTGGGACCCAATTTTCAGATTTTTAGAGGAATTTTTTAGATTAGCTGGAAATTGCAGAGGGATTTCAGCGATTTTTTGAACATTATGGGCCAATTTCAGAAATATTTTAATGGAATTTTTGAGTCAAAAATGATCATTTCCTTGGATCTTTGAACCCTATTTTCAGCATTTTTTTTAAATTTCAGATCGATTTTTCATGTTTCCGGAGCAATATTCAGCATTTTAGGACCTATTTTTCACCGATTTTCAGTCGAATTTGGGAGAAAAAGTGACTGAAAATCGATGAAAACTTCTGGAAATTCTGTTTGAAATCACAAATTTCTGAGGAATGAGGCTGAAACTTCTGAAATTAGCCGAACTTTTGTGTCAGAAAATGCTAAATTTTGAAGTTTTAGGACCCAATTGTCTGATTTTTTAGAGGAATTTCCTAAATTAGCTGGAAATTTCAAGTAGAATTTTAAGGAAATTTGGGAAAAAATTGCTGAAAAATAGGGTCAAAAATGTTCATTTTCTGGGATTTTTCACCGATTTTCAGACATGTTCCAGCCAAGAGCCTCTTCTACTAACCGAATCCTTATTAACATCATGCGTATCCTTGACAATATAGATCATATCGAAACGCGACAAAATCGTCGGCATGAAATCGATATTCTCATCGCCTCTGCTCTCATCCCATCGTCCATACACCGAGTTGGCCGCCGCCAAAACTGAGCAACGAGAGTTGAGAGTTGTCGTGATTCCAGCCTTAGCAATCGAGATGGTCTGCTGTTCCATAGCCTCGTGGATAGCTACACGATCGTCTTCTCTCATCTTATCAAACTCATCAATGCAGACAACACCACCATCGGCCAGCACCATAGCTCCACCCTCCATGATAAACGATCTCGACTGTGGATCCCTGATAACGGAGGCAGTTAAACCAGCAGCCGAAGATCCCTTTCCAGAGGTGTACACTCCAATCGGCGCCACTTGCTCCACAAACTTCAGCAACTGCGATTTGGCGGTTCCAGGATCTCCCAAAAGGAGCACATTAATATCTCCTCTTCTAGTGATCCCATCTGGAAGCTTCTTTCGCGCTCCACCGAACAACAGGCAAGCGATCGATTTCTTGATATCTGCGGATCCGTAAATCGATGGGGCAATGGATTTGGCAATGATTTCGAAGGCGTCCTTTCGTTGAGCTAGCGTCTTGAACATTCGTTCCTCTTCCGGTGTGAATTGAGTGAAATTGGTTCGTCCTGGTCCAGAAGTCTCGATTTGGATGCCCAAGACTCGGAGATACGGCGTGCGGATGCCTTGGAGCGTCTTATCACCGCCCTTTCGTTGTTGGGCCAGCTTCTTGATGGAGTAGACGCCGACAATGGTGACACGATTGCCAGGGACAACCTTGTCTGTCAAATATCTCTCGGTGAAGAGTTGCAGATGACGTGGCATCTCTCCGTGTGGCACGTCTTCTGGATTCTCCTGAAGCTTCAGCGTTTGATAATCGACGCATTCGCACTTGTCGGGCAACATGATGTACGGATCGATTGGGCACTTGACCATTTGGCCTTGTTGGGGGCTGCAAAATGGGGAATTTAGGAGTGTGGATGGGCGGGTCCGGTGGGCGTGGCTTTGGGGAGGGAAGTTGCTATTTTTGGGCCAAAAAATTTGGAAAATTAGGGAGTTTTCAATGATTTTCAGGCTAATTTTCAGAAATTTCGAAAATTAGGATTTTTTATTGATTTTTAGCTTCATTTTCATGAATTTGAGTCAATTTGGGCTGAAAATAGTCGAAAATTAGCCAAAAGTTGGTGATTTTTGGGTCAAAAAATATAATTTTTTATGATTTTCAGGTCAATTTTCATGATTTTTAAATATTTTTTCATGATTTTTGAATCAATTTGGCCAGAAAATAGTCGAATATTAGCCAAAATTCGGTAGATTTTGAGTCAAAAAATTCGGAAAATAAGACTTTTTGGGCAGAAAACGGTCGAAAATGCTACTCACGCTGCACACGTCCGTGGCAGAGCGAATCCCTCCAATCCTGGCTTGATGCTGACGTCCGGGATCGTGTGCTTGCATTGACGACACTGTAGGGTGACTTTGGTCGCTTTGGAACGGACCTGGAAACATGGGGTTTCAGTGATTTTTAGGGTAGATTTTGAGGCGGAAATCAGGATTTTAGGGCTAAATAACTGGATTTTTGAGCCAAAATATGGTATTTTAAGGTCAAAATTTGGTATTTTTAAGCTGGAAAATCAGGATTTTAAGCCCAAAATTGACATTTTTAAGCCAAAAATGGTGTGTTTTGAGCTAAAAATCGGGATTTTGGAGCTGTAAAACTGGATTTTCAAACCACAAATCGGTATTGTATTTTAAGGCTGATAATCGAGATTTCAAGGCTAAAAGATAGGATTTTTGGCTGAAAACCCGATTTTTGAAGCTAAAAATTAGGAATTTTGAGCCTGAAAATCCTGATATTTCAGCCAAAAAGTCGGAATTTTGAAACTGAAAATCGGTGTTTTAAGGCAAAAATTGGGATTTTGAAGCTTAAAATTACCATGTTAGAGCTGGAAAAGCTTATTTTCAGGCTGAAAATCGAGATTTTAAGGTTAAAAATCAAGATTTCTAGGCTGAAAACCCGGATTTTAAAGCCGAAAAACAGAATTTAATGCCAAAAAATTGGAATTTTCAAACCGAAAATCTGAAATTTGATCCGAAAAATCGGTGTTTTAAGGCAAAAATTGGGATTTTGAGGCTTAAAATTACCATTTTAGAGCTGGAAAAGCTTATTTTCAGGCTGAAAATCAGGATTTTTAGGCAAAAATTCGGTATTTTTGAGCTAAAAATCGGAATTTTGAAGCCGAAAATTGGGATTTTAAGCTTCAAAAAGGATGTTTACAGCAAAAAATCGACGCTAAACCCTCAATTTTAGCTGTTTTCAGACCTTAAGGCCAAAAATGAAGATTTTAAATCTGAAAATTATTATTTTCAAGACTAAATTAGTGTCTTTTTAGCTGAAAAGCATGATTTTATAGCTAGAAAATCAGAATTGTGAGCCAAAAAGTCGGAATTTTAAAGTCGAAAATAGGTACTTTCAGGCTGAAAATCACCATTTTAGAGCTGAAAAATCCATGTATAGCATATTTTCAAGCCAAAAATCGACGCTCAACACTCAATTTTAGCTCTCTTCGGTAGATTTAATCCTATTTTAAGTCATATTTCAGCGATTTTGGACCATTTTCAGTCCATTTTTGATCGTTTCGGGTCGATTTAGGAAATTTTCAGCCAATTTCCAGCTATTCTCGACTACTTTTGGCCCATTTTCGACCAATTTCAGCCGCTTCCTAGTACCTGAGCAGCAGCGACGATGATTCCAGAGATCTTGACGACCTGCGACACCTGCGCGGATTTCACTTGACGCAACGACGTTGGATACTCATCGAGAGTGAGCATCACCTGAATATCATGCAGTTTCTCCTCTCCCTTCGGACGTGGCGTCGTAATCTCGTCGGCGACGATTTTCGCGGCCTCCTCAAGTGCTGGAAGCAATTTTCCCGGGAATTTCCGCAATTTCATCTCAATGTCTTCGTCGAAATTCTTCAAATGGTTCAGATTGATCTCCAGATGGTACTCATGACTGAAGTAGTTGCGCTTCAGTTGGTCTCTACAACAAAATCCAGGTTTTGGGGTAATTTTTGGCTCTAAACCCACCGATAAATCATTCCAAAGCCTCCGGTGGAGAAATCTCTGATAAAGTTGCGGAACTGAGTGATCAGCTGACGATACTCGGCGATCAGCTCCTTTCCAGTATCAGGGACGCCGTCGTTGGCGAAGAAACGCTCCTGATAGTAGATGCCGGGATTGTCGAGATTCGACATTGTTCGTGGCGAATTGTTAGTAGATTACTGAAAATTTTGAGCTCATTTAGACCAAGAATCAACGAAAACGGGCGAAAATGAGCAAAAATAGAGGTAGGACCCAAAAATCCCAAACTTTCAAGGTAAATCGGTGATTTTGACCTGAAAAATGGCTTCAAAACCTTCTTCTAAAACACTAAAAAGTAACTTTTGTGAGCTGATTTAGAGAAAAATGAGCCAAAAATCAGCAAAAATGAAAATTGACCTAAAAATCCTGAAATTTCTATGTAAAATATGGATTTTGACATGAACAATGGCTCCAGAACCTTCTGAAACCCGAAAAATCAGTCTGAAAATCAAAAAACACCCCAGGAAAAGTGGAAAAATGAACCTGAAAATCTGGCAAATGCGGTAAAACGGTGCGAGCGTTCGAATTCGAAATTTTGGCGCCTTCGCGCCCAAGCTTGCTGTGCAAACACCGCAACGCGCATCTGCCCACTCGGACATTTTAGTTTACGACAATTCAGTTTCAGAGCTTAGAAATTCGATTTTCAGAGTATTTTTAGACCAAGAAAATTGAAAAAAAAATTGATTTAAAAAATTTTATTTGAAAAAAAAACGAAAGAGGAATTTTAAACAGGCGGTGGTGGCTCCCTTGACGACAACGCCAACGTCTTGTTATTCCGATTCGTCGTTTCTTCCATCGTCCGTGCCAGTGATAGCTCTTCTCGTAGTGTTAGCTGTCGTCCTTCTTCTGAAAAAAAATAGTTAGGTTGTTAAATTTTTTGGAAATTTTGAAATTTTCAAAAAAAAATTTTTGATGCTCCAACCTTGGGCTCCTACGAAACCCCTTAAACGTAAACATATTTTGTTGAAACTCTTCCAGAAGATCAAACAACAATAGAGCTTCATTTTTGTAGTTGACAACTTTTTGATGCAATCGCGCTCTAGCGAGATAAGCCGCATGTTTCGGTAGAGCGCGTTTGCACCTTTAGGTGCATTATCTTTAAAGGCGCATATCTCAAAAACTACGGTAGCTAGAGAAAAGTTGTCAACTGCTAAAATAAAGCTCTATTTTTGTTTGATCTACTGGGGAAAGTTTCAGAATAATCGGTCAGGTGGAAGTTTGAAAAAAAAATTTTTTTTTAATTTCCAAATTTTTTTTTCAAATTTTCAAAAATTCAAAAAACTCACTCAACGTTCCCGACTTCTTCTTCTTGACGTCGACATTCTGAATCGAAGGTCTTTGAGTCGGGCGGCTCGTTGGGGTCTTCTTTTTGACGACTCGTTCCTGGGTCTTATCCTCTTCCAGCGTTGGCTGAGGATCTTGGGTCCGTTCCGGCCTCAGAATCGCCGACGACGCGGTTTTTTGAATTTTTCGGGATTGTCCAAGTCGGTCGGGTATGATTCGCGAGAAGAGTGTGATTCGTTCGGCACTCTCGCCACGTGTCAATTGGTCGAGTGCTGAAATTTGGGAATTTTAACTTAAAAACTGATTCATCTTGAAAACTAAAAGAGCTAGACAACAATAATCAATTGCAAACTTGTAGGAAATTTAATTTTACACATTTTTATAGTTGACAGTTTTCTAGTAGCTTTTATGGTTCGTAAGATATAGCGCGTTGGAGCAAAAAAAAGTCCCTATGAGGAAAATCAAAATATCTTAAAAACTAAAAACGCTAGACAAAAATTGTCAATTGCAAAAATGTGTAAAATTTAATGAACTACATTTTTTTAATCAACAACTTTTTGATAGCGTTTTTGGTTTTTGAGATATGCGCCTTTAAAATTGGCGGTCATTCGCGCTTCTCGGACGCAGACAGGAGAAGGAGACGCAGAGAAGCGCGCGTCAACTTTAAAAACGCATATCTCAAAAAATAAATAAGCTAGGCAAAATTTTCAACTATGAAAATGTGTGAAATTTTATAAGCTACATTTTTGTAGTTTGCTACTTTTTTCTAGCTTTCTTAGTTTTTGAGTTATGCGCCTTTAAAGTCTGTGATACCCACCATCCATTCTCTCCTTGGTCTTCTTCTTCTTGTTCTTCTGCTTCTCAGGCCTTCTCAAATGGAGAAGATCTTCAACAACAGCAGCCTCATCGAGATTTTCAATCTGAAACAAAAAGAAATCAGATGAAAAAAAGTAAAAATAAGTTTCGCCCGGCAAGGGGAGTCGAACCAGCGATCCCCCACCTTCGCAAAACGTAAAGCGCGCGCACAACCCCTGCGCCACGGAGGCGAGGCGAACAAGGAAAAGCGGAAGGCGTATAAGAGGGCGCCGCTTCTCACCTGCTCTTTAGTCTCCTTTTTGACTTCAGGAGGTAACGGAACGCCTCGTTTCACAATCAAACTACCGTAGTTCATGGTCATATCAGTTGATAGGTCAGATGGTTGTCTTAAATAGTTCACTTCTCCTTCGCTGACTACTGTAAGCGTTTTTTTATCGTCCTCTGATAGCTGAAAGTTGCGTTCCAGACACGGGATTCGGCGACTGATGTAGCTGATTTCACGGATTGATAAGCGAGTCGATGGGTAGATGGGCTCTCCGGTTAGACGCGATTTTTTGATGTCCTGAAGTAGTGAATGTTGGATTTTGGCAAATTCGCTCCATTGCAAAAATTCAAAAACCCGCCAAAACTCAAACATACAGTTCCCAACCGATGCATAATCGCATTTTTGGGCGGTCCATCCGTCGGATACAACCAAAAATAAGTGAAGAGAAAAAAGCAAAAATGTGTGCCGAACATGATAATTAATAATAGTGAATGGTCCTCCTTATCATCGTTATCAGTTATGATATCGTCGTCTGGAGTTGATGATAATATTGACCATGTTGATGACATTCTTAGTTTAATTTATGAAACTTTTTAACGAAAAACGGATATAGAAAATGATTCAATTAGTGACGTTTCAGCGATTCTGAAAAAATGATAAATGGAGCACGTGAGACTTGTCAACTTTGATTCAATTTATCTGAGCTCCTGTAAGAGGTATCAAAAAACGGTCAACTGATAAAATAATTGTGATAATATGATAAACATTTCGTTAATTAACCGCTTTTTGATACCTTTTTCAGGAACAGAGATAAATAGCATAAAAGAGAGCGCGCTCCACGAATGACTTGGAGGTAGCGCCCAGCATGGCGCTTACTGTGACCCAATTTATCTCGGTCCCTGTAAAAGATATCAAAAAGTGGTCAACTAATAAAATAATTGTGATAATATGCTTGACGTTTTGTTAGTTGACTAATTTTCAATATCTTCTACAGGAACTGAGATAACATGGCTCAACGTTGAGCCGACTCTCCAGGAGGAGGGCGCCAGGAGGGCGCAGAGAAGCTAGAGCGGTTGCGGTGGAGCCTCACACTTTAAAAAAATGTATCTCGGTTACTGTAGAAGATATCAAAAAGAGGTCAACTAAAAAAATGTTCAGCATAAAATGATAAACATTTTGTTAGTTGACCACATTTTGATATCTCTTACAGGAACCGAGAATAATGGGCCACAAACGGACCTTCCCGTAGATTCCTTCAGGGTGAACATTTTTGCACAAACCAACATGAACATGATCAAAAAAATTGAGAGCTACAAAATGAACCTACTTGGAGTACTGTAGCTTGTCTATAAACAAAGTAACGGCTTAAAAACCTCCCGAGCTACGCGGTGTTTCTTTTTTGGCGTTCTGCAACTTTGTTTATAGACGAGATACAGTAATCCAAATAAAATCAAGTTATAGATCTTGAGTTGTACTATCATATCCATGTCAGATGGTATGAAAATATTGATTGCGAATGAAACTATGATAGGGTTCGTTTTTGATCTGTTCTTGGTCCGTTCTTGGTCTGTTTTAGTCCATTTTGACCCGTTTTTTAACCGTTTCTCCGACACGTAGCTTCTACAAACATTGAAAATGGAGGGGTCCGTTTTTGGTTCGTTTTCCGTGTTTAAATTCAAATTCAAATTTTTCAGAGATGGCAGGAGAAAGTGGGTTTTCTGAAGCCTAGAGGAGAGAAGCTGCAAGATGAACCAAAATCGAAGCGTCCATTGCTCACTTGAAGTTGTTAGATATCCTGAATTTGACGTCATCTAATGTACAAAATCTTTGAATAATTTATTTTTAATAGTTTTTATGTTTTTTAGTCTGAAATAAAAAAAAAAAGTTTTTTTGATTTTTTTGAATTTTGAATTTTTGAAACTTCTTCGAAAATTCCGAAAAAATTTGAAGCTCAAATTCGAGCTCAATTATCTCAGTTCCTATGATAGATATCAAAAATTTGTCAACAAATAAATTGTTGCTGATATTATGATAAACATTTTAGCAGTTAACAAAATTTAGCTCTTATAGGAACCGAGATAATTGAGCTCAAAGTGCAGGCATAAAAAATTCCTCGAAGAAACAAAGTGTGCCAACTTTAAAGGCACATACCTCGAAAATTATAGAAGCTACCTTAAAATTGGTAACAATTAAAATGCGTAAAATTCCATAATAAACATTTTTCCAGTTGATCACATTTTGATATCTCTCAAAGGGACTAAGATAATTGAGCTCGAAGTAATACAGTACTGGCCAAAAAGGTATTCGCAAATAGTTTTTCGAGCATAACTTTTCTGAAACTTCCCGGATCAATCTGATATTTTAAGACAAAGTTTAAAACGGTAAAAGAAACTGATTCAACAACAAGAATAGTCAAAATTTCAAAAAATTGAAAAAAAATCGAAAAATTCATGAAAATTGCAAAAACCCGGTAAATGGAACTTTGACTTCTGAGATCTAGGATAGACCGGTAAACGAAAAATAACAATAGAAAATGAATAAAATAGCTTTAGTACTTCGTTGGGAAGCCTTTGGCGTCGATTACCGCCTGACATCTTCTTGGCATCGAGTCGAGAAAAGTGTCGATGACAGACATCGGGATGGCCTGCCAGACATCTTGGAGTTGGTCGAACTTCTGGTTGGCATTCGAGGCACGGATCCCTCTAAGCTGTCTCTCGACATGCTCCCAGAGGTGTTCGATCGGATTCAAGTCCGGAGATTGACTTGGCCAGTACAGAAGATCCACGTGGCGGCGTCGGAACCACTCCTTGATGGCTTTCGAGGTGTGCTTCGGGTCGTTATCCTGTTGGAAAACGAACGCCCGGCCCACAGTAGACCGTGCCCAGGGTCTCATTGTGTTCTCCAAGATGTCTTCATACACAAAGCGATCCATGATGCCCGTAATTCTTCTCAGCGGGCCGATTGAAGTCCCAGAGAAGCAGCCCCAGACCATCACCGATCCACCTCCATGCTTGACGGTTTGGAGCTGGTAGCTGGGATCGAACCGACATCCAACCGGACGGCGAATCCACTTGATACCGTCAGTACCGAACAGATTGAACTTGGATTCGTCGCTGAACACGTGATTAGCCCAATCCTGACGTCCCCAGTGGAGATGAGCTCTGGCCCATGCTACGCGGGCGATTCTGTTCTTCTTGCTGATCGATGGTTTCTTAGCTGGCCGTCGTCCATGGAGTCCAGCATCTTGAAGACGTCTTCTGACGGTTCTCAGGGATGGTGTGACTTCATTTGGAGTCTTCACGACCATCTGAATGTCCGTAGAACTCCTCTGGGGATCCTCTCTTGAAGCTCGGACGATGTTCCGATCCATGTTCTTCGACGTGATACGCGGTCTTCCAGGCGATTTTCGCTCCACCAAGGCTCCCTAAACATTTTTTTCCATAACTATACTATTTTCGAATATTACCTCATCCCGAAACTGCTTCAAGATCTTCTCGATGGCACGTTTAGTAACATTGAACTTCTGCGCCAAGAGGTCCTTGGAACATCCACTTCTGAAGCCGATGACGATGGCTTTACGGATGTCCTGAGAGATGTTTTTTTTTTCTGAGGGGTCTGGCCATGTCTGTAAACAGTTTTAAATACATAGGAGCCAAAACCAACATTCTTAGAAACCATAATATCCAAAAATATAAAAATATGAAAAAAGTGAAAAAACGAAAAAATTGAAAAAATTGAAAAAAACAAAAAATTTCTGAAAATGATGCAATTTCCTTGTACGCAATTTGTCGTCACCGTGTACGACATGCACAGTAAAATTTTCAGATCGATCCCTTAAGTTTCAGCAAAGTTACTCTCAAAAAACCGTTTGCGAATACCTTTTTGGCCAGTACTGTAAGTCATAATTGTGCTCAAATAAAGGCTGTCCCGGCATTTAGGAACCTTCTTATTGCCTCAATTGCGTGCCTACAGTATGCATGATGACGTCATCAGGCTCTTCTGGCAATGCCTATGGTCCGTGTCAGGTCAACCCTGCCTTTTCGTATACTAGCCAACGTTCCCCCCTCTGCCAACACACAAAGACACCAAGAGAGAGTGTAGAGAGAAGAGAGGCGCAGACATTCTGTGTGATGTGTCTCTTGTCTCTATGTTTATCGATTCTTTCGCTTCGTCCGCAATTTTGGCAGTTCTCCTTCATATGAACACTTTCTTATAGATTTTTAGATGTTTATTGAGCCTAAATTTGCCAATTTTCTAGGGTAATCATGGCGCCGAACCGCCCATCCGCACATGAATATCCATCGGATATTGTAGATCTTCGAGACGATTTCGCGAGTCAAAAAACGCTGACAATGACTCTGAACGAGGAGAATAAGGTCTTCAGATATTGGATCTATTTGAAGTGTATCAAGTGGTGAGTTTTTTTTTGCCAAATTTTATCTCGGTCCCTTTAAGACCAATGACGGACCCGCGGGCCGGGCCGGGCCTCCGAAATTTGGAAAAAGGCCTGGCCCGTTACAAGTTTGGCGCAGGCTCATAAGTATGTATCTCAAAAATAAAGATTTATTTTCAGGCAAATCGAGCTCCGTTCCAATTCGTTCGAAATGTTCGCCGCTTACTTCAAAGCCCCTGCAACCTGGTCAGCAGAAGTCGAATTCGAGATCCGCACCCATATCACAAATTCCATCCGAAGCGAAAAATTCGTGGGCCGATTCACCGGCGCCAATCATGTCCATTTCCGACCCCTGAAGCTTCATGAGCATATGGCACGAGAGAAATTGACAGAGATCAAAGTGGAAATCATCATGAACCTGACCCAAACTCAAAATTTCGGAATGATCTACAACTATTTCGATATGATGCCAGTTGAGGAGGATGGACTACTGAAGGTTGAGGATCAGCTGATTCGAGTCAACAAGAGATATCTGGGAATGATGTCACCGTTCTTCAAAGCACTGTTCTATTCGGAATTCAATCAAGAGGATCAGATTCACGAGTTGAATGAGAAGTTCCGAGAGATGATTTGTTTCCTTCGGTGCTTGTATCCACATCGGCAACCGGTTACTAGTGAGTTTAAAGCTTTTGAACGTTAAGATATTAACATGAAAAAATGAGCAAAATCTAGATTCTGAAAAGAGCTACAAAATGATATAAAAGTTGATAGCGTTTGAATATTTTTAGTTTAGATTCTAACGTTTAAAAGAGCCAGGGCGGGTACTTCTCCAACTTTGACCCAATATATCTCAGTTCCTATAAAAGATATCAAAAATTAGTAAACTATTAAAATGTTTAACATTTTATGACAAATTGTTTATCAGTTAACCACTTTTTGATATCTCTTATAGGAACCGAGATATGTGCTTTTAAAGATAGCGCACGCAACAAAAGGGGAGAGGCACTTGGGCGCGCCAAATTTGAAGGCGCATACCTCAAAAAAAAACCAAGTTAGCTACAAAGAAGTTGTTAACTACAAAAATGTGAAACATAAAATTTTGCGCATTTTACTAGTTTTGACTTTTTGATAACTTTGTTTGTTAACGAGATAGTAGAGCTGAAAGAGGAGGGCGCAGAGAAGCTAGAGCGGCGGGCTCTCATGGTTGTTGGTTGTCAACTTTGAGCCGATTTATTTCACTTCTATAAGAGATATTAAATATTTATGAACTGATAAAATGTTAAGCACGTTAAAACAAATATTTTATTAATTTTTTGACTACTTTTTGATATCTACTACAGGGACTAAGATAAATTGGGTCAAAGTGCAAGTACCTATGTGATACCCACCCAATACCCCTGCAAATCAAAAGTTATGGAATTTTATATATTTTCAAAGATATTTTAACAAGCTACACGATGATTATAACTATATGTCAATTTTATACCAACTAACCTCTTAAATGCTAAAAACTCGGTTTTTCCAGAAAAATCGCTCGACTACCTTCTCCAGCTGGCCGATCGCTATCAGTGTCAACCGATCGTGGATGCTTGTGAGATGTTCATGTGTGCTCACTACCATGAATACCAGAAGAAAACGGAAAAATGCTTCTCCTATGTGGAAAAGTATAAGATGCAGAGACTTTTGGTGAGGAGACGGAATTTTTGGGATTTCAAACTTTTAAAAAACTTTTTGAACAATATAAAATTTTAAGAGTAGACAAAACAAAACTAGAGCTTCATTTTTGTACTTGACAAGTTTTGGTACAAGCGCGCTCCAGCGAGATATGCCACGTGGAAGTCGGCGGGTGATCCCCCCCCCCCCCTAGGTGGCGCCGCAAGNAGGTCACTTCCACGTGGCATATCTCGCTAGAGCGCGTTTGTATCAAAAAGTTGTCAACAACAAAAATGAAGCTCTAATTTTGTTTAGTCTACTCCTAAACTTACAGAAAAATTGGAAAAGTTTGAGGACATTTTTTGAGCGGGAAAAAAACGTCATTGTAGAGCCAAAATCAGTTTTTTGTGCAATCTTTCAAGGAATTTCTCTAGGTTCCCTACGAACCGAATTGAATGGCTTTTTGAACAAATTTTTTAGCCAATGTTTTCCAGAGAATTGTCGTCGAGTACGTTGCTGTGACCCAAACCACAACCCAATTCCGTGCTCAACCCTACTGGAGGGATTTGTCCGAGAAGACGCAGCTCGCCGTTCTGGAATTCATGGCCAAGAATCAGTCGAGAAGAACAAAAGAGCTAGAAAGACGTCGTGGAGTGAATCAGCATCGTGCGAACATTGATCCGATCGATGATCAGGGACCGCCAAATGGGCGGTTGCTTGGAATCGCCGATCCGGTCCGAAATGCCGATCCTCGGCCACCAAACCAACATGTCAACAATCATAGATACATGCCTGGACATTGGGGTCTTCGCGTTATCGATTTTGACTAGAAAGGTTGTGCTAGCAAGTGCGCTCTATTGATAATTTTCACTATTTTTTGATAGCTTCTCTAGTTTGGAGTTATGCGCCTTTAAAGTTGGCGTGCCCAAGTGCCCCTACCTCTTTGCTGCGCTCGCTATCTTTAAAAGCGCATATCTCCAAAACTAAGAAATTTATCAACAAGCTATAAATTACAAAAATGTAGCTTATAACATTTTACACTTTTTGCAGTTTGTATTTTTTAAATACCTTCTCTACTTTTTGAGTTATGCGCCTTCAAAGCTTGGTATGTGCCGTTTTAGCAATAGAGCGTACTTGCTGCCTTTTTTTCTTATTGTGTACCTTGAAATTTTTTTAAAAGAAAAAAAAACCAAAAAAAACCCTAATGATTCTTTGTTGTATTCCATGACCACATAATCTCTTATGTTTGAATTTTTCGAAAAAAAATCCCTTTTCCATACTTTAAAAATCTCCATTTCCTTTTTTTTTGCGAAATTTTGCCTCGAATGATTCCATTTTTCCTTGTACCATATTATTAATTTCTCTGTATATCAGTTACTACTTTCATTATTTTTTTATGTTAAAGGTGGTGTACGGTGAAATTTTTTATTGCATCAAAATGTGCAGAAATGCATGTAGATTGGCATAAAAATAAAGAAAAAATTCAAAAAAATTCCTTCATCGAGTAAAAGCGCGCGAATTCAAACTTTTAAATTTTTTTTGCTCGTTTTCACTGTTTTTTTC
>NC_013490.2:12687620-12718401 GCF_000004555.2 Caenorhabditis briggsae | reverse complement strand
TAAGGCGTTTCCGCCTAAACCTATAATTTTGAGCAGAAATCAAAATAGTATGTATAAAAATATTGATTTACTTTTTTTGTCCACCTACATGTACCGAACAATCCAATGTACCCTTGGAACCAATGTACCCTTAGAACTCGATGTACCCTTTTTCGATGTACCCTTGGATACTGGGCCCCGTACACCACCTTTAAATTTTTGGAACTTATTAGTGAAATAAATGAAAAATGCTTGAATATTTTTCTCTAATTTCTCAAATTTCAGATTTACAGTAATCCTGAAAAAACTGGAGCTTTCAAATTTGTTTTTTTTTCTAGATTTTTAGATCCATTTGATGACCTTCAAAGAAGCATGTTATACAAAAAAGGGGCGGAGTTTCCCATTGGAAAAGTTAGTGTTTTTGTTGTCTTCACACACTCCACTTCGCATTGATTTATCTTATTTTCTGTAAAAGATATCAAAAACATGTCAACTAATAAAATATGTGCTGTATTATGCTTAACATTCTATCAGTTGACCACTTTTTGATATCTCTCACAGGAACCGAGATAAATGGGGTCAAATTTGGCGGACTCCTTGGGGCGGACAGTGGGCGATCCTTCTCTTGTTCCGTCTTTTGTCGACTCCTTTTTAAAGATGTCACATTTTAAACTAGTCATGTTTTATATCAATTTGTAGCTCTTCTTAATATCTATACTTTACTTTTTAATTCAAATAAAAAGTTATATTTTGAAGCGAGTTATGAGCCTCTCCATCGGTTGGCCGGTTGCATTTATGCTTATCACGCTCTTACCTTTGAGCCCCTTTATCTTTGTCCCTATAGAAATGTGTCAACTGATAAAATGTTGGTTGTTTTATGCTTAACATTTTATCAGTTGATAACTTTGCGATATCTCTTACAAAAACCGAGATAAACAGGGACAACGAAACCTTTTTAATCCCTTTTTCAAACATAGTATATTTTCAACTATATATGTTTTATACCATTTTGTAGTCCTTCTCAAGATCTACTTTTGCACATTTTGACATTTTTATAGCTAAACTTTGAAGCGAGTTATGAACCTTTATGTCATAGTGTAGTTTATAGATCAGCGTCCCTTTTTTGGTTACTGTATTTATTATTTTTTGTGTGTCACCTCCATATATCAAAAAGGTCATCCGCGCCAACCTCAAAAATGTGATCTTTTTGCGCTTTTGTATTTTACTTTTCTCTCTCTCTCTCTCTCTCTCTCTCTCTCTCTCTCTCTCTCTTTTAACACAAATATCCTAACCTAGTTTTGTCAATGAAGCGTGTATTGGTCGATGGTCAAATAAAGAGAGAAATGATAAGAATGGAGAATTTAGTGACGAAAAATAATAATGATAAGAAGATAGGAAGCGGAAGGAAATGAGAGAGAGAGAGAGAGAGAGAGAGAGAGAGAGAGAGAGAGAATTACGTACTTTCAAACAATTCGATAAATGGTCAGAAATTTTTGTACAGTACCAAGTATCCAATTTTTATGCTCAAATTTTGAAAATCTCGGAATTTCCAAATTTCGAATTTTTGAATTTTTGAATTTTTGAATTTTTGAATTTTTGAATTTTTGAATTTCTGAATTTTCGATTTTTTGAATTTTTGAATTTTTGAATTTTTGAATTTTTGAATTTTTGAATTTTTGAATTTTTGAATTTTTGAATTTTTGAATTTTTGAATTTTTGAAATTCAAACAAAATACTATTTCTCTCTCCCTCCCAAAAAATCCCTGGTCATTTTCCCAACCCCAAAAAAAAAGCTGACAAACAAAAACTCATTCTTGTGTAGTACTTTTTCTTATCAGGTCATTTTATTATCATTTTTACTAACTTTCCACGTTTTTCCATTTTTCGCAACATTTTTTCTAGAAAATTTCAGAATTTTTTGTTAATAGTAGATCAAAAAACCCTGCAAAAAACTACAGTAACCAGACTTCGTTTGTAAAAACTATCGATTTTAGTTAAAAATGAGTGTCAACTTTGAGTGCCTGGAAAACTTTTTAGTACTTGTTTGGTTTACCTAAAAATTTCAGACCTTATAGAACAAATATAGAGCTTCATTTTTGTAGTTGACAACGTTTTTCTAACTACCGTAGTTTTTGAGATATGCGCCTTTATAGAAATCGAGCTACTCTTTCAGGCAGGCGCGCGAGGCGCACCATCTTTAAAGGCGCATACCTCAAAAACTACGGTAGCTAGGAAAAAGTTGTAAACTGCAAAAACAAAGCTGATGGACAAATCCTTCTTTTCTCTGCTTCTCTGGTGTCTCTCTTTTTTCTACAATCTCTCCGAAATACCTGCATGAGTCACGAAGAAAAATTTGAATTTTCGCTTGGCGGGGCGCCAGATGTGTTTAGGATCCTGTACATTGGCTCCGCCCATTTTTTGGAAAAAGGTAGTTTTTGAAATTCGGAAGGTAAAACATATGGTTGGAGAAATAGAAGAGCGCGAAATTTGAAATGTCGAAAAGTGGGCGGAGCTTATAAACTGATTTTCAAAACTTTTGGAAACTTCCGGATTTTTCAAATTTTTGAATTCCTACAGTATTCCGCAAAATGTTCCAAAATGACAATTTTAGTTTTACATGGGTGTCAACTTTGACTCTATAAAAACGTAGTACTTTTTAGTTTTGTCTGAAAATTTTCGAGAATACAAAACAAAAATAGAGCTTCAATTTTGTAGTTGACAACTTTTTTCTAGCTACCGTAGTTTTTGAGATATGCGTCTCTCTTCGCCGAGCCCCTGAAGGAGATGCGCGCCAGCTTTAAAGGCGCACATCTCAAAAATTACTGTAGATAGGAAAAAGTTGTCAACTACAAAAATGAAGCTCTAGTTTTGTTCTGTATTACCTAGAAATTTCAAAACATTCCAATAACTATTATCTAGTTTTGTAGAGCTGTAAAGTTTGTCGCGGGGGTTGCCGGTGGCGTTGATCGCGTAGTCCGACTACTGCTCGGTCCATAACTCAGCGCAAAATTGGAATTTCGGTTTGAATTAAAAAGTAAAACGTAGAATTTAAAATGATCTATAAAATAAGATTTAATTTGACTACATTTGAATGCCGAGCTTTGAAGCACAGGCTGTAAAACACCGGTGGGCCATCGATACATGCCCGGTATGAGCGCACACCCATTTTATGGCTTTGGTCTCAAAATTCGTTTTTTGAATATAGTCAAATTTTAGATTACATTGTAGATCTTGTCAAGTTCTACATTTTTCTATTTGAATCATCTAGAAATTCCAATTTTGAACCAAGTTACGATCCTCTCCAAAATTACCTAGAGCGCGAGAACTTTAAAGGCGCATAACTCAACAACCAAACTGGCTTCCTTAAAGTAGTCATTTAACAAAATATGTAACATTAAAGTTTCTCTATTTTTTTGGTTAATAACGCTTAAAGGTGGGGGGACAGGAGATTTTTCGTAGTTTTTTTGTAGCTAGAGTATGCATTCTACCGTCAAGGTGTACAACGATTAATGTCACTCTGCGTACAGCTGTCGTCCTCGCCTTTATGTATGCAAACGGGCGTGCGCTTTATCTTTGCCCGCGTGGCTCAGTCGGTAGCGGAGCCGCACCCTCAATCATCGCCCTCACAAGTTCAACTCCTCGAGGGGCATCTTTGAACGGAATTTTGAGAACATTATTTTTTTCATGTCCCCCCACCTTTAAACAGCTTTTTCTATTTTCACACAGCTCGCAACAAAAGGGAGGGGCACTTGGGTGCCCCATATTTAAAGGCGCATATCTCAAAAAGTAAGAAAGCTCTTTAAAAATGACCAACTAACAAAAATTGCAAAATTTTATGCTTTACATTTTTGTAGTGAACCACTTTCAGATTGCTTTTTTGGTTTTAGAGATATGTCCCTTTAAAGGAAGAAGGCCCAAAGAGTGTTGTTCTATCCCGTCCCTAGTAGATCCATCACTCTATCTTTCTTCCGCCCCTAGAGGAGCTCTTCTTCCAATCAATCAATGAGTCACGTATCCGCCGAATAGTGCCACCTGTCGTAGTCCCCTTTGAAATGCGACCCGGGCTCCGGGCTCGGATACTCTCTATCCGTTTTAATTTTTCTTTTTTCATCGGGTGGACCCTTTTTCTGAGTATGTGTGGGACACCAATTGTTTTCTACTAATCCTTCCCAATTTCAATGAGATGAGGTTTTTGTGGCAGAAACTGCCAAAATTTCGGAATTTCAAGCTTTTAAAAATTCCTCACACACCGTACCCCTCTCTACCCTCTCTAATAGAACCCCTGTCAACGTTGAGCTCAATTATCTCGGCTCCTACAAAAGATATCAAAGTTTTGTCAACTGATAAATTGTTTATCATAATATCAACAACATTTTATCAGTTGACAAAATTTTGATAGCTCTCATGGGAAGTGAGATAATTGAGCTCAAAGTTGGCGTAGGAAATACGGGATGTGGTATACATCGAGACTGTATGATCGGCACAGTAATCCCAAGTACTGTACACTTGGCTACAGTAATCCTCAAAAATTCCCATTTTCGTTAATTTAAGTGCTCCAAAAAGGGCACCCCAAAAAGAGAGGCCCCTCCCCTTAAAAAGGGGGCGTGGCCTATTTTGGAGAAAGCGGAAAAGATGCACAAAACGGAGCAGAAGGGGAAAAGAGCCCTTTTCTGAATTTTTGAATTCTAATTTGTTTAAAATTTGTCTGTCCCTTTAAATTTTCTTTTTTTTTTTGAAATTTCAAACTTCTTCGCATCCGTTTCCATCTGATTTATGACCTCGCGGCCAGCGGCGCCCTTTTTTTCTCACTAGGTGGCGAGACTCCGCCCCTTTTTGGCATTGTGCCAAGACTTTCTTTTTTTCCCATCCCATCCCGCTCTGGCTGTCCGCCCCAAATTTCTGAAGGGGGGAAATTTGCCTCATCCATCCCGCTGACGGTCAGCGTGCGCGCGTCGCGACCGCGTCGCACCCGAAAAGATGACGTCGAGCGAAGAGACGCAGACATTCGGAGATCGACGACCGCTCCTCCGCTCTCTCCCATTTACACACTATTTCTCCTTCTGGCCATTGCAACAAACAACTCGTGATCACGAGCACAGGGCCGCGCGCGCTCGCAATGTGTGTGTCCATATGCCTTGGCATTCGGCCAAACTCCGCCCACACACTTCTCTTTCTCTCGCCGTCTCTGTTGGCTACCGTACTATCTTGCCGCGCTTCGGTCACCGCGCGCGCGCACACGTTCTTTTTGCCCCTTCGTTGGTTTTTTTCTCTTGGCAGTGTGCCAAACGTTTTCGTTTTTTCCCCTTGCCTGGCGAGAGAGTGTGTAAGACAAAGAGAGTGTCAGAGAAGCCAAAGAAAAAACTCGTGATGCTTCTTTTTTTGGCTCATTGATTTGTGGTGAGAAAAAAATAGAAAAAAAGTTTTTTTTGGCGCCAAAATTTTTTTTGAATTTTTTTGAAATTAGGGGCGTGGCTAATACTTATCAGTGATAAGAGAGGGGCGGAGCTTTGAAGAGGGATTTTGGCGCCAAAATTTGAATTTTTGAAAAAAGACTAACCCCCTAATTGTTTTTTTTAAGCCTAGAATGCGCGAAAACCTGGCGGGACAGGTGTTCCCTGATCACTAAATTGCGGCTTAGGGAGGTTCCCCATAGAGTAACCTGCATATCTTACTGCCCGGGGGTACTGTAGCCTTATCAATTGAAGACTAGGTACAGTACCCCTAGCTTTCTGCACATCTAAGCTTTCCTAGCAGTTTACGGTACCCCTCTAGCTACCTAACTAGCTCTTACCTATCCTTGTCTAGATACAATACCCCTACCTGCACATCTAAGCTAGCCTATCATACCCCTCTTACAGTGCGCAAACTTTAAAGGCGCATAACTCAAAAACCAAAACCGTTACTAAAAAGTTGTCAACTAACAAAATACGCAAAATTTAACCCTTTACATTTTTGTAATTACCGTAAAACCTGTAATAGAAGTGCCCCCTGACTTTCAACTTTAAGCTCAATTATCTCGGTTCCTGATAAAGATATCAAAAATTTGTCAACTGATAAATTGTTTATCATGATAGCAGCAACAATTTATTAGTTGACAAATTTTTGACATCTTTATCAGGAACCAAGATAAATGGGCTCAAAGTTGAACGTCAGGGGGGAACTTCTATTACAGGTTTTATGGTATGCATTTTTTAAGAGTTTTCCTGGTTTTTGAGATATGCGCATTTAAAGATAGCTACCCCCAGCCTAAAGGGGGATCCTAAGGGGGATGTTCCCTTCTTCCCCCCATCAAAAAGTTGATTGAATTCCTTTCCCCTATTACTGTATGTCCTTGACGGGATGGGGAGTTTTGGGGGGGGGGGGGGTAACATGGAGACCCGATTCCCTCCATTTCCCTATCCGTCCACCTCGAGTGAGCGTTTTTTTCGCCCATCCGTCCTCCTATGTGCGCGCTCTCTCTCTTCCCGCGGGAAGTATGTCCTCTAACCCCTCACTCCTACCCCTCTCTGTCCACTACCACCATCCAACGGACCACACTAGATTGTTTTTTTTGTATATAGTTTGATCGCACAGCCAGCACTTTTTGGTTGCGCGCGCAAGGGGGCGGAGCTTATTGGCGAGGAGGCCTCGTCCCGCGCGGGAAGGGTCCTCTCTCATTCACCCAAGACACCCCACCCTACCCAGCCAAAGGGTTGATCTTTGATGCGTTAAGTTTTTTTTGCGTTGCGTTGTATTGGCTGTTGCTGCGGCTAGATTGCACTATACAGGTGACTCAGATTGTGTATATTATAGGTTAGGTACCTGAGGGGTAGGTCAATTTTTTTTTGTGATTTTTGGCGCGAAAGATTGAATCCTTAGGGTACCCTTGAGGTTTACCTCCAGGCTTTGAAATTACGCCTATCTTGCCATATAAGGATCATTTGACTAAAAAAAATTGAATTTACCCCTACAGTACACCCCTTAGGCTTAGGCTTACTCACCTTAAGCTCACCCATCTTAGGGTTAGGCTTACCCACTTTGGGCTAAACCTTACCCACCTCTGGAGCCAAAAATTTAAACTTGCCCCCCTCTACAGTACACCCTCCTACAGTACAGCGCCGCCCCTATTCGAAAGTTGACGGCGTCCGCGCCCCCACCGGTCAAGGTCTCATCCTTGTTCTCTGCGTCTCTCCGGAATCCCCACTCTTTCGCTTTTTCTGCACATTTTTTATCCGCGTCCTTGTTTGGGTCATTTTGAATGCCTTCTTCTTCTTCTTCTTTCTCTTATTTTTCCGTCTTTTCGAAAATTTTCGTGATCTTATCTATCTTCTTCGTTGGTGTTCTTTTTTTCAACGTCATCTAAATTTGAATTTTGCAGAGCACGTTGCTTTCGACACACCCATCTACCGTCGTCCTCACTTAACCTCCCTCTCATCTTAACTCCCCTCTACAGTACACTACCTACAGTATCATCTAACCCGTTAACCTCTTTATCAAGAAGGTGAGTCTGATTTTTTTTTCTATTATTTTCTTCTATCTGCATGTTGGTTTGGTCTGTAGATGGATTTAGGGGGGTCATTAGCACTGTCATTTTAGCACCTAGGTGATTTTTCTGAAGGACCATATGTACCCTAATCCATCTCCAGATGACGTACCACAATCTATCATACTTGGCATTGTTCTCGGATTTTCTAGAAGATTAGGATTCTGGGAATCTGGATCTAGGGAAATTGGGATTCTGGGAATCTTGGAATCTTGGAATCATATCCGCGACTCCTGGGTTCCTGGATTCTAGAATTTCGGGATCTAGGGATCTTGGGATTCTTAGATTCTGAGGTTCCTGGAAATCTTGGGATCTTGGGTTTCTAGGTTCTAGGATCTAAAGCTTCTAGGATCCTAAGCTCATCGATTCTGGGGTTTCTGGATTCATGGACCTCCGGCTTTCGGATTTTAGCATCCTAGGCTTCTGGATCTTGCGATCTTGGGATCCTTAGATTCTAGGATTTAAGGATCTAGGGTCCTGGTCTCGATATTTCTGGGATTCTAGGCTTCTGGATCATGGGATTCTGGACTCCTGAACTCTTGGTCTCGGGATCCTGGGTGACTAGGCTTCTAGAACTTTCTTCCTTTTCTGCTCTTTTCTCTATCTCTCTATTTTTCTTTGTATATTGCATGATGTTGTTGGTGATTAGTAGTTCTAGAACTTTCTCAAAATTTCCATAGTTGGACCCCACACTTTCCTATTCTTTCTACGCCTCTTTCTCTTCTCTCTCTCTCTTTCTATATATTTTTTCTAGATGGTGAGAGCGCAACCTTTATCATAGCCATGCAAGGCTAACCTGCCACCTGCTCCTCGGTGGCTCAGGCGGTAGCGCGCTAGCCCTATAGGCAAGAGGTCGTGGGTTCGACTCCCACCCTGGCAATTTTTTTTGCTTCTTTTTTATGGTTAGCTCTCACCATCTTGATCAATATCTGATCTTGCTTCTCACCGTTGTCTTTGTGCCCTGTTTTGCAGGCAGGCCGGCAGTTTTAAAAAGTTGGCTTCTCTTGGAAAGTTTGAAAACTCCTCCTGAAAATGCCTCCGACTACAACTGCCCCACAACAGAACAACTACCAGAGAAGCGAGAAAGGTGGCGGTGGTGGCCTACTCAACTATCCTCCAAATAATCAATATCACCATCAAAACCAAAACCAACAACATCATCGATACTCTTCCTCGAATAATTCCACTTCTCAATCTAACAACCATCATCCACACCAACAACAACACCATCAGTACAACAATCATCATCATCCTAAATCTGCTGGCAATTCTAACCAGAATCAAAATTCCACTTCTTCAAGAATGAACACGTCTTCGGTCGCCGCGCCACAGCAACAACAACAACAACAGGTGCCACAAGGGCTACCCCAGCAGCAGCAAGGAGGACCCCAAGGTGGACCACCACAACACCAGCAACAACATCAACAACGCCAGTATTATGGGGTGAGTAGCTGGTAGATGAAATGGTTTAGGTTAGGTTGTAAGGCTCAGATAGATCATTAAGGGTTGCTTAAAGGCTTACTGTCAACAGTCTGATCCGATGACCAACTTTGATCTCAATGATCTCGATTCCTATGAGAGATATCAAAATTTTGTCAATTGATAAAATGTTGGTGATATTAAGATAAACAATTTATCAGTTGACAATGTTTTGATATCTCTTACAGTAATCGAGATAACGGAGCTTAAAGTTGGCGGGTTGGGTAGCTAATAGAAGCCCACTCATATCGTCAACTTTGAGCTCAATTATCGGTTCCTGGAAAAGATATCAAAAATTGGTTAACTGATAAAATTTTGGTGATATTATGATGAACAATTTATCAGTTGACACATTTTTGATATCTTCCACAGAAATGTAGATAATTGAGCTCAATGTTGATGACTTGGGTAGCGAGTGTTTACCGGACGTAGATCAAAATCATCTGAGGGTTGATTTCAGTCTCAGAATGTATAGAATCAAATTCAAGATAAATAGATCAAATTGAGTAGATCCTTATTCAGCCTGACTAGGATCCAAGGATCCTATACTCAAACCAATCTAATCCAACTAATTCCTGGAACTTTTGCAGCGTGCACCAAACCATATGAGAGGCGCCAACGGTCCGTTTGGCAACAACAACGGCTATGGTCGTTACACGGCACCACGCGACGGTCAACAACACCACGACTCGGCGCCACTGAGCTCGGTGAGTTCGCGACGTGCTCCTCTTCCTCCTCCTCCTCATTCCTCTCATCCCACCTCAACACTACCACCACAACACCATCACCATGCCCATCAACCGCATCACAATCGGTCCAATTTTGCCACCACTCCCAGTTCTGTACGGCCGATTTTCAGATTTTTGAAAAAAGAATATAATTCCCTATCCATCCATCGGTGCCGTTAATCTGACCGTGTTCCTTATTTCAGACCAACCTCTACATTCGTGGATTGGCACCAAACACGAACGATGACACGCTTCGTGAGATGTGCTCCAAGTATGGAAACATTGCCTCAACTAAAGCGATTATGGATAAGGCTACCAACAACTGCAAGGGATACGGTTTTGTTGATTTTGAGTCTCCACAAGCCGCCGCCGCCGCTGTCGACGGATTGAACACTGAAGGTGTCCAGGCGCAGATGGCAAAGCTTCAACAACAAGAGCAGGATCCAACCAACTTGTACATTGCCAATCTTCCAATCGATTTCACCGAACAAATGTTGGAGACTGAGCTCAACAAGTATGGAATGGTCATCTCGACCCGCATCCTCCGCACACCGGACAACAATTCTCGCGGCGTCGGATTCGCTCGAATGGATTCGAAGGAAAAGTGCGAGGTGATCATCTCGGCACTCAACGGTGGACGCTTTGAGAACATGTCTAAAGAAGGACCGGCACTGCTGATCAAACAAGCCGATACTGGCAGGAAGAGCAAGGTTGGTCCACATACCGCCCGTAGTGCCGTCGCCGCCCATGGCGGTGGCGTCGGCCAACCACAACAAAGCTTTGTGATTTGGGTTAGTGCATGTTTAGGGGAAGCTGAAAATGAGGTTTAAGGCAATTTAGACCACTTTTAGAATCTGTGATAACTGCAATAAGAGCCAAGTTACAGCTATTTGAAGTTGCGCCAACGTTTAAGCTTTAAGCTTACTTTTAGCGTGTATAACTTTTTAACCTTTTTAGATACGCATTTTTTGTTAAACACGAACTTGTAAAACGCAAAATTTCCTACAATTTGGCATATTTTTTTAACTACGCGGTATCAATTTCCGGAGATACAAGCGTTCGAATTTTAGACCACCCTAGTAACAGCAATTAAAAGAATGACCTAGTTTAAAGCTTAATTGAGCGCCTAAAACGTAACAAAGCCATTATTTGTTAAATGCATGTTTATAGAGCGCAAAATTTGCTACATTTTTATATGTTTTTCATTGCTAGGCGGTACAAATTGACAGAGATGCAGGCGTTTGAATTTTAGACCTTCCTAGGCTCTATTGTCGTCCGTGGGCCAAATCCCCGCACATTTTTAACAGATTAAATCTCGCTAACAGAAATAACTAACTAGCAAAATGTGTGATATTTTATGAGCTACATTTTGATAGTTTAAAGTATTTTGATAGCTAACCTAGTTTTGGAGATGTGAGTGTTTAAAGATAGCGCACACAACAATAGGGCTATGGGCTCTTGGGCGCGTCGGTTTTAAAAGCGCATATCTCGCTAACCATCAAAGCTACTAAAAAATAAATTGTTTAAAAAAAAGTAAAACTTCAAGGGCTACAGTTTTGTAGTTGACAGCTTTTTAATAGCTAGCTTAGTTTTTGAGATATGCGCCTTTAAAGTTAGTGCGCCCCCTTTAGGTGCGCTCACGTAACTCTTACTAAGACAATGTCTATCTTCTTAACCGTCAACACTACTTTGAAATCGTCAACTAACAATATATCTAAAATTTTAAGCACTACATTTTTGTAGTTTACTAATTTTGGCTAACATTCTGATTTGTGAGTGATTTAGCAACATTTCACTATTAGCTCCATTTAACTCAGACGCTCCTCTTTTTCAGCACTCGATCAACAATCCAGACATGATCCAACGTATGCAATATCCACAAGTCTATCAATCGTACTATGGCTACCCACCAGCCATTTATGCTCAACAACACTACGACGTCAACTCGTTGGCCAACCAGATGGGCGGTATGCACGTTGGCGGTGGAAATCCACAGGCGAACGGTGGAAACGATATGTACGGAGCACACATGTACGGCGGACAGAACGCTGGTGGACAAGGTGGACAAGGAGGACAGGCTGGCGGACAGGGTGGACAAGCACAGTTCTACAATCCGAATAATGGAAGAAATAAGAAAGTGAGTGGCGTTTCGTGGACGGTTTTGGAGAATTGGAGACGTGCGATCTAGGGATCTAGGGATCCTAGGATCTAGCGATCAAGAACCTCGGGCCTTGGTCCTCGGATCTTGGATTTCTAGATCCATGGATTCTTGGGTTTCTGGGTTTCTAGGTTTTTCGATTCTGGGACTCTTCGATTCTTAGGTTCATGGTATCCTTAGGATTCTTAGGATTCTTAAAATTTTTAGATTCCTAAATCTCTGGACTCTTAGGATCTTGGAATCTTGAAAACTAGGTTACTGGATCCTGGGACTCTTGGGTTCTTAGGATCTTGGGATCTAGGGATATAGGGATCTGAGAATTCAAGGAGCATGGGTTCCTAGATTCAGGGAGTTTGGGATCTTGGGATCTATGAATTCTGTGCTTCTGATCTTCAGATCCTGAGATTTGAGGATTTCGGAACCTTGGAATCTGGGATCCCCAAATATTCGGAAACCTCTAAATTGCTCAAAACGTTATCAGAATCCTAAAATTTAGTATTTCCAGCCACTTCCACAATAAGCCACCAACAACACCAATGGATCCTCAAAACAATCGTCTCGTTTCCGGCATCTCTCTGTTTCTCTGAACCTCTCTTTCTCTCTCTATCCCTCTCCCCAAAAAAGAAGAAAAAAAATTAAATTTGTCTGAAAATCTGAAAGCCGCCAAATCAATACTCATGTTCATATTGTTAGCCGCCGCCCAACTATTTTCTTCTCCTCGCCCCGCCCCGCCCACAAATTCCAAAAATGGTTTTTTTTCCCCAAAATTCCCCTTTAAACATGTTGCTAGGCGAACAATAAGTTGGCAAGCGCGCCCCACCGAACTCTTTGTTCGGTAGAGCGCACTTGCCAAAATTCAAAGCATTACTTTTTTTTCTTTTGGGGTCCCCCTTTTTTTAACCGTTTCATGGTCTTTTTTTTCTCTGAAATTCCCCTTTCTCCTCTTTTTTTCCCACTGGTTTTTCCTAGTGCTCATTTCAACGATTTTTTGAAAAATCCCCCAAAATGTACATAGACCCCCCCCCTCTCCCACCTCCCAACTCTCGGCTTGACCTCCTAGGTACCAATTCTGGCAAACTCGCTCTATTGAACACTTATTCGAAAATTTCAATAGAACGAGTTTGCAAGCCCCCGCCCCTTTTCGCCCCAAACATTGTTGATTGACCGTTGTGTTCTGTCAGTTGTTGTTGTTGTTTTTTCACACTACACTACAAACTACAAACTACAAACTATACTATTTCCATTTACTCCCACCCTCTCCTCCCGGTGACCCCCATGCCGTCATCGTCGAGTAGAAACGAAATTTTTGGAATTTTTAAAATTTTTTTGTGAATTTTGAAATTTTGAAAAATCCAAAAACGCGCTAAAAGTTCTTTCCCCATTACCATTTCAATGGTCCAATCACATTTCCCATTTCCCCCTTTTTTTCTTTTCCCCCTCTCACTATCTCTCACTCCCTAATTATATATCCCCTTGCTACAGTAATCAAAATTTTCAAATTTTTGGAATCAAAAATTTTTAATTATTATTTAAAATCAAAAAAACAACACGACTACAAAAGAATGTTCCCTGATGATGAGCAATTGAAATGAATTGAATTGTAAATAAATGATTCCAGATTGAGCTTTTTTTTGGATTTTTCGGAGAAAAATGTTTTGGACACACAGACACACAGACAGACACTTTTCGAAAAATTCCAGATTGTTAGTTTTTGAATTTTCGGATTTTTCGAAAAAAAAACCTATTTTTTGATTTTTAGAAAATTGGAAAATCTTAAAATTTGAGAATTTGGAAAATGAGGTTTTTGAGAAAGTTGGAGAATTTAAAAAAATTTTTGGTAGTTTTGGATACACAGACACACAGACCGACATTTGTTAAATTCATTTGAATTTTTGAACTTTTGAATATTTGAATTTTTTGGGATTTTTGAATTTTCAGAAATTTTTGAATATTTGAATATTTGAATTTTCGAATTTTTTGGGATTTTTGAATTCATAAAAATGTGTTTTTAATATTGAAATTTTGAAAAAATCAGAAATTGAAGAAAATTTAAAAATTCTAACACTCTGAAAACCTCGAAAAATTTAAAAATTGAAAGAATTCCAAAAAATTCCAAAAATCTATAAATTCTAAAATTCAATAATTCGAAATTCATTTTTTGGCAAATTCGCATAAATTTCAAAAATTCTGAATTTTTTAGTTTGAAATTTTTCATTTTGATGTTTCGAAAATCGAAGTTTTCCATTTTACAGAATTTCCAACATTTTTTGGATAATTTAGAATTCAGACTTTCTTACAAAATCCCACTCAAAAAATTCCTAAAATTGTAATCTAGCAGGATTACTGTAGCGCCTCTTCTAATCCCCCTCTTCCCACCTCAAACCACAACCAAACGGTCCTTTTTGACACATTAAATCAAAAAGGGGGGACCAGAATTTATGATGGATAGAGGGAGACCATCGTATTAAGATCAAAAAGACAGAAAAATGAAAGAGTACAAAAATCGGAGGGACGCAGAGAACTCGTTGTCAACGAAATTAGTGCGGTGTGCAATGGAAGAACAGAGACGGACCAAGTGTTTGGGAGAGGCAGAAAACGGTGTACTGTGTATTCTGATGAGGAGAATCACGTGAATATCATAAGAAAAGGTTTTGTGGTGAGAAATGGACCACTTTTTATATAAATACCGAGGTTCGGGGGACCACTGTAAGACCCGTAAGCAGGTTGGGCCCCCTCCTCTAACTTTGACTCAATTTATCTCGTTTCCTGTGAGTGGTATCAAAAAGTGGGCGACTAACAAAATGTTTCTTAGAAAGTTTCCAACATTTTATTAATTGTTGACTTTTTGATATCTTTTACAGGAACCGAGATAAATTCAATCAAAGTTAGCGCCTAGGGACCAGAGCGTAAGGCTAGTAAACTCCTGTAACTTTGACTCAATCCATCTTGGTTAGTGTAAAAGAAACAGAAAGGGGTTAACTTAAAAAATGTGGTTTGTTATAAAATTTTCAAAATTTTGTTAGTTGATTACTTTTAAAATACCTCTCACAGAAACTAAATCGGGTAAAAACGCAAGGTTCTATCTACATGCTTCACGGGGGTACCCAGATGTAATGCGCTTAAAGGTGGGGGGACATGAAAAAAATAATGTTCTCGAAATTCCGTTCAAAGATGCCCCTCGAGGAGTTGAACTTGTGAAGACGAGGATTGAGGGTGCGGCGCCGCTACCGACTGAGCCACGCGGGCAAAGAGAAAGGGCACGCCCGATTGCATACATAAAGGCGAGGACGACAGCTGTACGCAGAGTGACATTAATCGTTGTACACCGTGACGGTAGAATGCATACTCTAGCTACAAAAAAACTACGAAAAATCTCCTGTCCCCCCACCTTTAAAGCCTATGTAACTCGGTTCCTGTAAAAGGTTTCAAAAAATGGTCAATGAACAAAATATGTGTTATAAAATTTTCAACACTTTACTAGTTAACCATTCTTTGATAACTCTTACCAGAGTTGAGATGAATTGAGTCAAAGTTAGCGCATAGAGACCACCGTCGTTTTGTGTGGCCTAGGAATCCAAAACTAGGCCACATTTGTCTGAAATGATCATAATTCGCTTCAAAATCAACATTCTCTAAATTTGAAAACTAATTCAAAACTGTCAAAATCCGTTCTTCAAAACCATAATTATACTGGACTAGTTGTTTTCATGTATTTTGGATTTTAGGTCATCGTTTTGAAACTCTACTCCTTGAGAGGCTTCCAAGCAAACATCCCTAGATCTCTCGATCTTTAGATTCCTAAATTCATAGACCTATAGATCTATAGATCCATATATCCATATATCCATATATCCCTAGCTCCTGGCTCCTAGCTCCTAGCTCCTAGCTCCTAGACCCTAGACCCTTATCCTCCATTCCTTCTTTTTTCAAATTCAAATTCCCTCCATTCATTCCCCTGCTTACATTATCTGAATGTATTCATCGAAACACCAATGACTACCTTTCCCATACCATTACCTAATCTCAATAGCACCATCTCTCACTCTCCCTCTCTCTCCCATTAATCCATTCTCATCTCCTTCGAACAGAGAGAGGATACTGTCATTCAAAAGGAGAACGGTGCAATCCACGTGATGAGGTGTTCTATTGGTTCTTCTTACGTAGTGAGAAAGAGAAATGGAACAAACATTACGGGGTGCTTATCTCCGTGGGGTGTTCGGGTCCCCCAGGGCCCAGGGTAGAGGGCTCAAAAAGGGACCACAATTGCATGGGACATAACTTGCCTCAAAATTGGAATTTCAGTTTGATTCAAAAAGCAAATGGTAGGATTTTAAAAGATCTACTAAATGATACTTAATTCAATTTTATTAGAATGTTGAGTTTTGGAATAGAAGCCGTCAAACAGTCGGGTCTCGGGGTGTCCAGGGTAGGGGTGCAAAAAGGGACCATACTTGCACGGCGCATAACTCGGCTCAAAATTGGAATTCTTATTTGATCTAAAATGTATAATGTAAGACTCAAAAAAGGGTACAAAATGATGTATGACTCAACTAGATTTGGTTGCCGAGTTTTGAACTAGAGATCGGAGAAGAGCCGAGCCAGTGGAACCCGCGCCGATGTCGCTCATGCTTCACGCCTTCTATATTTAAATCTAGATTTTCAAGTGTAGTTGAAATAAAAATCATATTGTAGATTTTTTCAAGTTCTACATTTTATTTATCGAATCAAACAGAAATTCGAATTTGGATAATTCTTCTTACGTAGTGAGAAAGAGAAATGAAACAAACATTACGGGGTGCTTATCTCCGTGGGGTGTTCGGGTCCCCCAGAGCCCAGGGTAGAGGGCTCAAAAAGGGACCATAATTGCATGGGACATAACTCTGTTGAAATTTGGAATTTTTATTTGAATTAAAAGTTAAAATGTAGGATTTGAAAAAAGCTAAAAACCGATACAAAATTTATTTATAGTGGATTAGCGAGTTTTTACGAAAGACAGCAAATGAGACAGGCCTCTAACCGGGATGGTTCTGCCGACTCGGGGGTTTTACAACCTCTAGTTCAAAACTCAACATTCGAATATAACTGAATTATATTTCATTTTATAGATCTCTTCAAGTTCTACATTTTACTGTTTGACTCAAACAGGAATTCCATTTTTGAGCCGAGTTATGTGCTATTCATTACCACTCGATATAAATGACACATTTGAGAGGGACCACTATAATTGCACGGCGCATAACTCTGCTCCGAATTGGAAACTCTGTTCAATTCAAAAAGTTAAATATGAGATTTGAGAAGGGCTACAAAATGATTCAAAATTTAACTATATTTTAACCTTGAGTTTTGGATTAGAGGTCGAATCGGTAGGTCAAATTTTCCTGAAGTTAGTTTCAGAAGATCGTGCTTTCATAACTTGGCTCAAATTTGGAATTTTTTGTTCCAATAAAATCGCATAATCTTGAATTGAAATAAGCTAGAACATGGTTATAAAATCAACTATATGGAATCTCTCAGTTTGAGCTAGGGACCTTCAAACTGTCGGGTCGGAAAAAAATTGCTAAAGTTCGTGGTCAAAATTGGCGCGGTGCGTAACTCAAGCTGTAAAATTTTGTTTGAATCTATAAGTAAAATGTAGATCTTGAAAAAAAGTTACGAAATGATACGAAATTCAACTACTCAAAAACTGGATGTTTGAGCCAGTTATCGCAAAAGAGTCGAGTCGGCGCAACCCGGGCCGCTGCCGCTGATGAGGATGTTTCAGAGCTCCCTACTTCTAACAAGGGAAGTGTTTTCAGACAGCGTTGAGAATTTGCTAAAAATTTCAGTACTGATAGTTTGAATTATCCGCAACACGATGACAAAAAAATCTAGGTCATAGTATCATCAACAAGCTGAAAATCTTCGTCTGAAATTTTTCGGTCGATTTCGCCCTCTCCTTCTCTTCACTACGCCCCTCTCTCCTATACGCCCTCCACGCCAGGGAAAAACATCGGTTGTGTGGTGTTGTGGTAAGAGGAAGACTCATTAGGAGTGACTCATTAGGAGTGATCTTCTTGTAAGTCGAACAATCCAATATCGTCGAATTATTGACCATTTTGTAAATCTTTTCAAGTTCTCTACTTTTTTTTTCAAATAGAAATTCCCCTTTTGAGCTAAGTTATGCTCCATTACATGTACCATGTTTCCTCTTATAGAAGCCCACCCAAACCTTCACCTTTGAGCTCAATTATCTCGATTCCTGGGAAAGATATCAAAAATTTGTCAACTGTTAAACTGTTTATCAGAATATCACCAATATTCTATCAGTTGACAAAATTTTGATACCTTTTATAGAAATGGAGATATTTGAGCTCAAAGTTGACGGCTATTTTCAATAAAAATAACTTCCACCACTATGTCTACCCAGATGTCCCTTCTAGTCCTACACAGATTACCCTTACTACTTACCCTACGAACACAAGAAATAGTACGCAATACACGAGAGACGCAGACAAAAGATCCATTTGTCGTTGAAATTGTAAAGGAGACTGTGATCAAGGTACATACAAAAAAGTGGTCAGGGGATACAAAAAACTGTAGATTGATGGTCCGGGGAGAAGAGAACAAACAGTCCCCTCGGTTGGGGGTCACCATGACGTCATCTGCAGATACGTCATCTGGAGATAGAAGACGTTGTAAATCTTAAGCCATACAATGTTGGACAGTTGGTTGGGGGTCCTAGGGGGTGCTAAACCCTCCTAAGGGGTACTAAAAGTGTAATTTGGACTAGGTGGTAATGGATGGCGTATAACTCGTCTCAAAATTAGAATATCTGTATGAATTAAAAAGCAATATATAGTTCTTAAAAAGGCCTATAAAATGATACATAAGTCGATCATATTGAAAATTGGGTTCAGAACCAGAAGTCGTGATACATCCAGGCGGGCTTTAGCCGATTTGACTAGGTCCAACAGTTTGACAACCTCTAGTTCGAAACCCTAAACACGAGTATAGTTGAATTAATAACTACGTTGTAGCTCTTTTTATGTTCTACATTTGGATATTTAATTCGTACATAAATTCTAGCTTTGAGCCAAGTTACGCGCCGCGCAAGGATGGTGGGTATATAGTTCATGAGAAGGGTGTCATTTGAATCAGGGGATAATGGATGGCGCATAACTCCTATCAAAATGAGAATATTTGTCTGAAAAAAAAGTAAATTGTAGAAATTGAAAAGATCTACAAAATGGTATAAAAATTGGCTATTTTTGAATGTTGAGCTTCGAGCTAAAGGTTGTTTTAACAAAGTGTAAAAACAGTAGGACACATGGTAACAAATTTTGACGGTCTGGCTGTTTGACAATTTTTGTTTTGAAGCTCGCTGATCCAATATAGTTGAATTTAATACCACTCTGTAGCTCTTTTTAAGTTCTACATTTTGATATTTAATTCGTACAAAACATCTAGCGTTGATACGTTGTTATGAACTTTTGAATTCCATGTGGGTACTAATTTTTTGGGAAGTGTGTCATTTGAATGGTGGATGGCGCATAACTCGGCTCGAAATTGGAATTAATGTATGAATTAAAAAGGAGAATGTAGAACTTGAGAAGGTCTACAAAACTGTACATAATTCAATTGTTTTGTGTCAATGCGATTTGAACTAGACGTCGTAAAACAGCCGATCCTGCGCTTACCGGATGGGCTTGGCGTAACTGATTGATGACCTCTGGTCTGGGACTTGATATATGGCTACAAGCGAATTTTATACCATTTTGTAGCTCTTTTCAATTCCTAAATTTTACAATTTAATTCGTGCAAGAATCCGTTTTTCAGCCGAGTTATGAGCCTTTCCGTAAGCATTAGCTGAAAAAGTTTTGTTGAACTTCAACAAAGTTGAATAAAATGAGTTTAAAATCTTTATATTTTTCAGATCTGAAAAGGATAGCAACAAATAGATACAAAAAATTATATACAAATATATTCGAATTTTCATTCTAGTAATCCAAATTCAACTTGTTCTTGTACAAATAATCATTACAAATAATCTTGTTCCAAAGCCATAATTTTTCACATGGGGACTGTAGTCTGGGGGTCCACTGGTTGTCTTTTCCAAAGCTACAGTACACTTTGGTTCAGTTTCTTTTTTTTCCGCTTATCTGAAACGCGAAGAATGATAAATCTATATAATAAATCCTCAATTACTTACTTGTATAGAACCCGAAATGTTGAAAATACTCCAGTGGAATCATCGAGCTTAGTTATGAAGTTGTCGATGCGTTCCGAGATCTGTCCTCCGGCTCCTCCTCCACCAGCTGCTCCAGTTCCACTTCCAGATGTGACTCCAGCTCCGACTCCGCCTGAATATCCATTTCGAGCTACACCTCTGTTCCAGCTACTCCAATTTCAGCTTCAGGACCATAACCTCCAGTTCCAATAGCTCCAGTTTCAGGACCCAGGACCCAGCTCCGACTCTAGCAGCCCAAGCTCCAAGAGCCCCAGCTCTCCACCCGAAGCTGGAGAACTGACTGATTCTCACTGTTTCTCCATTCCCTTATATACGAAAACTCCAGTGAGATTCACATCTCTTCGGACAATTTTTTCACTTTTTAAATAATACTTTTTCCAAAACGTGAATGATTTTTGTTGAAATTCCTCTAATTTTTCACGCGCCCCCCATATTATAATTGAATTCTCTCCCTTTTTCTAATTGTGCTCAGATGGCCTTATGGTGTACACTGCCGGCTATTAAGTGGAAGGTCTTTGGTTCAACCCCCCCCCCGCCTAGGTTTTTCCTTTTTTTTTGTTTTTTGAACATTTAATTTGAAACAAAAATAGCTTCATTATGCAGAAAAAACAAAAATAAATAACATTTCCACTGTTTAGTGTCTCTTGGCCTTTCTGTATCCTCCATTTTGGGAGGCTGCTGGTGGCTCGTGGACGGATTCGGTCTTGGAATCGCGGCGGGCTGGGCATGGACAGTAGTTGGCGTCCTTTCCTGGAAAAATAGGCATATTTGAGAAGGAAATTTTGTTTTCTACATTTTTCTAGTTAACCTTTTTTTATAGAAGTTACGGTTTTTGAGATATGCCCCTTCACAGTAAGAGACGCCCTTAGGCGCTGTGGTAGGCAGGCGCTGAAGGACTCCTTTAACTTTAAAGGCGCATAACTCAAAAACCACAAATGCTATCAAAAATATATAAATTACAAAAAATGTGCAAAATTTGGTAAGCTACATTTTTGTAATTTAGCACCTATTGATAGCTATTTTGGTTTTTGAGATATGCGCTTTTGAAGTTTAGGGCTCTTGGCAACTACAAGATTTAAAGGCGCATAAGAAATTTTTTGTCGTATTCAAAAATTCCGAATCACTCACCAACACTTCCTGGCTCTCCAGCCTTTCCTGGTTGTCCTGGATAGGCATCTCTTCCATTGGCTCCCGGTGTTCCTGGTGCTCCCTTTGGTCCTTCCTCTCCATCCTGTCCTGGCTCTCCATGCTTTCCTGGAAGTCCCGGGTGTCCCAACCATCCTGGCTCTCCTGGCTGTCCTTGTGCTCCTGGGAAGTAAGCGGTTCCTGGCATACCATCTGGTCCATCAGCTCCATCGAAGCCTTTTGGTCCTTGCGCTCCCTTATCTCCCTGAACTCCTTGTGGTCCTGGCTGTCCATCGTCTCCAGATGGTCCACATGGTCCGACCACTCCTGGGAACCCTTGATTTCCAACTGGTCCTTGTGGTCCTGGTGGTCCGGCTGGTCCGGCTGGGCATTGGATACATCCTCCTGGAATATGGTGCACGGCAGCGAGAGAGATTCCAGTGGCTCCAGTTCTTCCGAGGTCTCCTGGCTGTCCTTCGTCTCCACGCTTTCCTGGAAGTCCTGGTGGTCCTGGTGGTCCTGCTGGACATCCTTGAGAGTTGCTGTCGCAGTTGCACATTCCTGGGTAGACGAATCTCTTGGAACGGAAGATCGAGGGCATCACATTCTCGGTTTCCCCAGTTGGAGATTGGAGGATCAGAAGACGTTGCCACGTGTCATCGGCAAGAACCTTAAACTCATCGACACGACCTTCAACTTCGGAACGAAGAGAATTGATGTCAGAAACGATGTGAGAGATTGAGAATAGGGATGAGAGAACTCCTACAAGGCACAGGGAAGCTCCAATATAACCGATTGTTGACATTTCGGATGTCTGAAGGTGTCTGACGTCTTCTGAATTCTTATATAGAGGGTTTGGGGTGGGGTGGAGGGTAGATGGTTAGGGAGAAGCTTCCCGAGGCCTCGCCCTTTTAGTGAGGGGGGGGGGGATTGGCAAAAAAAACTTGCTATCTGCCGGTCCGGCTGAAGAGGAAAAGGAAGAAAAAAATCGAAAAAAATCAGCGCGTAAAAAAGTTTTCCTTCTCTTTTTGTCTTTTTTGTCTTCTTTGGAATTTTTATGTATTCCAATTTCCCCCCAAGCGACGATTAATTGTGATTAGAAAGAGAATTATTATCTTTTATTGGAGATAAAAATAAATGATAAGGGATTTTAGGCATAATTAGTAATCATCTAGGTCGGATTTATGGGAAAAATTGGGAGTGATGAGAGAAAAAGTTATTATCATTTATGGGGATGAAAGGATATGATAAGAAAATATCTTTTTGGGATAATTAGGGTAATTAGGGTAATTATCTAGGCCCGATTTATGGGAAAAATCGGAAAAATATAGGATTTCATAGATAACATTATTGGGCTAATTGGATGATTAATGATAATTATCTGGTTTTTCTTTTTTAAAGAAATATCTGGACCGCTTTTTGGGGAACTTGGAAAAAGGGATAAATTTTTCAAAAACTGGAAAATTTTGATTCTAAGAATGAAAATGTGAAGTTGAGAATCTGCAAAATTTGGAATTCTTGAATTTTGTAATAAGGAATTCTGACTTTCTGGAAATTCTGAGAATCTGAGAATCTGCAAATTTGAAAACTTGGAATGTTCGATTTTGTAGGATTCCCAGATTTGTAAAAATTTCGGATTTTCTGCTTTTTGGAACTTCTGAAACTATGAAAATCGAAAACTCTGATTCAGTCGATTTTGGAAATTTGAAAGTCTGAAAATATCAAAATTGGGGATTTTCGATTTTTGGAATTTCCAGAATTCTGAGTTTGTGATAAGCTGAAAATCAAAATTTCAGATTTTTTTACATTGATGAACTTTCTTGATTTCGAAACATCCGTAATTCTGAGGTTTCTTAAATTTTAAGATTTCCTAAATTTTTTAAACTTCGAAACGGTGGATTGCTGGAAATCTGAATTTCTCAATTTTTGAATTTTTTGGGATTTTCCAAAATCTGAAAATCTGAAGTTTTCAATAAGTTGTCTCGGAATTTCAATTTCGCAACATTTATTTCCGTATTTTCAAATTTTCCTTTTTATCTAATCTCTGATTTTTCGCTACGGAAAAAAAAACTCGTTTTTTCCTATTTTCCCTTTTTTTTCCTCTTTTTCACTGTCGTTTTTTTCACCGAACAATCATCGAACATCAAAAGAAAATGAGGAAGAAATGACCCTAAATCTTATAACGTCTTCTCAGAATTCAGAAGACGCTAGAATAATGACGTCTTCAGAAAACCTGGAACAAGTTTTTTTTTCTGTTATCATAAAAGTACAAATTCCATAATCAGAAATCGGTTGAAAGTACAATAATCCGGTTTCCTTGGAGAATGAAATATCGGAGAAAATACAGAACATTTCAAAATTACAATTTTTTTAAAAGTTTCAGAATTTTCAGATTCGTGCTGGTCAGATAAAAAATCTAAAAAATTCAAAAATTTTGAATTTCAGAAACTCGAAAATCCAAAAATTCGATTAATGGGGAATTTAGAAATTACAGATTTTTTAATTTTCAGATTTCCAGAATATCAGAAATTCGACGTTTTTTTTCAGAAATCACCAGCTGATCTTCCCGATCCCATTTCAAATTTTCCGCTGAAAAAATCTTGTTTACTGCAAAATAAGGAATTTCTAATCTCTTGGATTTACAGATTTTTCAGGATTTTTTTTCTGTTTTTCAGCAAATATGAATATTTTTCTTCAATTTTTCCGAATTTTCAGCACTTTTTTAGATTTACAATCCTTCTAATTTTTAGATTTCTACAACATACAATTATCCCAAATTTCTCATGTTTTTCTCTAAATAGATATTTACACATTTTTCTCTTTTCCGGTTTCCATGGAAACCAGAGAGATCACATTTTCGAAAATGTGCATTTTTGCTTTCTGAGATTGACTAAAAAGCTTTAAAATCCATTTTTCGGCTATTTCCAGCTCCTGAAATGGACCCCTCGAGTTCTAACACTGATGGGAACTGCATCAACCGAACCAATGATGATGGTGAGGCTAGATTACAAGACGCATAACTCAAAAACTAAAAGAGCCATTAAAAAGTTGTTAACTATAAATTTGTAGCTTATAAAATTTTACAAATTTTTGTAGTTTACTTATTTTTGATAGTAATTGTGATTTATGAGTTATGCGCTTTTAAAGTTAAAGGCGCCCCTTGAGCGGGGGTAGGTAAGCGCTAAAGGACGCTTTAACTTTAAAGGCGCATAAATTAAAAAGCAGCAAAATTATAAAGAAGTTTTAAACTAACATAATGTGTGAAATTTATGTTCCTACATTTTCATAGTTAACAAAAAGTTGTTAGCTCCGCCCCTTTTTGAGATATGCGCTTTTAAAGTTGGGGGCGCTCTTTGGTGGGGGTAGGCAGGCGTTGAAGGGCGCTTTTCACTTTAAATGCGCATAACTCGAAAACTAAGAATGCTACTCAAAAGTTACCAACTACAATTTTGTAGCTTATAAAATTTTACACATTTTGGTATTTTTTCTTTTGTTAATAGCTTTTTAGGTTTTTGAGATATGCGCCTTTAAGGTTAGAGGCGCCCCTTGGGCGGGGGTAGGTAAGCTCTGAAGGGCGCTTTAACTTTAAAGGCGCATAACTCAGAAACTAAAAACGTTATCAAAAATTACCAACTACGATTTTGTAGCTTATGAAGTTTTACACATTTTTGTATTTTAATTCTTTTTAATAGCAATTGTAGTTTATGAATTATGCGCCTTTAAATTTCGAGGCGCCTTAGACCGCCAGTTCTACAGTGCCCATAACTTAAAAACTTATAACTCAGAAACTAAAAATGCTATCAAAAAGTTGTCAACTGATAACATGTGTAAAATTTAATTTTCTACATTTTCATAGTTAACAAAGTTTAGTTAGCTCCGCCCCTTTTAGAGATATGCGCCTTTAAAATAAACTTCCAGACTACTCAGGAGACATCTCCGTCTTAGAGCGTTATTTACAAGCCGTGCGGTTGAGAATGGTGGATTTGGACCCGGATTTTCAGTATTTTCCAGATTTCGAACTGGAAAGTGTTCCCGACTGTGGCCTAGATTTTCCTAGGCCAGGCAAGGTTTGTGGAATTTTTCCAAAAATTCCTATTTTTTCAAATTTTCAAAAAATTCCATAATTCTTTCTCTTGGTCTTATTACATAATTTTTGATATATTCTCTTTGTTTACTAGTTGCATCACATAATTTCTTATCACTATCAATAGAAAAAAATTGATAAGAAAAACATTTCTTTTCGGAAAATTATTTTTTCAACTGATATACTTTTTCTGAAATTCCATTTTTTTTCAGAAAATGACACTAACGGGTGTCACCTCCAAAGCAATCCGTAAAGGGGACCCGGAGCCACCTCTGGCTTCTGGAAAATTCCGAATTTACAACATGCGGTTCTGCCCATGGGCAGAACGGGCCATGATCTATGTTGCAGCGAAGGGAATCGAGTGAGTTGTGCTGTACGAAATTTGAAATTTTGAATTTAGCGTGTTTTGAGCTTTTGAAGGAGTATAAACATGACTAGGTTTGGTTTAGAATGAAGGGAGTTATGGCAATTTTAAATTTTTGGAACCAAATGTTTTAGTGTCAAAACTTAAAAATGCCATGACTTTCTTCATTTTCAACCTAGACTAATGAAATTTAGCTCATTTGATTTTTCATGTTTTCAGCTTTAAAATGAGTATAAACATGCCTAGGTTACTGTTTCTTTCAGTAGTGGTGGGTACTGTAGCTACCTAAAAGGCGCATTCAGTAACCTTACATCTCGTTGGTTTTATATTTGAGCTACAGTAACCTTGCGTATACTCAATTGAAAGCTGAAAACAAGACAAATCAAATGGTCTACATTTCATCAGTCTAGATCTAATATGAAGAAAGTTATAGTGATTTGAAATTTTGGGAGAAAAAAAATTAGTGTCAAAATTTGAAAAGGCCACAACTTCCTTCATTTTTTACCTAGACTAATGAAATTTAGCTCATTAGATTGCTCATGTTTTCAGCTGCAAAATGAGTATAAACATGCCTAGGTTACTGTATTTTTCAGTAGTGGTGGGTACTGTAGCTACCTAAAAGGCGCATTCAGTAACCTTACATCTCGCTGGTTTTATATTTGAGCTACAGTAACCTTGCGTATACTCAATTGAAAGCTGAAAACAAGACAAATCAAATGGTCTACATTTCATCAGTCTAGATCTAATATGAAGAAAGTTATAGTGATTTGAAATTTTGGGAGAAAAAAAATTAGTGTCAAAATTTGAAAAGGCCACAACTTCCTTCATTTTTTACCTAGACTAATGAAATTTAGCTCATTAGATTGCTCATGTTTTCAGCTGCAAAATGAGTATAAACATGCCTAGGTTACTGTATTTTTCAGTAGTGGTTTATTTTTCAGTAGCGCATTCAGTAACCTTACATCTCGCTGGTTTTATATTTGAGCTACAGTAACCTTGCGTATACTCATTTGGAAGCTGAAAACAAAACAAGTCGAATGAAAACTATTTCGATGAGTTTACTCGCAAATTAAAAAAGTTATGGCAATTTGAAATTTTTGGAACCAATAAATGTATTTTTCGAATTTTCATTTTAGCATAACTCGCTTTATTCAAAACCTAACCTAATCATGTTTAGGCTCATTTCAAAGCTTCAAACCCGACAAATTCAATTTCCCATCTTAATTTTCAATTTTACCAAACTAAAGCTTGAAATTCCAGAGCGGAAGTGATCAACCTAAATGTGACCGACAAGCCGGAATGGTTCTATTCTAAACACTATCAGGGAAAGGCGCCCGCCATCGAGCATGACGGAAAAATTGTGATCGAGTCTGGATTCATTCCAGAATATTTGGACGACGCATTTCCCGAATCCAGAATTCTGCCGACGGATCCATTTGAGAAGGTTCAGCAGAAGCTGCTAGCTGAGAGATTGACTATGGTAACGAATTGTCAACATAGCGCATTTTGCAAAAACAAGATTTGAAAAACACGCTCCAATGCCAATTTCCCTTATGTTGTTCGCCCTGGAGCGAACTTGTACATATGGAATGCAGAAACTGCGCTCTAACGCTAATTTACGTTAGAGCGCATTTGCTATTTGCCAAAATTAACCCTAATGCTCATTTTTCTATTATTATCGGTTGAGCGCAGTTGTTTACACCAAATCGTGTCAAGTGCGCTCTATTGATAGTTGCAATATCGGAATTGCGCTCCAATGCTAACTTCCCTTAATTCTTTGAACGTTGGAGCGCACTTGACACATCTGGAATACAGCGAATGCGCTCCAATTCTAATTTACATGAAAATTGACAGTGGAGCGCATTTTCTACTCATACACACCATTTAATAGTATAAAAATGTGCTCTAATGCCATTTTAGCATTAGAGCGCGTTTGCTATTTTTGAACTTTTGACAAAACCGCTCTGTTGCGAATATCGTTTAAAAAATTGAAATATTCGGAAAAGAATCTGAAAATTCTAATGAGAAAATTTAGAAAATGCAATTTCGCTCTAACGCTAATTTGGGCGAAAATTAGCGTTAGAGAAAATTAGCGTTACTCGCTGTAACATCAGTTTTAGCGATAGAGCACATTTGCGATTTTCGAATTTTCGACTTTTCGAGCCTGCAAGAGCGCTCTAATGCAAATTCAAGGAGAAAATTGAAAATTTAGGAAGAAAACCTAAAAATTGAAAACTGCAAATGCGCCCCAATGCTAATTTTCATCAAATTAGCTGTGGATCGCTCTTGCACCCTTGAAGATACGACGAATGTACTTTAGGGCGCTTTTCCCACATTTCAGAAGCTGCAAATGCGCTCTAACGCTAATTACTTCTAAAAATTGCAGTAGAGCGCGCTTGCACAGCCTAAACTGGTGTAAACGCGCTCCAGGGACAGTTTTCACTAAATTTGTCATTAGAGCGCATTTGCATCTCTTTGACATTCAAATTTTCAGGTCGCTCATGCTGTCCCCCAACTGTTCGCAGTGATGAGAGATCGAAATTTGAAAAATGAGAAACAGGAAAAAGTTTTTGAAGTATTGCAACAGGCTGAAAATTTGTTGGTCCATGATTTTTATGCAGGTTTGTTTGAAAATTTCGAAAATTCAAAAAATTCAAAATTTCGAAATTTCAAAAATTCAAAAAATTCAAAAATTTTGAAAATTAAAAATCCGAAAATCGAATTTTCAAAAATTCGAAAAATCCAAAAAATTCAAAATTTCGAAAATTCAAAAATCCGAAAATTCGAAAATTTTTAAACGTCAAAATTTTGAAATTTTAAAAATTCAAAAATTCAAATTGTTCCAGGCTCCGCCCCCGGCTACCCCGACTATCTCACATTCCCGTTTTTCGAGAAAATCTGGTGGTCCGCCAGCCTCGACGACGTCGTCGATCTTCCGATTCGCGGATTTCCGGGAATTCAAAAATTCCCAAAATTGACGGCGTGGTTCGAGAGGATTCTGAATTCCGACGTCGTCCAGTCCGTCACCCAGCCCATCGAATTTGGGGCCGAGTTTATGAATGCATATGCGACTCATGGAACATTGAACTATGATTTGGGACTTTGAATTCAAATTTAAGTAATTCTGAGCAATCATGCCTACAAGTTGAGCTCCAATTTGACTTTTTTGTCGATTTTCGATTTTTTCAAATTTTCTAAAATTCAAAATTCTGAGCAATCAATTTAATCATAATCTTGATAATGATAATAATAATGATATCAATAAAACCGTCGTTACATAAGCAGAGAGATATCTAGAGAGGGATAGAGAGAGCACATGTAAAAGTGAGAGACGCAGAGAAAGAGAGATTCACATGGAAAAAGTAACTGGAATGGGCGTGGTTTTCAGCCAAAAATGATGCTGAAAACAAAAATTTTTGAGATAAAGAAAACGACTTTTTTTGAAATTCCATTTTTTTCGAAAATTTCAAATTTCAGCCAAAAAATTCAGCCAAGCTGAAATTTGCATTTTTTCAGATTTGAAAATTCTAAAAAATTTGAATTTTCAGCCAAAAAAAACAAGCTGAAAATGGTAATTTTAGAAGTTTTTTGAAAATTCAATTTTTTTAAAATTCTGAAAATTCTAAAAAAATCCAAAAATTCCAAAAATTTTGAATTTTTTGGCTGGAAATTCGGGAAAAATGGGATTATTTGAATGGAATTTCACACACAGAAATTGAGGATTTTCAAAACAAAAAATACATTAAAAAGCGACAAAAAATGTTAGAAATTGAAGGAAAAAAGTAGAGAAAAACAATCTAAATATTGAGATGTGAAAGCTGAAAAAGTAGAAAAATGTCCCAAAAAATGTAAATTTTGATTTAAAAAATTGTTAAAAAATCAAGAATTTTGGGCCGAAAAATCGCCAAAAAGCGACATTTCTTGCCCGGAAAGTCGAAAATTTTCGGCTTAAAATTCAGAATTTTTGAGATCAAAATCATAGATTTTCGGCTGAAAATCATAGATTTCTAGCTTAAAATTTGGCGAAAATTAGCTCAAAAGTCGCCGAAAAAACAGAAGATATCGCTGAAAGTTTCGCCGAAAATCGCCATTTTTTGGCTCAAAAAATCACTAAAATTTAGAAAAATCAACGATTTCGGGCTTAAAATTCACATTTTACAGCAGGAAAGCCCTTGTTTTTGGGGGCGATTTTTTAGATTTTTTAATCGAAAAATCAAAGATTTTGGCTTAAAATTCTAGATTTTGGGGTCCAAAATCAGCATTTTTCGGCTGAAAATACACATTTTTCAGCTTAAAATCACACATTTTAAACATAAAAAAAGCAAGTATTTAGATCAATAAATTATCAGTCCAACGGCTACAGTAGGCCTACTCATCGGGCGCCGAGAGCTTCGCAATCTGATCCGAGTGCATATTCTTATGGATCAGTGTGATTTTCATGGTATTGATTCGTTCCTCCAGCGGGAGCTCTCGATCCTCATCAACCATCACATTTCCCATATTGCACATGAACAGGCAAGCGAGGAAGTATCGACTAATCTCGAACCATGGTCGACCTAGGATCAGGTCGATCAGACGCTTCGTTTCGCCAGCTTGATCGTAGTTCGCCAGAACGTTACGGCCAACGAGGTGGACCTGGAAACATTGATTTTTTGAAAATTGGAAATTCTGTTCAATCTGAGCAATGAACTAAGCTACAGTATGCTATAACTTTCTTCATTCAAGGCCTAGCTTCAAAATGAGCATACGCAAGGTTACTGTAGCTCAAAAATTAAAGGAGCGCAGTGTAAGGTTTCCGTATGCGCCGTTAAGCTCGCTACCGTACCCACCACTACTGAAAGATACAGTAACCTAGGCACGTTTATACTCATTTTGAAGCTGAAAACAAGGCAAATCGAATGGAACTATTTTTATTAGTCTAGGTCGAATATGAAAAAAGTTATGGAAATTTGAAATTTTGACACCAAAAAAACTGGAAACCCTCATTTTTCAGATTTTTTAGCCTAAAAATGAAGATTTTCATAGATTTTTTTTTGAAAATTCAGAAAATTTCGAATCTGATAAATCCTGAAACATGCATTTCTAGATCATTTTTGCCCAATTTTGCCTCTTTTA
>NC_013490.2:12663254-12687170 GCF_000004555.2 Caenorhabditis briggsae | reverse complement strand
TTTTTCCTTTTTTTTTGTTTTTTGAACATTTAATTTGAAACAAAAATAGCTTCATTATGCAGAAAAAACAAAAATAAATAACATTTCCACTGTTTAGTGTCTCTTGGCCTTTCTGTATCCTCCATTTTGGGAAGCTGCTGGTGGCTCGTGGACGGATTCGGTCTTGGAATCGCGGCGGGCTGGGCATGGACAGTAGTTGGCGTCCTTTCCTGGAAAAATAGGCATATTTGAGAAAGAAATTTTGTTTTCTACATTTTTCTAGTTAACCTTTTTTTATAGAAGTTACGGTTTTTGAGATATGCCCCTTCACAGTAAGAGACGCCATCAGGCGCTGTGGTAGGCAGGCGCTGAAGGACTCCTTTAACTTTAAAGGCGCATATCTTAAAAACTAAAAGTTGTATCAAAAAGGGGTAAATTTCAAAAATATAGCCAATAAAACTTAAAACATTTTAACAATTAACAAATTTAAGCTAGCTTTTCCATTTATTGAGATATGTGCCTTTAAAGTTAGAGGCACCCTTTAGCGCCTGCCCACAGCGCCCAAGGTCACCTCAAACTTTAAAGGCGCATAACTCAAAAACCACAAATGCTATCAAAAATATATAAATTACAAAAAATGTGCAAAATTTGGTAAGCTACATTTTTGTAATTTAGCACCTATTGATAGCTATTTTGGTTTTTGAGATATGCGCTTTTGAAGTTTAGGGCTCTTGGCAACTACAAGATTTAAAGGCGCATAAGAAATTTTTTGTCGTATTCAAAAATTCCGAATCACTCACCAACACTTCCTGGCTCTCCAGCCTTTCCTGGTTGTCCTGGATAGGCATCTCTTCCATTGGCTCCCGGTGTTCCTGGTGCTCCCTTTGGTCCTTCCTCTCCATCCTGTCCTGGCTCTCCATGCTTTCCTGGAAGTCCCGGTTGTCCCAACCATCCTGGCTCTCCTGGCTGTCCTTGTGCTCCTGGGAAGTAAGCGGTTCCTGGCATACCATCTGGTCCATCAGCTCCATCGAAGCCTTTTGGTCCTTGCGCTCCCTTATCTCCCTGAACTCCTTGTGGTCCTGGCTGTCCATCGTCTCCAGATGGTCCACATGGTCCGACCACTCCTGGGAACCCTTGATTTCCAACTGGTCCTTTGGTCCTGGTGGTCCGGCTGGTCCGGCTGGGCATTGGATACATCCTCCTGGAATATGGTGCACGGCAGCGAGAGAGATTCCAGTGGCTCCAGTTCTTCCGAGGTCTCCTGGCTGTCCTTCGTCTCCACGCTTTCCTGGAAGTCCTGGTGGTCCTGGTGGTCCTGCTGGACATCCTTGAGAGTTGCTGTCGCAGTTGCACATTCCTGGGTAGACGAATCTCTTGGAACGGAAGATCGAGGGCATCACATTCTCGGTTTCCCCAGTTGGAGATTGGAGGATCAGAAGACGTTGCCACGTGTCATCGGCAAGAACCTTAAACTCATCGACACGACCTTCAACTTCGGAACGAAGAGAATTGATGTCAGAAACGATGTGAGAGATTGAGAATAGGGATGAGAGAACTCCTACAAGGCACAGGGAAGCTCCAATATAACCGATTGTTGACATTTCGGATGTCTGAAGGTGTCTGACGTCTTCTGAATTCTTATATAGAGGGTTTGGGGTGGGGTGGAGGGTAGATGGTTAGGGAGAAGCTTCCCGAGGCCTCGCCCTTTTAGTGAGGGGGGGGGGGATTGGCAAAAAAAACTTGCTATCTGCCGGTCCGGCTGAAGAGGAAAAGGAAGAAAAAAATCGAAAAAAATCAGCGCGTAAAAAAGTTTTCCTTCTCTTTTTTGTCTTTTTTGTCTTCTTTGGAATTTTTATGTATTCCAATTTCCCCCCAAGCGACGATTAATTGTGATTAGAAAGAGAATTATTATCTTTTATTGGAGATAAAAATAAATGATAAGGGATTTTAGGCATAATTAGTAATCATCTAGGTCGGATTTATGGGAAAAATTGGGAGTGATGAGAGAAAAAGTTATTATCATTTATGGGGATGAAAGGATATGATAAGAAAATATCTTTTTGGGATAATTAGGGTAATTAGGGTAATTATCTAGGCCCGATTTATGGGAAAAATCGGAAAAATATAGGATTTCATAGATAACATTATTGGGCTAATTGGATGATTAATGATAATTATCTGGTTTTTCTTTTTTAAAGAAATATCTGGACCGGCTTTTTGGGGAACTTGGAAAAAGGGATAAATTTTTCAAAAACTGGAAAATTTTGATTCTAAGAATGAAAATGTGAAGTTGAGAATCTGCAAAATTTGGAATTCTTGAATTTTGTAATAAGGAATTCTGACTTTCTGGAAATTCTGAGAATCTGAGAATCTGCAAATTTGAAAACTTGGAATGTTCGATTTTGTAGGATTCCCAGATTTGTAAAAATTTCGGATTTTCTGCTTTTTGGAACTTCTGAAACTATGAAAATCGAAAACTCTGATTCAGTCGATTTTGGAAATTTGAAAGTCTGAAAATATCAAAATTGGGGATTTTCGATTTTTGGAATTTCCAGAATTCTGAGTTTGTGATAAGCTGAAAATCAAAATTTCAGATTTTTTTACATTGATGAACTTTCTTGATTTCGAAACATCCGTAATTCTGAGGTTTCTTAAATTTTAAGATTTCCTAAATTTTTTAAACTTCGAAACGGTGGATTGCTGGAAATCTGAATTTCTCAATTTTTGAATTTTTTGGGATTTTCCAAAATCTGAAAATCTGAAGTTTTCAATAAGTTGTCTCGGAATTTCAATTTCGCAACATTTATTTCCGTATTTTCAAATTTTCCTTTTTATCTAATCTCTGATTTTTCGCTACGGAAAAAAAAACTCGTTTTTTCCTATTTTCCCTTTTTTTTCCTCTTTTTCACTGTCGTTTTTTTCACCGAACAATCATCGAACATCAAAAGAAAATGAGGAAGAAATGACCCTAAATCTTATAACGTCTTCTCAGAATTCAGAAGACGCTAGAATAATGACGTCTTCAGAAAACCTGGAACAAGTTTTTTTTTCTGTTATCATAAAAGTACAAATTCCATAATCAGAAATCGGTTGAAAGTACAATAATCCGGTTTCCTTGGAGAATGAAATATCGGAGAAAATACAGAACATTTCAAAATTACAATTTTTTTAAAAGTTTCAGAATTTTCAGATTCGTGCTGGTCAGATAAAAAATCTAAAAAATTCAAAAATTTTGAATTTCAGAAACTCGAAAATCCAAAAATTCGATTAATGGGGAATTTAGAAATTACAGATTTTTTAATTTTCAGATTTCCAGAATATCAGAAATTCGACGTTTTTTTTCAGAAATCACCAGCTGATCTTCCCGATCCCATTTCAAATTTTCCGCTGAAAAAATCTTGTTTACTGCAAAATAAGGAATTTCTAATCTCTTGGATTTACAGATTTTTCAGGATTTTTTTTCTGTTTTTCAGCAAATATGAATATTTTTCTTCAATTTTTCCGAATTTTCAGCACTTTTTTAGATTTACAATCCTTCTAATTTTTAGATTTCTACAACATACAATTATCCCAAATTTCTCATGTTTTTCTCTAAATAGATATTTACACATTTTTCTCTTTTCCGGTTTCCATGGAAACCAGAGAGATCACATTTTCGAAAATGTGCATTTTTGCTTTCTGAGATTGACTAAAAAGCTTTAAAATCCATTTTTCGGCTATTTCCAGCTCCTGAAATGGACCCCTCGAGTTCTAACACTGATGGGAACTGCATCAACCGAACCAATGATGATGGTGAGGCTAGATTACAAGACGCATAACTCAAAAACTAAAAGAGCCATTAAAAAGTTGTTAACTATAAATTTGTAGCTTATAAAATTTTACAAATTTTTGTAGTTTACTTATTTTTGATAGTAATTGTGATTTATGAGTTATGCGCTTTTAAAGTTAAAGGCGCCCCTTGAGCGGGGGTAGGTAAGCGCTAAAGGACGCTTTAACTTTAAAGGCGCATAAATTAAAAAGCAGCAAAATTATAAAGAAGTTTTAAACTAACATAATGTGTGAAATTTATGTTCCTACATTTTCATAGTTAACAAAAAGTTGTTAGCTCCGCCCCTTTTTGAGATATGCGCTTTTAAAGTTGGGGGCGCTCTTTGGTGGGGGTAGGCAGGCGTTGAAGGGCGCTTTTCACTTTAAATGCGCATAACTCGAAAACTAAGAATGCTACTCAAAAGTTACCAACTACAATTTTGTAGCTTATAAAATTTTACACATTTTGGTATTTTTTCTTTTGTTAATAGCTTTTTAGGTTTTTGAGATATGCGCCTTTAAGGTTAGAGGCGCCCCTTGGGCGGGGGTAGGTAAGCTCTGAAGGGCGCTTTAACTTTAAAGGCGCATAACTCAGAAACTAAAAACGTTATCAAAAATTACCAACTACGATTTTGTAGCTTATGAAGTTTTACACATTTTTGTATTTTAATTCTTTTTAATAGCAATTGTAGTTTATGAATTATGCGCCTTTAAATTTCGAGGCGCCTTAGACCGCCAGTTCTACAGTGCCCATAACTTAAAAACTTATAACTCAGAAACTAAAAATGCTATCAAAAAGTTGTCAACTGATAACATGTGTAAAATTTAATTTTCTACATTTTCATAGTTAACAAAGTTTAGTTAGCTCCGCCCCTTTTAGAGATATGCGCCTTTAAAATAAACTTCCAGACTACTCAGGAGACATCTCCGTCTTAGAGCGTTATTTACAAGCCGTGCGGTTGAGAATGGTGGATTTGGACCCGGATTTTCAGTATTTTCCAGATTTCGAACTGGAAAGTGTTCCCGACTGTGGCCTAGATTTTCCTAGGCCAGGCAAGGTTTGTGGAATTTTTCCAAAAATTCCTATTTTTTCAAATTTTCAAAAAATTCCATAATTCTTTCTCTTGGTCTTATTACATAATTTTTGATATATTCTCTTTGTTTACTAGTTGCATCACATAATTTCTTATCACTATCAATAGAAAAAAATTGATAAGAAAAACATTTCTTTTCGGAAAATTATTTTTTCAACTGATATACTTTTTCTGAAATTCCATTTTTTTTCAGAAAATGACACTAACGGGTGTCACCTCCAAAGCAATCCGTAAAGGGGACCCGGAGCCACCTCTGGCTTCTGGAAAATTCCGAATTTACAACATGCGGTTCTGCCCATGGGCAGAACGGGCCATGATCTATGTTGCAGCGAAGGGAATCGAGTGAGTTGTGCTGTACGAAATTTGAAATTTTGAATTTAGCGTGTTTTGAGCTTTTGAAGGAGTATAAACATGACTAGGTTTGGTTTAGAATGAAGGGAGTTATGGCAATTTTAAATTTTTGGAACCAAATGTTTTAGTGTCAAAACTTAAAAATGCCATGACTTTCTTCATTTTCAACCTAGACTAATGAAATTTAGCTCATTTGATTTTTCATGTTTTCAGCTTTAAAATGAGTATAAACATGCCTAGGTTACTGTTTCTTTCAGTAGTGGTGGGTACTGTAGCTACCTAAAAGGCGCATTCAGTAACCTTACATCTCGTTGGTTTTATATTTGAGCTACAGTAACCTTGCGTATACTCAATTGAAAGCTGAAAACAAGACAAATCAAATGGTCTACATTTCATCAGTCTAGATCTAATATGAAGAAAGTTATAGTGATTTGAAATTTTGGGAGAAAAAAAATTAGTGTCAAAATTTGAAAAGGCCACAACTTCCTTCATTTTTTACCTAGACTAATGAAATTTAGCTCATTAGATTGCTCATGTTTTCAGCTGCAAAATGAGTATAAACATGCCTAGGTTACTGTATTTTTCAGTAGTGGTGGGTACTGTAGCTACCTAAAAGGCGCATTCAGTAACCTTACATCTCGCTGGTTTTATATTTGAGCTACAGTAACCTTGCGTATACTCAATTGAAAGCTGAAAACAAGACAAATCAAATGGTCTACATTTCATCAGTCTAGATCTAATATGAAGAAAGTTATAGTGATTTGAAATTTTGGGAGAAAAAAAATTAGTGTCAAAATTTGAAAAGGCCACAACTTCCTTCATTTTTTACCTAGACTAATGAAATTTAGCTCATTAGATTGCTCATGTTTTCAGCTGCAAAATGAGTATAAACATGCCTAGGTTACTGTATTTTTCAGTAGTGGTTTATTTTTCAGTAGCGCATTCAGTAACCTTACATCTCGCTGGTTTTATATTTGAGCTACAGTAACCTTGCGTATACTCATTTGGAAGCTGAAAACAAAACAAGTCGAATGAAAACTATTTCGATGAGTTTACTCGCAAATTAAAAAAGTTATGGCAATTTGAAATTTTTGGAACCAATAAATGTATTTTTCGAATTTTCATTTTAGCATAACTCGCTTTATTCAAAACCTAACCTAATCATGTTTAGGCTCATTTCAAAGCTTCAAACCCGACAAATTCAATTTCCCATCTTAATTTTCAATTTTACCAAACTAAAGCTTGAAATTCCAGAGCGGAAGTGATCAACCTAAATGTGACCGACAAGCCGGAATGGTTCTATTCTAAACACTATCAGGGAAAGGCGCCCGCCATCGAGCATGACGGAAAAATTGTGATCGAGTCTGGATTCATTCCAGAATATTTGGACGACGCATTTCCCGAATCCAGAATTCTGCCGACGGATCCATTTGAGAAGGTTCAGCAGAAGCTGCTAGCTGAGAGATTGACTATGGTAACGAATTGTCAACATAGCGCATTTTGCAAAAACAAGATTTGAAAAACACGCTCCAATGCCAATTTCCCTTATGTTGTTCGCCCTGGAGCGAACTTGTACATATGGAATGCAGAAACTGCGCTCTAACGCTAATTTACGTTAGAGCGCATTTGCTATTTGCCAAAATTAACCCTAATGCTCATTTTTCTATTATTATCGGTTGAGCGCAGTTGTTTACACCAAATCGTGTCAAGTGCGCTCTATTGATAGTTGCAATATCGGAATTGCGCTCCAATGCTAACTTCCCTTAATTCTTTGAACGTTGGAGCGCACTTGACACATCTGGAATACAGCGAATGCGCTCCAATTCTAATTTACATGAAAATTGACAGTGGAGCGCATTTTCTACTCATACACACCATTTAATAGTATAAAAATGTGCTCTAATGCCATTTTAGCATTAGAGCGCGTTTGCTATTTTTGAACTTTTGACAAAACCGCTCTGTTGCGAATATCGTTTAAAAAATTGAAATATTCGGAAAAGAATCTGAAAATTCTAATGAGAAAATTTAGAAAATGCAATTTCGCTCTAACGCTAATTTGGGCGAAAATTAGCGTTAGAGAAAATTAGCGTTACTCGCTGTAACATCAGTTTTAGCGATAGAGCACATTTGCGATTTTCGAATTTTCGACTTTTCGAGCCTGCAAGAGCGCTCTAATGCAAATTCAAGGAGAAAATTGAAAATTTGGAAGAAAACCTAAAAATTGAAAACTGCAAATGCGCCCCAATGCTAATTTTCATCAAATTAGCTGTGGATCGCTCTTGCACCCTTGAAGATACGACGAATGTACTTTAGGGCGCTTTTCCCACATTTCAGAAGCTGCAAATGCGCTCTAACGCTAATTACTTCTAAAAATTGCAGTAGAGCGCGCTTGCACAGCCTAAACTGGTGTAAACGCGCTCCAGGGACAGTTTTCACTAAATTTGTCATTAGAGCGCATTTGCATCTCTTTGACATTCAAATTTTCAGGTCGCTCATGCTGTCCCCCAACTGTTCGCAGTGATGAGAGATCGAAATTTGAAAAATGAGAAACAGGAAAAAGTTTTTGAAGTATTGCAACAGGCTGAAAATTTGTTGGTCCATGATTTTTATGCAGGTTTGTTTGAAAATTTCGAAAATTCAAAAAATTCAAAATTTCGAAATTTCAAAAATTCAAAAAATTCAAAAATTTTGAAAATTAAAAATCCGAAAATCGAATTTTCAAAAATTCGAAAAATCCAAAAAATTCAAAATTTCGAAAATTCAAAAATCCGAAAATTCGAAAATTTTTAAACGTCAAAATTTTGAAATTTTAAAAATTCAAAAATTCAAATTGTTCCAGGCTCCGCCCCCGGCTACCCCGACTATCTCACATTCCCGTTTTTCGAGAAAATCTGGTGGTCCGCCAGCCTCGACGACGTCGTCGATCTTCCGATTCGCGGATTTCCGGGAATTCAAAAATTCCCAAAATTGACGGCGTGGTTCGAGAGGATTCTGAATTCCGACGTCGTCCAGTCCGTCACCCAGCCCATCGAATTTGGGGCCGAGTTTATGAATGCATATGCGACTCATGGAACATTGAACTATGATTTGGGACTTTGAATTCAAATTTAAGTAATTCTGAGCAATCATGCCTACAAGTTGAGCTCCAATTTGACTTTTTTGTCGATTTTCGATTTTTTCAAATTTTCTAAAATTCAAAATTCTGAGCAATCAATTTAATCATAATCTTGATAATGATAATAATAATGATATCAATAAAACCGTCGTTACATAAGCAGAGAGATATCTAGAGAGGGATAGAGAGAGCACATGTAAAAGTGAGAGACGCAGAGAAAGAGAGATTCACATGGAAAAAGTAACTGGAATGGGCGTGGTTTTCAGCCAAAAATGATGCTGAAAACAAAAATTTTTGAGATAAAGAAAACGACTTTTTTTGAAATTCCATTTTTTTCGAAAATTTCAAATTTCAGCCAAAAAATTCAGCCAAGCTGAAATTTGCATTTTTTCAGATTTGAAAATTCTAAAAAATTTGAATTTTCAGCCAAAAAAAACAAGCTGAAAATGGTAATTTTAGAAGTTTTTTGAAAATTCAATTTTTTTAAAATTCTGAAAATTCTAAAAAAATCCAAAAATTCCAAAAATTTTGAATTTTTTGGCTGGAAATTCGGGAAAAATGGGATTATTTGAATGGAATTTCACACACAGAAATTGAGGATTTTCAAAACAAAAAATACATTAAAAAGCGACAAAAAATGTTAGAAATTGAAGGAAAAAAGTAGAGAAAAACAATCTAAATATTGAGATGTGAAAGCTGAAAAAGTAGAAAAATGTCCCAAAAAATGTAAATTTTGATTTAAAAAATTGTTAAAAAATCAAGAATTTTGGGCCGAAAAATCGCCAAAAAGCGACATTTCTTGCCCGGAAAGTCGAAAATTTTCGGCTTAAAATTCAGAATTTTTGAGATCAAAATCATAGATTTTCGGCTGAAAATCATAGATTTCTAGCTTAAAATTTGGCGAAAATTAGCTCAAAAGTCGCCGAAAAAACAGAAGATATCGCTGAAAGTTTCGCCGAAAATCGCCATTTTTTGGCTCAAAAAATCACTAAAATTTAGAAAAATCAACGATTTCGGGCTTAAAATTCACATTTTACAGCAGGAAAGCCCTTGTTTTTGGGGGCGATTTTTTAGATTTTTTAATCGAAAAATCAAAGATTTTGGCTTAAAATTCTAGATTTTGGGGTCCAAAATCAGCATTTTTCGGCTGAAAATACACATTTTTCAGCTTAAAATCACACATTTTAAACATAAAAAAAGCAAGTATTTAGATCAATAAATTATCAGTCCAACGGCTACAGTAGGCCTACTCATCGGGCGCCGAGAGCTTCGCAATCTGATCCGAGTGCATATTCTTATGGATCAGTGTGATTTTCATGGTATTGATTCGTTCCTCCAGCGGGAGCTCTCGATCCTCATCAACCATCACATTTCCCATATTGCACATGAACAGGCAAGCGAGGAAGTATCGACTAATCTCGAACCATGGTCGACCTAGGATCAGGTCGATCAGACGCTTCGTTTCGCCAGCTTGATCGTAGTTCGCCAGAACGTTACGGCCAACGAGGTGGACCTGGAAACATTGATTTTTTGAAAATTGGAAATTCTGTTCAATCTGAGCAATGAACTAAGCTACAGTATGCTATAACTTTCTTCATTCAAGGCCTAGCTTCAAAATGAGCATACGCAAGGTTACTGTAGCTCAAAAATTAAAGGAGCGCAGTGTAAGGTTTCCGTATGCGCCGTTAAGCTCGCTACCGTACCCACCACTACTGAAAGATACAGTAACCTAGGCACGTTTATACTCATTTTGAAGCTGAAAACAAGGCAAATCGAATGGAACTATTTTTATTAGTCTAGGTCGAATATGAAAAAAGTTATGGAAATTTGAAATTTTGACACCAAAAAAACTGGAAACCCTCATTTTTCAGATTTTTTAGCCTAAAAATGAAGATTTTCATAGATTTTTTTTTGAAAATTCAGAAAATTTCGAATCTGATAAATCCTGAAACATGCATTTCTAGATCATTTTTGCCCAATTTTGCCTCTTTTAAGCCGATTTTGAGCCAATTTTCAGCTATTTTTCAGTCAATTTCAGCCCAAAAACTCACATCATACTCCTTCCTGGTCTCTCCCTCATCCAGAATCGGCTCCATCTTCTGATGCCACTTGTCGACTTGATCCTGAAGACACGACACGGCGACGTCAACGTCTTCATAGGCCTTCGCCATTTCGTACGCCATTTGGTCACGGTCCGTTTTGTGCTCGGCAAACTTTTTGAGCAGTGGAAGGGCCTCTGGAATGAGAAAAAGGGCGATTTTTGAAGATTTTCAAGGATTTTGGACCATTTTTACGAATTTCGGGGTCATTCTGGCCAATTTTCAGCTGATTTTGGACTAAAAATCTTTGGAAATTCGCAAAAAATCGTTAAAAAATCACTATTGAGCCATTTGGAACCATTTTTAAAACGATTTTTGGGTCTTTTTGAATTATTTTTGGATCATTTTCAATGAATTTCGAGTAATTTTTGATGATTATTAACGAATTTTAAGGTATTCTGGACCATTCTTGGGTCATTTTGGGCAATTTTTAACGAATTTACGGGAAATTTTTAAACAATATTTAGGGAATTTTAATTTTCAGCTAGATTTTAGATAATTTTCAGCTGGAATTCAGACCATTTTCAACAATTTTTAAGACATTTTCTGAAATTCGGAAATTCAAAAATTTTAAAAATTCAAAAATTCGAAAATTCAAAAAATTCTGAAAATTCCGAAAATTCCAAAAATTCTAGAAATTGGATTTTTCAAGGATTCGGAAAATCAGAAATTCCAGAAATTGAAAATTTCAAAGCTGATTTTTGGGTCATTTTGAGTCATTTTCAACAATTTCTCGACCTATTTTCATGCCAAAATCTCAAAATCTAACACACTCACTATTAATGAACAAGCTTCCGGGCAAATTGATGACCGTATTCAACTCGGCATCATCGATATCCTCGAATAGCAATGGTTTCGTTGGAGCAGCAGCAGCAGCAGCTGCTGCTACCGTATCCCCACCCATCGACGGTGCCTCGAAATCGTAGTCTGGCATTGGAGCGGTCGCCGGATTGGCAATTTGGTGTTGTGGGTCCACTTGTCCATCGTAATCCATGTCCATATCGTAGCCACCACCACCGAATTCGTCCAGTTCCACCTCAGCGGCTAGATCCTCATCAACGACGTCGTCGACTGTAAAAATCGAATTTTAGCAAAAATTACAAACAAAATTAGAGGAAAATCGAGCTGAAATTTTGAAAAAATGGAAAAAATCTAGCTGAAAATTTATCTGAAAAATTCTAGAGAAATTCGTCAACTAGTAAAAAAAACGTTGCTCAGATCGCTCAGATTTTTCTGTCGGAATCGATTTTTCTGGTCAGTTTGTCTCCCTAGGAGCCAGAAAACTGCAATTTTCAAGTAATTTTTTCGCGTTTCAATGCATTTCAGTCAGTTTTGAGAAAAACCACAAAATTAAGAACTTTCAGCTCCAAGTCGCTCAGTTTTCAGATATAGTCTGGCTAATTGAACAATTCTAGGTTGAAAAAAGCTGAAAATCTGAAAAAGCTGGGAGAAATGGCTTGAAAATCGAGGGAAATAGGCAAAAAACCATAGATTTTCCGGTTGATTTTTCCCGATTTTTCGACATTTTCAGCTCAATTTTCAGACGGTTTTTTTTTGATAGATTATTCACAATTTCAGCGATTTTCAGACCGATTTTTCTAGAATTTTCAAATTTTCAGCCAATTTCATACGATTTTTCGGACCATTCAAACGGAAAATCGGCTAAAAACTGTCTGAAAATCGTTTAAAAATACGGTTTTTCTTCAGTTTTTCTAGATTTTCAGCTCACTTTTCAGACGATTTTTCGGCCAATTTTAAGATTTTCAGCTCTATTTCCATCGATTTTCAGCTAAATTATCCTAAATTTTTCAAAATTTCAGAACGCTTTTTTTTTCAAAATTTTCAGATAAATTTCAGTCGATTTCTGACGATTTTTGAGCAAATTTTTAGCTGAAAATCGACGGAAAATTGTTGAAAAATATGTTTTTCAGAGTTTTTCAGCCTTTTTTTTTAGCAATTTTCAGCTCAATTTTCAGCGATTTTTGAGCAAATGTCGGACTGAAAATCGTTTGAAAAAAGTTTGTTTTTGTTCAAAAATTTCAGCGTTTTCAGCCCAATTTCCAGTGATTTTCAGACAATTTTCAGGCACTTTTTGGGCAAAACTTTGACTGAAAATCAGCGTAAAACTGTCTGAAAATCGTTTGAAAATACGTTTGTTTCAGATTTTTCAGCCTATTTTCAGCGATTTTCAAGAAATTTTTTTCAATATTTTCAGCTTTTTTAGCTCGATTTTCAGCGATATTTAGTCAATTTCTGACGAGTTTTGGGCAAATTTTAAGCTGAAAATCAATAGAAAATCGGTGAAAAAGATGTTTTTTTTCAGATTATTAGCTCCATTTTCAGCCCGTTTCAAGCCATTTCTTCAATATTTTCGGGATTTTCAGCTTTCCAGAAAACTCACACTCCACTCCCATCGTTCTTCGATTTCCAACCACATGCTCTTCTGGATTTCCATCATTCTCCAAAACCATTTCATCTGGACCACCACCCAACTGTATTCCCTCAAACTCCTCCACCGGAACGCCACGTGGCTTCCTACGAATCGCTTGGAATCTCTGAGCTCGAATCTCTCGAATCTTCTGCGTCTTCTCCCTGATTCGCCGCTTCTTTTCGGTGAGAATCGACGATCGGAGTGCCTCGATTTTCCAGTCCTTATTCGGGTTGATACGCGCGGCACTTCTCCAGTAGTAGAAGTCCTGGAGGTAGTCGTGCGTCTCCATGAATTCGTCACGACGCGATTTTTGGATTTTCGATTGGCGAAGCTGCTTGCGACGGAGCAATTCGGAGGGCGTTGGTTGCGTTTTGAAGACGGCTTTGACTGGTTTTCGGGATACTGTAATAATCGATTTTTTGGGAAACTTGAGGGAATTTGGGCGATTTTCAGCCAATTATCAGATAATTTCCTGACAAATCTCTGGATCGTTTTCTGGCAATTTTTACTTTCAAAAACGCTCAAATTTTTGAAAAAATTCGAGGAATTTCGAATATTTTAGGTTAATTTTCAGCCAATTTTCACACATTTGAACCATTTTTTGGGTCATTTTTCAGCTTAAAAACTACAAATTTGGAGAGTTTTTCAGTTGGAAAATGGTCATTTTTACATGTTTTTGAGCTGAAAATTGGCTGATTTTTGGACAAATTCAGCCCATTTTCAGCCAAATTCAGACTATTTTTTGACAGATTTCTCGTTCAAAAACCCAAAAATATATCATTTCGAGAAAATTTTCATTTTTGTCGTTTTCAGCCATTTTCAGCCTATTTTAAGATAAATTTAGACCATTTTTTACAGATTTTACAGGGACTTTTTAGCTAAAATTTGTCATTTTTTACAAAATTTTCAGCCTATTATTCAGTAGATTTTTAACCATTTTGGCTTAAAATTAGGCTGAAAATAGTCAAAGCCTACAGTTTTTCTGGTCAAATTTAGCCAATTTTCAGTTAAACTTTCACTTTCAAAAACGCTAAAAAATCAAGTCTTTTGGTCATTTTTCCAGCTGAACATCGCCGTTTTCAGTAGATTTTTCATCATTTTTGGCCGATTTTCATGAATTTTTGCTATTAAAAATTGCCTTCTCAGGGTAATTATGGGCAAATTTCGCCCGTTTTCAGCCAACTTTCATTCACTTCGGCTCGAAATCACAGGCTTATGACTCTGAAAAATCTGGGTCATGAAAAATCTAGGTCATGAAAATCTTAGTCATGAAAATGTTGGTCACGAAAAATTTGGCCATGACCTATAATATCTAGGTCATGACCTACAAAAATCTAGGTCGTGCCTTGGAAAAACTGGGTCATGACCCAGAAAAATCTAGGTCACGAATCTAGGTCATGAAAACCTAGGTCACGAAAATCTAGGTCACGAAAAACCTAGGTCATGGCCTAGAAAGCCAATTTCAGCCATATTTTCTTTTTTTTGGTTCGTTTTGGGTCATTTTGAGCGATTTTGGACCAATTTTTCCGCTTACAACGAATTTCAAGGTCATTTAAGCCCTATTTTCCATCATTTTCAGCCAATTCTAGTGACTTTCAGCCCGATTTTCACTCATTTTAATCGAATTTTTACCTGGCAAATCTTCATCCCCGGTGTACAACGGAATCTTAATCTTCTCCAAATCATCCCACGGCGCCGCCTCCTTCCTCACATTTCTCCGTGTCAAATTTCGAACATAATCGTTCGAGTCCTCGTCCCCTCCTTCACCGAAATCCCCTCCAAAATCGTCGTCAAAATCATAATTCTGGTCTCTGGCTCCGCCCATCGGCTCGCTGGCTCCGCCCATTTCGTCGCCAAACTGGTCGACGAACATATCAATTAGGCCAGTGTTCAAATGAGTAGACGGGCGGTTCTTATTCATTCGTCCTTCGACAAACGAGACGAATTCATTCAGATTGTTACGGTGACGTTCGATGAGTGGCTGGGATTGACGTTGGGAGTAGCGTTGGGTATTCTGGAAGAGAGTTACGGTAATTAGGAAATAGGGTACAGTAATCCTAGCTACAGTAGGAACTACAATTAGATTACTGTAGCGAGCTAGTAGGGTACAGTAATCCAATTAGGATCTACAACTATAGGATTTTGTAGGTCTTGGATTACGGTAGCTCTATAACCTTCTACAGTAGGATGTACCGTAATCATAACTGCAGTAAGACCTACAGTATCTCAACAGCTAGTCTACAGTAATCCAACCGATCTACAACTATTGGATCTTGGCAATCTTGGATTACTGTAGATGGGATAAACTGTAAAAGAAAAACAAGCTGTAATCTGAGCTACAGTACCCCGAACTAGAGAAGAGTGATCTACAGTAATCTACTACAGTAACCCAAGAAGGCAAAAAACCGGGATTACTGTAGCTGACCTGACTAGGAGGGTACAGTACTCCAATTAGGATCTACAATTTTCGAAATTTTCAGATCCTACTGTAGTCTAGGATGGATACTGTAGGTCTCATTTTTAGCTTGGATTACTGTAGCCTTGTATCCTTCCACAGTACCGTAATTATAACTACAGTAAGATCTACAGTATCCCAAACTGAAGAAGAGGGATCTACAGTGACCTAAGCTACAGTAATCCGAGCTCTGTAATTTGAGCGAACGCACGTCCTACAGTATTCCAAGCTATTTCAAATTAGTCTGAGATACTGTAGTTCGGGTTACAGTAGCTCTTTTATTCCTTTCAAACTAAAATCTACAGTAATCGAAGCTTGTCTCACAGTGGTCAGGGATACTGTAGATCGGATTACGGTAGCTCCAATAAGAGCTACAGTAACCCAAAACGCCTCAAATTTCCAAAATCTCTCACCTGTGTTCCCTGTGAATCCCTCATCGCTGCTTTCGAGGCTCGTGACGTGGCACGTGACTGAATCTCCAGATGCTGTCGAGTAGCTTCCTGTTCGACGAACCAACGAGGCGGTGCGACGACTTCACGACCCGACAGGGGATCCGTATACGGTCCATAAGCGTTGATCTGTTCTTTTCCCTGCTCCTCATCCAGCTCGATTTCTACATCAGCGACACCAAAGTTCGCCGCCAACTCCTTGTTATCCGGAATCCATCTGGCGCCTGGCAGAGTGAATTCGCCCACATTCTTCGCGTAGTCGTCGTGGGAAATCAGCGTTTCGTGATCGTACACAATCTGGAAATAGAGGATATTGTGTGGCTGGGAGTACTGTAGATGTCATCGTAGCTACTGTTAATCATACTTCAGAAGGGTAAAGAGCTGTAATCTAGGCTACAGTAATCCTAGCTAGAGTAACATCTACCGTATCCCAAGCCAGAGCTTTATATCTTACTGTTGTCTTGGATACTGTAGACCTTATCAGCATTTTGGGGTTACTGTAGCTTGCATTAGGACGTCTACGTTAACAGTTAGAACTACAGTAACCCTAGTTACAGTAAGTTTGACTACTGTAGATCGTTATTCAGTTTGGGTTACTGTAGACAATCTGGAAACGGAGGATGTCGTGTGGCTGGGGAGGTACTGTAGATGTCAAAACGATCATCATTATCAGTAACCTTCCTCTCCTACCGTAATCCAATCATAACTTTTTTGTCGTCTACAGTAACTCGATTGCACATCTTCTAAGGTTACTGTAGCTAAAATTACTTTTTTTGAAAATCATGATTTCTGGGCGATTTTCGTGATTTTGAAGATCAAAATTTCGAAATTTCACTATTTTCCATCCCAATCACCTCCGACGTCTTCACATAGAAGTCCTTGACTTTTCCAATCACATCCGCTCGTGACTTAGCGTTTTGAATCTGCTCGTCGGTTCGCATCAATTGACCGTAATCCAGCTTGAACAAGAACTGTGTCGGCTTCTCGATTAGACACGATTTTCGCTCGTATTGCGCTTCTTGAATCTCCGCGTTGTCCACCATTCGAAGTGCGTCGATCGCCTTCTTCTCTTCTGAATATATTAGAGATTTTTAGGCTTAAAAATCGAATTTTAGCACTTGAAATAGCTGAAAATCTTGGATTCCAGTCAAAAAAACCCCGTTTTTCAGCTTTCCTGATCCTAGCAACTCAATTTTCGACTTGAAAAATCGTTTTTTCTTCAATTTTTGATGTAAAAAATCGAGGTTTGGGGAGCTGGAAGTGTCTGAAAATCGCCGTAACGTCAAAAATTCTAGCGTGTAGGACTACTTTCTGGATGTGAAATTCGGTTTTTCAGCTGAAAAATGCAATTTTTGCCGGAAAAATGTCAATTTATGTGTCATTTTTCGATAGAATGTGAGGTTTTGGAGGTCCAAAATTCGATTTTTAGATCGAAAATCCAACGTTTCGAGCCGAAATCTTTGATTTTCCCACTGTTTTTGACCCATTTTTTTGGCCCATTTCTGCTAAAAATCAAAATTTTTAGGCGATTTTCAGATTTTCGGGCTTATTTTTGGGGATTTTCCGACTCAAAAATCGTAATTTTACGGCAAAATATGAATTTTTGGCACCTAAAATTGTCTGAAAATCGTATTTTTCCGAATTTTGGGTCTGGAAAATGCCGCAAATCATCATTTTTGACTAAAATTATGTCATTTTGGGTCTGAAAATCCAAGAAAATTGGAGTTTTAAAACCCAAAATTTCATTTTTTGGCTCAAAAATTCAATTTTTAAGGGCCTCAAATGTTAAATTTCAACCTAAAAACATTTTTCATAGAATAGGGATTCAAATTTGGCAGTTTTAAGACGCAAATTTTGGTTTTTAAACCTTGAAAATTCGATTTTTCAGCTGAAAAATACAATTTTTGTGCCATTTTCCGATAGAATTTGTGGTTTTAGATGCGAAAAGTGAGATTTTTAGGTTAAAAAAGCTGGAAAAATGCGTTTTTGAGCTCGAAAATTTAACTTTTTAAGACAACATCCGTGATTTTCCGACTGTTTTTGACCTATTTTCTGCTAAAAACACTCATTTCGAGCGATTTTTCTAGCCAAATCTGACCATTTTTGGGCTATTTTTTACAGAAATTTCATGAATTTTCCCTAAAAATATCCATTTTTCAGCGTTTTTTCACCTTTAACAGCCTTATCATAGTTCTGAAGAGCCTCCCTTTTGATCGCCCAAATATCCACCAAATCGTAGTTCGTTGATCCAAGATTCACGACTCTTCTCGCTCCACGCCCACGCTTTCCGCCATTTTCAGCACTTCCAGGTTCCTTGTTCTCCATCAGGTCCATCACTGAAAATTATTGCATTTTTGGGATTTTCGAAGCAATTTAGGAGTTTTTAGGGCTTTTCACAGTCATTTTCGACCGATTTTCACCAAAGTTGAACTATTTTGGACCATTTAGAGTTAATTTCCGCTATTTTAAAGCAAATTTTGAGCCATTTGAGCTCATTCCGCTTCAAATTTGGGCTTTTTGAAGCAATTTTATGCAATTTAGGTTGTTTTTAGAGCTTTTCAGAGTCATTTTCGACCAAATTTCACCAAATTTAGACGACCCATTTTGGACTATTTAGAGCCAATTTTCGCTGTCTTTGAGTAATTTTTCAGCGATTTTCAGCGGGTTTCAGCTCATTTTCAGCGATTTTTTCAGCTTATTTAGAATTGATTTATGCTAATTTTTAGCTATTTTAAGCCTTTTAAGCCATTTTCCAGTCAATTTTTGTGTTTTTGAGCAAGTTTGGGGCTTATTTTCAGCGGTTTTCGGTTAATTTTCTGTGTTTTTGAACGTTTTCTCAGGGATTTTGGCTCATTTTTGACTAATTTCAGCCAATCTCAGCCGATTTCAGGGGATTTTGGGTCACTTCTCGATTAATTTCAATGTTATCCATTTTCAACCAATTTTGGACCATTTTTCATAAAATATGGCTCATTTTGGTGATTCAAGCTTTGATTTTAGCAGTTTTTACGCTATTTCTTGCTATTTCGGCTCATTTAGAACCGATTTTTGGGACTTTTTTAACTATTTTGAGCTAATTTTCTGTGTTTTTGAAAGATTTTTCGAGGATTTTCGCATATTTATGACCAAATTCAGGCAAATTTTTGAAAGTAAATTTTAGCTATTTTCCAGAATTTTTAGCACTTCTCAGTCTAATTTGGCTCTTTTTGGACCAAATTTGATCATTTTGAGCCACTTTTCACTCGTTTTAGGCCATTTTAGACCAATTTCGACCTTTTTTTCGACTAATTTCAATAATACCAATTCCGCCGTTTTTTTTCATATTTTTTACGCGATTTTCAGCGGGTTTTGGCTCATTTAGAACCGATTCATGCGAATTTCAGACTGTTTTAAAGCCAACTTGGGGCGTTTTTTCGGATTTTCCAGCTTTTTTCACTAAATTCGGCTTCTTTTGGACCAATTTTTGCAAATATTGAGCCATTTTAGGCCATTTTCACCCATTTTCAGTCACTTCCCCTACCTGAAAGTGTCAATTCAAGCACGTGATCCACTTTTTTCGCGTAGACCCCAGCGGATCCGGTCAGAATCCGGCAGGCTTGTTGAAAATCGAAGAATTGGAAAACGGCGCCGGCCGTCGCGTCTTGTACCCCTTCCTGAGCATCGGATTCGCGTTGGATTTGCTCCAAATAGCCGGAAAGAGCCTGAAAATTCATTCTTCAGCATTTTTTAGCTAGAAAATCAGTTTTTTTGGATTCAAAATCAAGATTTTGAGATTTTTTCGGCTGAGATAATGTCAAAAAATTTGATTTTTGGGCATTTTTGAGCTAAAAAATCAGTTTTATTGTGTCGAAAATCAAGATTTTGACCTTTTTTTCGCCAAAAATGCTCCTGAAAATCCATTTTTGAGCATTTGTCAGCTAGAAAATCAGTTTTATGACTCAAAAATTCGATTTTTCAGCATTTTTGGAGCTAATAAATCGGTTTTTTGAGTTTAAAAAATCCATTTTTGAGCATTTTTTAGCTAAAAATCAATTTTATTGGGTCGAAAATCAAGATTTTGACCTTTTTTCGCCAAAAATGCTCCTGAAAATCCATTTTTGAGCATTTTTTAGCTAAAAAATCAGTTTTCTGAGCGAAAAATCAGGATTTTTGAGCACTTTTCAGCTAGGAAATCGGATTTTTGGAGCGAAAAATCGAGATTTTTTGAGTTTTTCTTTGATAAAAATTAGTTTTATTGGGTCAAAAATCAAGATTTTGAGTTTTTTTTTCGCTGAAAATTGTTTAAAAATCCATTTTTGAGCATTTATCAGCTAGAAATAATGTTTAAAATTCAATTTTTGAGCCTTTTTCTTGTTGAAAAAATGTCAAAAATTCGATTTTTGAGCATTTTTTAGCTAATAAATCGGTTTTCTGAGCCAAAAGTCAAGATTTTTCGCTATTTTCTCACTTTCAACACATCAATCGAGAAATTCTCGACCAGATCCTTCGCCGGGTGGACCAGCCACGCGTATTTGTTCCGATCAGTGTCCGGAGCAGGTGTCTTGCTCATTTTTAGTGCTGAAAATCGAACAATTGCCTGAAAATCAGAAAAACGCGAAAAAATTGGATAAAACGGTGAAAAAACCGAATTTGAGCAGGAAAAATCAAGGGAAAACAGGGAAAAAACGATTTATAAAAGGTCCTAAACTATAAAAATCCAAAAAATTCAAATTTTAGAAAAATTAATATTTTCTCTCTGGAAGTTTGAGTCCAACAAGTTTCGCGCTCTCTTCTACGGTCTTCTCGCCACCCTTGTATCGATCCTGAAGCTCGTTTAGTCGGCGAGTTCTGGAAAAAAAATTTTTTCCAAAATTTTCAAATTTCCCGCTTAAAATCCCGACTTACCCCTGAATATAGCTCAAATAGAGCTTCGCGACGCTCTCCGACTCATTTTCCGCCTTGGAATACCGCCGAGTCGTCACCTGATCGGCTCTCATTTGCTCGGTAAGGAATTTATACTGAGCCGATGCCGGTGTGAACGATTTATCTACTTTTTTGAGCTCCGCAATGATCGTTTTGATGGTGTTGAGTGCGGTGAAACCTTTGCAAGCGGCTTCAGCCATTTTTTTGCTGGAAAAATGAAAAAATCGTTCTAAAGTCAGCGGAAATCGATAAAAATCGGAAGAATTAGGCTTTGAAATTCAAATTGCGCGGGGGAAAGCGCGCGTTGTTTAGCGGGAAAGCGGGATATCGGAGTGTCGTTTTTAGGAGGGAAACCTAAATTTTCAAAAAAAAAGAAAGAAAAAGAAGAATTTCGTTAAAAATCATATAAAACAGCTTAAGAAAAGCAGATCTGTCTGAAAATTTTAGGGTAGACCGAACAAAAAACGAGCTGCATTTTTGTGAAAGACAACTTTTCTGAAAAATCGGTTTCTGAAGAGATATACAAGAAAATATATGCATAACAACTTCAAGCCAAAATATCTCAGTTCCTATAGAAGATATCAAAAAAGTGTCAACTGATAAAATGTTAAGCATAAAATAACCAACATTTTATCAGTTGACAATTTTTAGATATCTTTTATGAGAACCAAAGTAAATCAAATTAAAATCTACAGAACATTTTCTACTATAACTTTTTAAATTGTCATTAAATTTTGAATTTCTAAAATGATTTGAAAAGAGCAAATTTTCAGCTTTAGAATGAGTATAAATATGTATAAGCTTTCGGGCTTTAAAACTATTTTAAAAGGGCATATGGCCATGTTTATACTCATTTTGAAGCTCTCAATTAGCTGAACAATTATCTTTAATTAAAAACTAATAAAAAATCAGAAAACCAAAAATCCAACTTTTTGAGATTAATAATCACATTTTGATCTCTAAATATCCGATTAAAGGGCACAGATAAGGCATCAACCTTCAAAATAATAGATAAACGAGAGAGAAGGGGAAATGGAGAGACGCAGACAACGAGAAGGCGCGTCCCCAGCTACACAGTTCTACTCTCTTATTCTCCCTAAATGACGACTTTACTCTTCGGAACTTTCCAGAAGAATCCTTTGAATGAATGGATTCTGGAAAGTTCCTACCTATTTTTTCTCAAAATTTCGCTAATTTTATTCCTATAAATCTTCCGTATTTTGTAAAAAAAAGTGAGTTTCGGAGCATAAAATTATAGCAAATCGCTGAAAATTTCAGATTCTTCCAAAGATTCGCTTAAAACGAAAATCAGCGGTGGATGTACAACGAGTGGTAGGTGTGAAATACTTTAAAGGCGCATATCTCCAAAACGATGAAAGCTGTCAAAAATTTGTCATTGTTAAAATGTAGCTCTTTGAATTTCCTACAGTTTCACGGTTTATAAATTTTAGCTAGCTTTTTTAGTTTTTGAGATATGCGCCTTTAAAGTTGGCGCCGCTCCTCGCTTCTTGGAGTAGCATACTTCTACCTTAAGTTGACTTATCTCAATTCTTCTAAAAGATATCATACGTCGTTATCAAACGTCAGTTAACTACAAAAATGGAGAACGTTAAATTTACAATATTTTAATATAAAATGTGCATCGCATTTCTAGAACTTGAGCTATGAATGTTTGAAAAATGACTTTTTTTTTTGAAAAAAATTGTTTTTTCTTCAAATTTCCATATCTTGAGTTTTGTATTAGCTAGAAGCATGGTTTTTGTATCAAAATGTGGGAAATTTTGTGTTCTTTATTTTTGCAGTTTGTAATATTTAGCTAGCTATTATAGTTTTTGAGTTATGCGCCTTTAAAGTTGGCGCCTCTCGCTCCCGGATCCTGCATTTGTTATGCGTTTTTAAAGTTTCATAACTCGGCTCAAAATTGGAATTTTGGTTTGATTCAAAACGTAAAATGTAGAATTTAAAAAGAGCTACAAAATGATATTAAATTCCACTATTTTGAATTTTTTTGAAAAGGCTGAAAATTTCAGATTTTTCCGAAAATCTCAAACCAAACACAGAGATGAATGTTAAACCGAGTGGTGGGTGTTTATTTACTATTTCCCAATTTTCCATATCAATTTCTTAGATTGAAGGCAGAGAGGATGCCATGAAGGATCTTTAGGATTTTACACTGTAAGTTGAATTTTACATACTAACGTTTGAGCTAAATTATCTCACTTTCTTTAAAAGCTATCAAAATTTTGTCAACTGATAAAATGTAGATCATAAAATTTTACGCATTTTATTTATTAACAAATTTAAGCTAACTTGTGTTGTTTTTGAGATATGCGTTTTTAAAGTTGGTGCTACCCCTCCTTTGAGAAGAAATGCAGGCGAGGGGCGCCGCCAACTTTAAAGGCGCAGATCTCAAAAACTACAAAAGCAAGCATAACACTACAAACCACAAAAACAAAGAACACAAAATGTGCAACATCTTGATATAAAACCCATGTTTCTAAAAAATACACAACCCAAGGTAACAACAATTGAAAAAAATTTTTTTTTCAAAATTAAAAAAAAAAGTCATTTTTCAAACATTCATATCTCAAGTTCTGAAAACGCTATAAACATAATTAAAAAATTAAAATATTGGAAATGTCATGTTCTTCATTTTTGTAATTGACTAATCTTTGACATCTTTCAAAGGAACTGAGATAAATCAACTTAAAGTAGAAGTATGCAACTCCAAGGAGCGATGAGCAACGCCAACTTTAAAGGCGCATACCTCAAAAACTATAAAGGCTAGCTAAAATTTGTAAACTGTAAAACTGTAGGAAATTTGACGAGCTACATTTCGATAATTATCAGACTTTAGATATCTCTTAAAGGGACTGAGATATGCGCCTTTAAAGTTGCCAACCAGAGAAGCATGCTTGCATTTCGACGTCAATTATCTAGGATTCCCAGCTGAATTCTATTAACTTATAAAATTTTTTTCAGAATCCTTGGCTTTCAGCATTCTGGAGGAATCAAACTTCGTGACCAAATCCGTGACTGGGGTGACCAAATCCGTGACAGGTAAACTGATCGAAAAATTCTGGAGCCTATCGTCCGCTGAAATCTTCGAGCATCCACGGACATCGGAATTTAATTTTTGAAGTCAAACTCTAATTTTTTTTTGTATTTGAATTTTCCGATTTCCAAATAAATTTTAGATTTTCGGAAAGTTGTCCTAGGCGGGCCGAGCGGGCC
>NC_013490.2:12661392-12662813 GCF_000004555.2 Caenorhabditis briggsae | reverse complement strand
GATAAATGCTCAAAAATGGATTTTTAAACAATTTTCAGCGAAAAAAAAACTCAAAATCTTGATTTTTGACCCAATAAAACTAATTTTTATCAAAGAAAAACTCAAAAAATCTCGATTTTTCGCTCCAAAAATCCGATTTCCTAGCTGAAAAGTGCTCAAAAATCCTGATTTTTCGCTCAGAAAANTGATTTTTTAGNTCGGCCCGGCCATCCACATGTATGTCAAAAATATAAAAATGGGTTTTTTGAAACTTTCTCATTTTCTAAATTTTCAGAGCGTTTCAGATGTAACAGTGGTCCGAGAATCCAAAAAAAACTTTGTTTTTCATAATTTTTTCTGGCTTTGATTCTAAATGTTCGAGTGTCCAAATATATGCATCAAAAAAGTTTTGAAGAATTTTGGTAGTCGGGCTCTCGAGCTATGATGCTCAGAGCACAAAAGGTACGTGTCGGCATTTTTGCTATAACTCAGCTGAAAATGTATTTTTGAGGCTCAAAATTTCACGAACGATGTGTTTTGAGTTGTTTATCAGCTTTATTTAAAATTAAAGCCAGAAAACATGATGAAAAAAAAGTTGTTTTTTGGATTCTCGGACCACTGTTACTTCTGAAACTGCTCTGAAAATTTAGAAAATGAGAAAGTTTCAGAAAACCGATTTTTATGTTTTTGGATTTTACAGCTATTCTCATGCAAACTTTCAAGTCAATTGAGCGATTTTGAACAAAGAATAAGAGCCTTCATGGGGTAAGTGTTTTATTTATAATAGAATTGGCTAAATACAAGATAAGGGAAGAGTCTAGATCAAATCCTGACTCGCGGAAAAGGGGAACACAAAATCTAAGAAAACAGGAAGACCTCGAGAAAGGGGAAGGGGAATATTCATGCGGTCCTGTGGTGCATTCCAATGACGCCAGGTGGCTCGGCGGGGACGTGGGATGATGGAGCTTGCCGGCCGGGATGGTGAGACGGTCTGGAATGTAAGAGTTAGAGTCTGTTGAGAATTAAGAGGATTTAGACAAATCCAATTTCTGTAAATCCTAAGAGCCTAGCTGCCTGGACAGAAACAAAGATGTTTCCTTCTCCTAGAAATCATATGAATTGTGGGTCATCAGGTCAAAGTCTCAGAAAGATGAAAGTACATCCGGGAGAATCTAAGAATAACTAACTTCCTAGTTATAGACCTACTAAGGTATTTAAAATACCTTACAAAAGTTATGAATGTTCGAAACAATTCTCCTCGCCACTTCTCGCCACTGTATGAGATTAGCTTATAAGAATCTGTTTTAAGCTAACGGTCAACGTTTCAAAAAATCACATTTATGCGTACTCTTAAACCGGGCGTTTGTTGAGTCTTCACATACCCAGCCATATTTTCTTTGAGAAAAATTATTTTTAAAGAATAATTGAGGTTCAATTCGAAG
>NC_013490.2:12570352-12660479 GCF_000004555.2 Caenorhabditis briggsae | reverse complement strand
CCCTAATTCTGTTCCTATGAAAGATATTAAACATTAGTCAATTACAAAAATAAAGAGCGTAAATTTACAATATTTCAATATTAAAATTATGTTTATAGCATTTTTAGAACTTGAGCTATGAATGTTTGAAAAATGTCTTTTTTTTGAAAATTAAAAAAAAACATTGTGTGTGTGTGTGTGTGTGTCCGTCCGTCCGTCCGTCTGTCTCGGACATTTACTTGAATAACTCAAGAGGACAAGGGACCTCTATATAGTCGTGTGTGGTTCGTAACAGGCCTGTGCGGCAACAAATGGCCGATTGCCGAAATTGGCGACATCGGCAAAAAAATTTCGGCTAGCTTTCAAAGTTTTTGAGATATAAGTTGGAGGCGCCCTCCCTCCACTTTGATAGAGGTCCCTTGTCCTCTTGAGTTATTCAAGTAAATGTCCGAGACAGACGGACGGACGGACGGACACACACACACACACACACAATGTTTTTTTTTAATTTTCAAAAAAAAGACATTTTTCAAACATTCATAGCTCAAGTTCTAAAAATGCTATAAACATAATTTTAATATTGAAATATTGTAAATTTACGCTCTTTATTTTTGTAATTGACTAATGTTTAATATCTTTCATAGGAACAGAATTAGGTCAACTTAAAGTAGAGGTATACTACTCTAAGGAGCGAGGATCGCGGCCAATTTTTAAAGACGCATATCTCAACAAGTTGCCTGGTGCATCTACCCTTAGCAACCCCTTCTAAAGGTTCCCTCTACCCACGCAACGACACTCCGCTATCCCGCTCGGCGCGCGCACAGTTTAAATTTAGTTTTGAGTGATTGCGAGCTTGGATTTGGCTCGTGGTTGTTCTAGGGACCCTTTTAAGGATTTCAAGTGAGTTTGCTTGAATTCTAAGCTTGTATTGGTTGTTTCTTTCTAACTTGTTCAAATAAACCGATTTTGTTACATTTCTTGTTGATTTTCTTCTATTTTATCACAGGAACCTGATACCCCGGACATACCGCGGGCAATTAACAACTATAAAAGCTAGCGTAAACTTGTAAAGTGTAAAATTGTAGAAAATTTGAAGGGCTACATTTTATCAATTGGCAATGTTTTTTTTTGAGATATGCGTCTTTAATGTTGGCGACTCTCGCTCCATCGCTAATTACAGTACCCTACTCAAATGACGTCAGATGAGCAATGTCACACTCATCTGCTAGTAGCTGGTATTGCCCTCTAAAAAGCAATATTAGATAACGCATATGACATCTAATAATCTTGATAGCTAGAGATAGAGAGACGCAGACAACAAAAGTCTGCGTCTGGTCAGACAACGCGCCCCCAGCTACCCTTTATTCCCCTTTCATATTCTCCAAATCGACGACTTGACTGAATAGACGTCTCTAAATTTGGGAACTTTCCAGAAGAATCCTTTGAATGAATGGATTCTGGAAAGTTCCTACCTATTTTTTCTGTAAATCTACATCTTCTATTATTCTTAATTTTAGAAATCTATGGATTTCCATTAGAAAATTGTGAGTTTTAAAAAGTTTAAATATAACCAAATTTAGTATCATTTTGTATCTCTTTTCAAGCTCCACATTTTAATTTTTAAATCAATTGGAAGTTCCAATTTCGAGCCGAGTTATGCGCCTTTAATGTTCGACAAGATGGACAAGGCGCGTATCTCTAACGCGTCCAACTTTAAAGACGCATATCTCGAAAACTACAAAAGCTAGCTAAAATTTGTCCACAAGTAAAATGCGTAAAATTTCATGAACTATATATTTGTAATTGACAAATTTTATCTAGCGTGCCTAGTTTTTGAGTTATGTGTCTTCAAACATCGTGCACCCATTGCTGCCGGCTCCTGAAAAGCCCCAGAAGACGGCAAAGGGTGTGCAATCTTTAAAGGCGCATATCTCAAAAACCAAAATAGCAAGGAAAAAGTTTTTAACCAACAAAGTGCGTAAAATCTTATGATCTACATATTACCAGTTGACAACTGTTTGATATCTTTTATGGGAACTGAGATAATCAAGCTCGAAATGCGAGGTTCACCAAATTTAAAGACGCATATCTCAAAAATTACAGAAGCTAGCTGAAATTTAATACATAGTAAAATGCGTAAAATTTTATGATCTACATTTTGCTAATTAACAGATTTTTAACATCTCTCATAGAAAATGAGATAATTGAGATAAAATATTAGTGTGTCGCACAATTTTCAAATTTAAACTTCTTTCAGTCACACCAATCTCCTTCTGGCGGAATTTCGAATCATCAACATCCCAAAATGGTAATTCTGATGCGTCTACTTTGGAATATGGCCAATGTTTCGAATTGTCCTTCCAATGGAAACCTAGCTTCCAAGTGATGAGGATTTCCAGAAGTACGACTGACGCACGGAGACTTCAATTCTTCGATTCGATAATCGACGATGAAGAGAGATGCTCGTCCTGTACAGACACGATTCGAAAAGAATGCGTGGATCGAACATCTGACAGTAATATTCTTTAAAAATATCTATCAAAAAGTAATTTCATCTTTTTTCAGCAGGATAAAGCTCCCAGATTCGATCTTGAAGTCGTCATTGATGAAGGACGAAAAGACAAAAAATTGACTGTCCCGTGGTTGCTTCTTTTTGATAGAATAAATGAATTTCACTGTATATGTTACATTTTTTTGAAGAATTATCGGAATGCAATGAAAACTGGTTTTAAAGGTGGGGGGACAGGAGATTTTTCGTAGTTTTTTTGTAGCTAGAGTATGCATTCTACCGTGACGGTGTGCAACGCTTAATGTCACTCTGCGTACAGCTGTCGTCCTCGCCTTTATGTATGCAATCGGGCGTGCGCTTTCTCTTTGCCCGCGTGGCTCAGTCGGTAGCGGCGCCGCACCCTCAATCATCGCCCTCACAAGTTCAACTCCTCGAGGGGCATCTTTGAACGGAATTTCGAGAACATTATTTTTTTCATTTCCCCCCACCTTAAAAAAAACTTGAAAATTCTGAGAAATGCCGAAATTCAACTTTTCAGAAAAGACAATTTCATATCGTCAAAACGGTTACTCATGCGATTTCCGTCATTTTGATACCCATATTACAAAATTTCGAAAAATTCAAAAACCTGGAATTTTTTTTTTGAATTTTTTGAATTTTTCTGTTATTTTCCTTTTCCTTCAGCTTTTCCTGTCGTTAGAATTGTTCCCCGTGAAATTTCCGTGATTTTGATACCCATATTGCCTTATATTTCCAAAATCCTGAATTCAGAAGACGTCAAAAATCGATTCTCCCCGAATCGGGTCAATATGGGTATCAAAATGACAGGAAAAATGCAAAAAATTGATTTAACGAAACGGAATTCGCTTAAAGTGATTTTGAGGTCTGAAAATTTCAAAAATGTAAAAAATCAAAAATTAGATTTTCCGTTTTTTTTTCGAACGTTTCAAATTTTCAACTTTTCATGTCGTTGAATTGTTATTCAGGAAATTTCCGTCATTTTGATATCCATATTGTTCTATATTCCAAAATTTTATGAATTCTGAATTCAGAAGACGTCAAAACTCGAATCTTCTGGGTTATAGGCAATATGGATACCAAAATGAGCGGAAAACTGCAGGAAATTGTTTAAACGAAGTGAAATCTGCTCAAAATGTCTCTGGAGTCGAAAATTCCGAAAATTGAAAATTAGAAAAAAAAATAATTTCGAAATTTTCTTTTAAATTTTTCATATTCTCAACTTTTCATATCGTTAAAATTGTTACCCATCAAATTCCCGTCATTTTGATACCTATATTGCCTATATTTCCAAGTTTTGTGAATTCTGAATTCAGAAGACGTCAAAAATCGAATCTTCCCGAATATGGTCGATATTGGTATCAAAATGACCGGAAAACTATGGGAAATTGTTTTAACGAAACGGAATTCGCTTAAAATGATTTTGAGGTCTGAAAATCAATAATTTTATTTTTCATTAAAAAATCACTCGTAAATTTTCAAAAAAAGGGACATATTTTTTCACAACCAAATCTCGTAAACTAGTATTTTTTGGGGGGTTTTTTTCTGGAATGGGAGGGGACAAAAAATAAGTGAAATGCTTAAAAAAATGTGGATATTTTAAAATGCGAAAAAATTTAGGATCATCGAATAATAAATTAAATTATGCTGGGGGATAGAAATCAACAAAAAAAAGAACATCACATAAATTAAATTACATTTTGTGCAGAGTACGCTCTATTGATAAAACCCCAAAATTTGGGATTTTATCAATGGAGCGCGTTTGCCAAAGGCACTGGTTGGAAGAGGGCACCGAGGGGGAGAGAACGAGAGAAAAAGAGGGAAAATACTGAACAAAACTGGTGGCTTGTGACTTATTATAAGGAGAAAATTATGAAAAAAAAATTAGAAAAATTTTTTTTTGGAAAAATCGATAAATCAATTAAATCTGAAATCCTTCCAGCTGCCACATTTGATCTTTTCTTCCGACACCACACTCGTCAAGAGTGACTCTTTGATCCGCTCCTGTCACACATTTTCCAGTTTTTCTGTGCAAAAGGGTGCCGGCCTGCAAAAATCGATAATTTGAAAATTTTCAGTTTTTTTGAAAATTTTTGTCTTCAAAAGCATCTTAAGCAAATTTCACGTCGTTAAAACAATTTTTCGTGATTTTCCGGTCATTTTGATACCCATATTGCATATAACCCAGAAGATTCGATTCATTTTGATACCAATATCGACCAAATTCGGGAATATTCGATTTTCGACGTCTTCTGAATTCAGAATTCCCAAAATTTGGACATATAGGCAATATGGGTGTAAAAATGACGGAAATCGCCTGATCAACATTTCTAACGACAGGAAAAATTGGAATTTTTGTAAAAATCAATAATTCCAAAAAAATTTTTTTTTACAATATTCGTTTCGTCAAAACGATTTTTAATGCTTTTCCAGTCATTTTGATACCCATATTGCATATAACCCAGAAGATTCGAATTTTGACGTCTTCTGAATTCAGAATTCATAAAATTTTGGAATATAGAACAATATGGATATCAAAATGACGGAAATTTCCTGAAAAACAATTCTAACGACATGAAAAGTTGAAAAATTGAAACGTTCGAAAAAAAAAATCGGAAAATCAAATTTTCTATTTTTTACATTTTTTGAAATTTTCAGACCTCAAAATCATTTTAAGCGAATTCCGTTTCGTTAAATCATTTTAATGCATTTTTCCTGTCATTTTGATACCTATATTGACCCGATTCGGGGAGATTCGATTTTTGACGTCTTCTGAATTCAGAATCCGCAAAATTACGGAATATAGGCAATATGGGTATCAAAATGACGGGAATTCAATGAGTAACAATTCTAACGATATGAAAAGTTGAAAATAGCTTCAGAGAAAAAAATTGAAAAAAAAATTTGAAAAATGAAAATGCTTTTAAAAAATTTTGTTGAAAAAACTCATTTTCAGCTCATTTTTAACCGTTTTTTGTTAATTTTTCCACTACAGTAATCCCCCCCTTACCTGCGCATCAAACGCAAAAATGTGTTTAGGGTTGAGCTTGCTCACGGAGCATCGTTCCAACTTGAGCTCCGATCCAATTTGATAGACATGTCCAGAGGAGAGACACAAATCGTCCGATCGAATTTCGCCTTTTCCAGTGAGGGACCACGCCTGAAACTACTTTCAGTGATGAGAAGGCGGCTCAAATGTTTGAATTAGGCGCCAAAATCAAAATTTTTGAAATTCGGGGAAAAACTCAAGAATTCACAGACTTTTTTGACGATTCCATGGGAGTCTAGATGGGTGAATTAGGCCCAAAAAAGCGCCAAATTCGAAAAATTTGAAAAATTTTTAAATTTCCAAAAATTCAAAAATTCCGAAAATTCAAAAATTCCAAAAATTCCAAACATTTTAAAATCCTAAAATTCTGAAATTCCAAAAATTCGAAAATTCTAAAATTAAAAAATTCTGAAATTCTGAAATTCTGAAATTCCAACAATCCTAAAATGCAAAAATTCTGAAATTCAAAAAATCCAAAAATTCAAAACTTCAAAAATTGAAAAATTCCAAAAATTCGAAAATTCAAAATTTTCACAGCAAAACTCAATTTTTTGGGAAATTCAAGAAAGGGGGGTAAAATAGGCCCAAAAAACTCAAAAAACCATTTAAAAATCCGCCCAAAATCTCTAAAAATCACTCTTCGGGAACCTGATAATTAATCAAGAAAGGTGCCCTCTCGTATCGATCCATCTGATTGGGTATCGATTTTTTGTGTCCATCAGCGAATTGAATTGTCTGTGTTAGTGTGTTGGGAAATGGTTATTAGATCAAAAATGCAAGTGCGCTCTACCGAACAAACCCTTTAAAATGCGCTTTTTTGACACTTTTTCGGTCCAGATCAATCGAAAAACGCGCTTTTTAAACTTTGGTAGATCAAAAATGGAATTTCTCAAAAATTTTCCAAAAAATCGCAAATGCGCTCTACCGAACAAGCCGTTAAAACGTGATTTTGAGCCTGAAAACGGCCTCTATTGAACAAAACCCGCTTTTTAAAGCTTTTTAGATCAAAAACGACTTTTTTTTGAGGTAAAAAAGCAAACGCGCTCTACTGAACAAACCGTCAAAAACCTGATTTTTCAATATTTCAAAACTCGTTCTAGGTCAAAATTTCACGAAAATCTCAAATTTCTTATCAAAAATCCCCAAAACCTTACCTGATTCCCGCCAGCACCATGACACGCCTGCATTCCAGGCGCCTGCCCGTCCTTCTTGCCATTCGTATCGATACATTTCTCGGTGAATCGATTGACAATCGATCCGAGTGATCGGAAATCAGCAGGGAGAGGTGCTTCAGGATAAATGTTCTCCAGGTACCATTTGAACGATTTGCACTGAAAAACTTTAACTTTAAAAAAAATTCTTTTCAGATTTTTGAAATTTTCAATCTCCAGAACCATTTTCAGCAAATTTCGTTGCGTTCTATCAATTTTCTGTGTTTTTCCGGTCATTTTGATACCAATCTTGACTCGATTCGAGAAGATTCGAATTTTGACGTCTTCTGGATTCAGAATTCACAAAATTTGGAAACATGGGCAATATGGGTATCAAAATGACGGAAACTTCACGGGGAACAATTCTAACGACAGGAAAAGTTGAAGGAAAGGGAAAATAGAAGAAAAATTTCAAAAAATTCAAAAAAAAATTCCAGGTTTTTGAATTTTTCGAAATTTTGTAACTTCAGAATCATTTTCAGCAAATTTCACTTCATCCGAACTATTCTCTGTAATTTTCCAGTCATTTTGATACCCATATTGCCTATGTTCGAGAATATTGGAATTTTGACGTCATCTGAATTCAGAATTTTCGAAAATTTGCTAATATAGAGCAATATGGGTATCAAAGTGACGGGAATCGCATGGGTAACAATTCTAACGGCATGAAAAGTTGAAATTTTCAAAAAAAAAATCGAAAAATTCCGAAAACCTCACCTGAAGTGTCTCTCTCAACTTCTTCCTGTCCGTAACGTCTCCAGCTTCCACATTCTTCGCCGCGGGGACCATTTTATAGAAGAATGCCTTGTATTCGTCCATCCAAACTTCTGCCGTTCTGGCGGCGTTGTGATGTATCACTTTTGCAGTTCCACCCGGGAACGTATACGGTGTCTGTTTTCTGAAGACGTGACCGACTCGAGAGCACGGATGGATCTCCAGAGAGCCTCCACACATCCAAACCTGCAAAAATTCAGTGTGATTTGGAGCATTTTTGGGGGTTTTCTGGCTGAAGTTGGGTCATTTTGGGTCATTTTAGACCAATTTTAAGCCAAAAATCGATACTTTTGGACCATTTTCAGTCATTTTTGGGTCATTTCAGAACGTTTTTTGGCCATTTTTAGTTACTTTTTATTAATTTTAGACCGATTTTCCACTATTTTAGGCAATTTCGGGCAAATTTTCAGCCATTTTTGGGTGATTTTAGACGAATTTTAAGCCAAAAATCGATAATTTCGGACCATTTTCAGACACTTCTGGGTCATTTAGAACCGATTTTGAGCCCAAAAAGTGTGTTTTTGGGGCTATTTCCAGGCGTTTTCGGTCAATTTTTCAAAATTTAGGGCATATTTTCGGTAGATTCAACACTAATTTCAGCTATTTTCAGTCATTTTTGAACCATTTCAGCTCGTTTTTAGGTGAAAAATCGATACTTTTGGACCATTTTTCCTAACTTTTCAGCTATTTTTAGTCATATTTTGGGTAATTTAGGACCAATTATGAGTCCAAAAAGTCAATTTTCAGTCATTTCCAGCCTTTTTTAACTATTTTTGGGCGATTTTGAACCGATTTTAAGCCAAAATTCCATGATTTTCAGACTTTTTGAGTCATTTCAAACCGATTTTAAGCCAAAAATCGGCCATTTTGGATCGTTTTCAGCCGATTTTGGGTCCAAAAAACAGCAAAAACTCACTCTGAACGAGATCTCCAAATTCTCTCCACCCCAAACTTGCATTCCTTCGTCATAGCTTCCGATGTCGTAGAAGAATTGTTTGTCAATGGCAAAGAGTCCTCCAGCGATCGTTGGCGTTCTGGAAATTGCCATTTTAAGCCATTTTAAAGCTATTTATGCCCAATTTAGGCCATTTTCCAGCAAAAATCGGCCTCTGGATGACCTAGAAACCTCTAGAAACCAAAAAAAATTTAGGATTTCTAGACCAAATTTGGTAATTTTAAGCCAATTTAGTTTTTCTGATTTTGGGTCATTTTTAATCCAATTTGAACCCATTTTAGGTTAAAGTCACTTTTAGCCAGTTTTAATCAATTTCTCTGACAAATTTCGGTCATTTTCAGTGACTGTCGACCCGTTTACGCCAATTTGGGACATTTTTGGCCGATTTGAACCGATGTTTCTGTTGTTTTAAATCATTTCCCAGCCATTTTCAGCCAATTTGAACCTATTTTAAGAAAATTAGGGTCAATTTTGAGCCAAATTGAAAACCATTTATGAGCCAATTTCCAGGCTAATTTGGAGCAATTCGAGTATAATTTTCTAATATTTGATATTTCGGCCAATTGAAATCCATTTGAGGTGAATTTCGGTCAATTTTGCGCGATTTGAACCAATTTTTGGGGTCATTTTCAGCATTTTTTACTCTATTTGCACTCATTTTTGGCCGATTTTTCTCATTTTTCGGTCATTTTACAGCCAACTTTAACCGATTTTTGGTCAATTTAGGGCAATAATTTGAAGCCAAATCTGGGCGATTTTAGACGAATTTCGGCCATTTCTGAGCCATTTTAGAGCTATTTTACCCTAGTTGAACTCATCATTTTTTGGCTAATTTGAGTCATTTTAAGACGATTTAAAGCAAATTTGTAGCTATTTTAGAGCTATTTTAAGCAATTTCCACCGATTTTTCTGATTCATTTCTGATCATTTTTCGCCTGTTTTCAGCCAATTTTGAGCCAAAAAACTCACTGAATGGGCATCGACCTATCCGATCCTCGTCGATTCAACTCCCTCTTCGGCACCGCATACCATCGGAAATTCAGATGCCAATTGAATCCACCCCACGTCGTTTCAGAAGCCGTGACGTATTCGAAGGTGTCATCTGAGATGACGTCGATGATTGGGGCGACGACGCGTTTCCGATCTTCAGCTACACGATGGACGAGGGGTTCCAGCCATCCGTCGGTCACTTCCACGTGAGCGTCCAGGAATAGAAGGATCTTCCCTTTGGCCATTCCGGAGCCAGTCAGGCGAGCACGGATCAGACCGGAGCGTTCTTCCAGATGGACCAGGTGAACCGGAATCTGAAATTCAGGTTTTTAGAGGATTTCAGGTCGATTTTGGGCCATTTTTAAGCCAATTTCAGCCATTTTCGTTCATTTTTTGGCCAATTTTCAGTCGATTTTGCGTGCGATTTTTCGACAGTTTTCTATTGCTTTTCAGCTACTTCTAGCCACTTTTGGGGCTATTTTTCAACTATTTTCGATCGAAATACCTGAATTTTGTTGATTTTCGACTTTTTTAATAAAATTTTCAATCAATTTTCAAGGGTTTTAGCGAAGGGTATTTTGATCATTTTTAAGCCTAAAACTTCCCCCCCCCCCTTTCTCACGCCGCCCCCTTACCGGGAATTTCTTAATATAGGCGTCCAGCGGCTTCACCAAATAGTCCCTATCCGATTTATCATCAATCATAATAATCTCTTCCAGCAGATGACGTGGTGATCGATTGATTACAGAGTGAAGTGTTCTTAACAGTGTGGTCCATGCCTCGTTATGGAATACTATGATGATAGAAGTCGTGGGCAGTCCTACAGTAGTCTTCTCGTTCCCTGCTGCATTCCGGCATGCTTCCGATCGATAATCCGGAAGTGTTCGATTCACTGATATCATTTCCGAAGCGACGACGTTGAACTGATTCTCCAGGAATCGTTTCTCTTTTATCGATTTTTGGTCCTCGGGTACTGTAACCCCAGTGCCGCCTTGTCCATGATAGCCGGGTCCGAATGCTTGGGCTGGAAAAGATGGGGTTTTGGGGGTTTTTAGGCTGAAAATTGCGATTTTACGGGTGGAAAATGTAATTTTCGGGACTAAAAAAATCAAATTTTCGGGACTAAAAACAAGAAATTTTCGCGACCAAAATGAAATTTCGGGACCAAAAAGGGTTTTGGCCTTTTTTTGCTAGAAAATCCCACTTTTTCGGATGAAAAATGGGGTTTTTCGACAATTTTTGACCGATTTTCAGCCAATTTTAACCATTTTTAGCTCCTTACTATTCATCAATTTCCTCAACTGCTCAGCAGTCTCCTTATCGACTGGAAACACTTGTTGGGCGTCGCGCTCTGACGATTTTTGTGAATTTTTTGAATCTTGGGGTGGTCCAGCCGCTAGTGGTTCAGGACCTATCCGTCGTTGGCCTCGGGTTAGAATTCTGCAAAAAAATGAATTTTTTTGAAAAAACATTTTAGAAGTTGGGGGAAATTTGAAATTTTCTAGGTCAAAAATCGTTGAGAATGATTTTTCGACTTAGAATTGAGATTTTTCGACTTAGAATTGCTGAAAAATGTAATTTTGAAAAAAAAATTTCTTTTGGAAAATTTTTTTTTTTCAAAAAATCAAATTTCCAGCTAAAAATCGATAATTTTAGGTCAAAAATCGTGCCTATCATCTTGAATTTGTTGCTGTGATGACGATGGATCCAGATAGTAGAAGAGGATGACGACGTCGATGAGAAGCCAGACGATGGAAGTGGCTATTACGGCACGGCATACCGCCGAACGACCGCCGCCAACGCTCAGCATTCAAGCGGAGAGACGATCTGGAAAAAATAGAAAAAAATCTGGAAATTTTGCAAAAAAATTGGTCAAAAAATTATTAGCTACCGTACTTTAAAGGCGCATAGCGTATTATAGGGAAGGGTTCCGGCCGATAGCAGAAAAAGTGATTTTAAATGGTTTTCGGGTTGAAAATTAATGTTTTCAAGCTGGAAAACTTGAAAAAATTGAAAATTCCAGTTGAAAAGCAAAAAAATTAATAAAAATGTTCAATTTTGAGGGTTTTTATTGCGAAAAATCAAATTTTTAGCTCAAAAATATTTGGCTACAGTACTTTAAAGGCGCAGAGCGTATTCTGTTCAAGGACTTCGGCACGAAAGCAGAAAAAAGTGATTTTCAATGGTTTTTGGGTTAAAAATTAGGATTTTTAGCTGGAAAACTAGAGAATGTGCAGCTAAAAATTATGTGAAACACTTAAAACGTAATTTACAGACAATAAAACACTTAAAATCGCTGTTTTTGAGTTTCGGCGAAAATTCGAGAATTTGACTCTTTTCAGGCGAACAACAATATTTCTAAGCTGAAAATATGTGTGAAATTCGAAAAAAATCATGAAAAAATCAAAAAAATCGGTCCAAAATCAATATTTTCAGAAAATTATAGTCTACAGTACCCCACAAACTTAAAGGCGCAGAGTGAAAGTTTTAGGTGGAATTTTGAGTTTTTCAGCTGAAAAAATGGAAAAAATTAGCAAATTTGGCTTAAAATCATTCAAAAAACGATTAAAATCGATTTTTAGGTGAAAAGTGGGAGAAAATCAAGAAAAATCCGGAAAAACTGAGATATGGATACGTGGAATTTAGCTCGACACGTTTGAAAAGATTAGCATAAAAATAGAGCAAAAAGAGGCCAGAATAAATATATTTTTCAAAGGAAAAGAAACCGCAAATGCGCTCCATAGAGAATACATTCTCAATAGAGCGAATTTGCGTAAAGCACCATTAATAGTAAGCAAAAAATCGAATCATTGGAAATATATCACAGAGAACTGAATAAAAAAAGGACGAAAATGAGCATTTTTAAAGAAAAAAGAGCAAAAAAGAAAGACAAGAGAAACTAAAAGAGAACTCTAGGTATAAAGCAAAAAATTTGAATTCCCGCCAAGCCAAAATTTCAAATTCGCCCGCTAACTATATTGATTGGCGGTGGGACGAAGGCCAGGAGCGACTGAGAGTTGGGACTGGGGATCGGAGCATTTATCGGAAGAGCCAGACCACAAGCAATCAGCCAATCACCGATGTCTCGACCACAACAAGAGAGGCGAGCCTCACAAGTTGGCACTCCCGGAGCATTAAGCTGTTTCCATTGGGACCAGCCTGGTGGCGATGGCTCGACCTGCAAAAAATCGATAAATCAATAAAAAAAATTTTCTGAAATTTTCTGTTTTTGTATGTCAAAAGTGCTATGCAATTAATGAACGTATGTCTGAAAATCGCAAATTTTCGATTTTCAATGGCTCGACCTGAAAAGAATCGATAAATCGGTGAAAATTTCTTTTTTTTTTCCGAAATTTCGTATATTTTTGCATCGAAAATGCTTGGTAATTGTTGAATCTAAGTTGAAAAATCGAAAAATCGTTGTTTTTCCAGTCAATTTTCGGCAGAAATGATTTTTATGTGTCAAAAGTCGATAAGTCGATAATTTTTCGGAATTTTCGATTTTCATCGACTTTTTGCAAAAATTTTTCAGGTCACAAAGCGAATCGATGTTTCGTTTCAGCGTGTCGAAAATTGAAGAATATGGGTTGAAAAATCAATAATTTAATTTTCGAAGTTTTCCGGAATTTGCCATTTTCGAAGGGATTTTGACAATTTTTTATTAAAAAAGTATAATTTTTATTGATTTCTTGAGGTTCTTACACAAAAAAAAATCAGGAAAACCCCGGAAACTTGAGAAATTCCGAATTTGAAAAGCTGAAATTTTTGTGTTGCTCATAACTTTCACATTTTTCGTCTAAATTTAATTTTTCATTGAAAATTTGACTCCCGCTAGTCGTGAGCTTTAAAATGAATACCCACAAGCCGCCTACTTTGGGTCTCGCCGCGAAAAACGTCGAAAATCGCGGCGGGACTCAAAATGGGCGGGGCCTAGCCGTCTTTATACTCATTTTGAAGCTTGCAACGTGGCGAATATAGCTGTAGTCAGGTTGTCAGGTTTTCTGGGAATTCCAAAGAATTTTTCGAAAAAAAAGGCGAAAGTCGATAAAAACCAAGTGGGCGCCGCGCAAGCGCGCTTCATCGAACAAAAGTGGGGTTTTCGCTCAAATTATCGACTTATAGATTCAAAAACTTACCACAACCGGTTCGCCGCACGCGGCTTCGAAGAATTCTCGGACGGCTTCATGCGATTCACGACTCCACACCTCGCCGCCTGTTACCGGCTTAACTCCGCCGATTTTACACTTGAACATGAGCATTTTCTTAAACGGCGATGTCGAATTCAGACGACGCATCGCCTCTTTTCGAACGTATTGGAAGGCGCCGACGTCGAGGAGATACACACAGTAGGCTTGTTTGTCTGGAAGCAAAAAATCAATTATCGATTTTTCCTGTTTTGGCTGCTCACCTATTTTCGACGCACGAATGCATTGGACACGTTCCCATCGCTCATCGATGAAAGCGGCGTAGAAACTGAAAAAATTCGATAATCGAAATTTGACGAATTCTGGAAATCTTACGGTGGATCAAATTTGAAAATCTATGTCAAATTGATAGAATTCGATTTTACAGTAAGATTTGTCACGTCGAGAGCTACAAAATGAGTACCCACATGCCTAGGCTCAGCCCACGTTATGTCCCACCACGATTTTAGGTCCTGTCACGAAAAAGAGTGAAAATGGGCGGAGCCTAGGCATGTGGGTACTCATTTAAAAGCTCTCAACGTAAAAAATTTAAACATTTAAGAAAAATTGAATTTGGATGAAAACTGAAAAAGTTGTGATAAAAACAACCTTTTTCTGCTCGAATCTATGTAAATCTTGCTATAGGTAGAGAAATTCCAGAATTTTTTCAAACAGTAAAATTTGCCACGTTGAGAGCTTTAAAATGAGTACCCACATGACTAGGCTCCGCCTGCGTTGGGTCCCACAACGATTTATGGGGTTTTTCGCGGTGGGACCCAAAGGGGGCGGAGCCTATGCTTGTGGAGACTCATTTGAAAGCTCTCGACGTCGCAAATTCAAATTTTTAGGAAAAATTGGAACTAGATGAAAATTTAAAAAGTTATGATCAAAAAACCACTTACGATCCGAATTCCGGTGCATTTTCCAACTGAGAGTCCGGTAGAGCGCATTCTTCTTTTAATTTTGCATACATATAATCTGGCATAGGGTCCAGGGATAATTGCCGGAGAGAAATATCTGTGGGTCCCGCCGCGAAAATCGCATTTGCAGGGAAAGCGGACATTGGCATTTGGGATACGGTCATTGGTTGGATCTGCAGGTTACTGTAGTTAGATTAGATCTGCAGGAGATGTCTTACTGTAGCTGGTTTATCAAAAAGACATGTCAAACTGGCTGCGGCTGCTGCTGATACCGGAGCACTTTTTGTGTGCGTGGTCAATCGGACGATTCCAGATGGCTTTTTCAGAATTTCAGTTATTGATTGATTTTCAGAATTGAATAGGTCCACAATTGGTAGTTCGGTGGAGGTGTCGAATTTAGAGAGCTGAAGAATTGGTTTTTTACTCATAACTTTTTGATGTCCAATCATTTTCTAATTTTGTTTAAAAATTAGAATCTGGTGCGCAAAAAGCTTCAAAATGAGTACCCACATGCCTAGGCTTCGCCCACTATGGGTCTCGCCGCGATTTGGGGTCCCACCAAGAAAACGGTCAAAGTGGGCGGAGCCTAGCCGTGTTTATACTCATTTTGAAGCTCTCAACGTAACAAATCTTATTGTGACAAGTATATTCAAAAATTCAGCTTTGTGTAAGAGATCTCGACCAAACATAGTTTTGCCGAAAATATACTTTTTCGTTTTTTTGATCACAGCTTATTTAGGTTTGGTCCACCTTTAATTTTGTTTTGCATTCTGAATTTGTCGCATTAAGAGCTTCAAAATGAGTACCCACATGCCTAGGCTCCGCCCACTTTGGGTCCCGCCGCGAGAAACCCCGAAAGCTTGGTGAGACCCAAAGTGGGCGGAGCCTAGCCGTGTTTATACTCATTTCAAAGCTCTCAACGTGACAAATCTTACTGTATTAATACATTTCCAAATTTCAACCTACCGTAAGATTTACAGGGCTTTGAACACCGTCTTCCTTTGTCTCGAATGTTAGGTCCACAAATTTATTGTTGAATTTTTCAGAATCCTCCTCGGAGACTTCCAGACACACTTCTCGAGCCATTGCGCCGACTGAAAACATACATTTGAAGCGATTTGAACGTTAAATTTCAAAAATAAATTGGAATCCACGTGGAGTCCAAAAAATTGGTATTTAAAAAGTGTGGGAAATTCAAATTTCCCGCCAGTCTTTGGAAATTTGAATTTTCTCACCAATTTAAAATGTCCACACACTTTTTTCTGTTCTCTTTGATGATTTTGGTGAATTATCGAATTTTTATTGATTTATTGATTTTTATTTTCAGAGTGTCAGCTGTTTCAGAGAGTCCCATGTTCGTGGTTTTGCGTCAGATGACGATTTGAGCATTGAGTGAGTTTTCTAGGCCACGGGAGGGGATTTCTAGGCCAACAGACTCAAATTTGGAATTCCAGGCCACTAGACGAAAAATTGGGATCCTAGGCCACCAAATCGACAATTTAGGATTCTAGGCCACTAGTTGAATTTTGGGTTTATAGGCCATCTATGGGTTTTCTAGGCCACCAGACTAAAATTTGAAATTCTAGGCCATCTAAGACTTTTCTCGGCTACCAAACGGAAAATTTGGGTTTCTAGGCTACAAAACTCGATTTTTGGGTTTCTAGGCCATCTAGGAATTCTCTAGGCCACCAGTCGAATTTTGGGATTCTTGGCCATTTTTTGGATTTCTAGGCCACCAAATTCGGAAATTGGGATTCTAGGCAGCCTAGGAGTTTTCTAGGCCACCGAAATCCAAAAATTTGCAGACACTTAAAAGAGCACTACGGTAACAAGATCGACATTGAGAAGCACACATCGTCGTCGGACCGGAAATTCTACTATTTCAAGGTGGGAGATCAGAATTTGGACCATTTTTTGGATGGAATCGAACTGATGAAGTTGATAACAGAGCATTCTGGAGAGACAGAAAAATTGAATGTCGAGGATTTGGAAGTTCAAGTGGACCAAGTTATTGGGTGAGGATTCTAGGCCATCCAGGGGGTTTTTCTAGGCCACCAAAAGACATTCTTTTTTTCAGGGATCTCGATCGAAATGGAGATGGAATGATCAGTTTTGGAGAGTATTCTAGGAAATTCGACTAGAACATTTTTCGAACTCTTTTTGTGGATTTTTTTGAATAAAGTATTTTTTGTGTTTTTGGATTTCTAGGCCACCTGAACGGTTTTCTAGGCCATAAACGTTGGTATTTGGATTTCTAGGCCAGTTTATGGTTTTCTAGGCCATGATTCTCGATTTTTGGACTTCTAGGCCATCTGAAGGCTTTCTAGGTCACCAAAAACGAAAATTGAGTCTCTAGGCCATGTTATGGTTTTTCTAGGCCAGAATTTTTAAAATTCAAAAAATCGAAAAATTCAAAAATTCAAAAATTCAGAAAATCCAAAAATTTGAAAATTCAAAAATTCTAAATTTCGAAAATTCGAAAATTCGAAAATTCAAAAATTCCAAATTTCAAAAATTCAAAAATTCAAAACTTCAAAATTTCGAAAATTTCGAAAATTCAAAAATTCAAAAATTCAAAAATTCAGAAAATCCAAAAATTCAAAAATTCAAAAACTCCAAATTTCAAAAATTCAAAAATTCCAAATTTCAAAAATTTGAAAATTTGAAAATTCAAAAATTCAAAAATTCAAAAATTCAAAAATTCAATAATTCAAAAATTCCAAATTTCAAAAATTTGAAAAGGGTTTCTAGGCCACCAAACAGACTCACTAGACATGACAGGATGTACCGCAGGTGGTAACAGACGAATCGCCGCCACTGGAAATTTCTCACAAACGCCAACATCCACAAAATGACACAAAACTTGACCAGATTGGGGTGGCTGCTTGGCTATGACTCGAAACCATGTTCCATTTGAGTCCTGAAAAAGTTATAGGGGGTACAAGAGGGTTTTAAACATGAGAAATTTGTCTGAAAATTTCAGAGTACACTAAGCAAATCTAGAGCTTCAGTTTTGTAGTTGACGAATTTTTTGTAAAATCGATGGCTGAGAAGATAGGACGCATGGCGCGGCGCCCACCCTCCAGCTACCCTCCGCCTCTCTTGGACTTTAAAGGAGCATACCTCGAAAACCAAAAAAGCAACAAAAATGTTGTCGACTACAAAATTAAAGTTCTAGATTTGTTCAATATACCTGGAAATTTGCATCACTGTGCATACGCGCTCTAGCGAGATATGCTGCGGCGCGTGAGCTTTGTGGCGCCGAGCGTGCAGCCAGTCCCACCGGCTTGCGTGCGTCATATCTCACTAGAGCGCATTTTTACCAAAAAGTTGTCAACTACAAAAATGAAGCTGTATTTTTGGTTAGTCCATACTGAAAATTTCAAAAAAATCCTTAAAATTTGAATCACTTTTGTAGACGCTTGAAATGTGACTTTTAGAAATTCAAGCCAGAGCAATTTTACCTGAAGCGCGTAGGCGCCTTCCGAGACGATTTCATAAATGGCGACGCGGGAATCCAAAGGACTTGGGGGCGTTTCCTGGGCATAAATTTCAGCCAGTGTGGTCCCGATTTTCTCGTATTGATCGTCGTCGGCCAGTGCTCGGATGAAGAATCTACGGGGGGAGTCTGCGTGGACGATGGATACGGTAGATCCCTCTTTTAGAGCAGCGGATTGGCGGGAAAGCTAGAAATTTGAATTTGAAAACTGAGTTTGGTAGTATAGGATCTAAAAATTTTAAAAATTGGGGTCTAGAATCCCTTCAGACGGCGCTAGAACCTCCGTTTGGGTTTGCTGGCCTAGAAACCCAAATCTTACCGTTTTTGCATGCTCCAGTGGCTCGTTCTCTTTTCTCTGCTTGATTCGTTTCAACTCATCCGCTGTTGGCTCTCGATCCGTGTTTATCACTGAAATCGTGTATTTTTTGTAGTAAGAGAAGTTTGACCACCTACAAAAGTGTTTCAAACTTACCGGATCTATCTGAAATTCTTAGGTTATACTAAGCAAAACATAAGCTTCATTTTTGTAGTTAACAACTTTTTGATGCAAACGCGCTCTAGCGAGATATGACGCTTGGATGCCAACTACAAAATTGAAACTCTAATTTTGTTAAATCCATTCTGAAAGTTTCAAACAGATTCATTAAGTTTGAAGCACTTTTGTAGGCAAGTGAAAAAGACTAAAATTGAAATTAGGTAAACCCAACACAAAAGCATGCAAACTCAAAAGCACAAAAGCACAACGGTTAAATAAACTCACCAAGACACATTTTTTAAGAATCCTGATCAAAATCCATTCGGAGAGGTTAGCGAAGCAAAGTCTTGCAGTTTGGTTAATGCGGATTTAGAATGGATGGGATGGGATATCGGCCTGAAGGGAAGAGGTGTTGAAGATTAGTATACAGAAGGGAAAACAGCAGGAGGGTGCCTAGGATATTAGAAATCGTATTAAGAAGAAAAAGCTGGACAAACAGTTATGGGTTATGGGTTATGTTAATGAAGTGAGAAATGCATGGGAATATGCATTAGGTGGACCTCTTTTGTTTGTCCTTATTTATCTAGGTTACTGTAAAAGATATCAAAAAGTGGCTAACTGATAAAGTTTTACTGATATTATGATAAACATTTTTGTAGTTGATAGATTTTTGATATCTTTTATAGAAAGCGAGATAAATTGGGTCAAAGTTAAAGGGGCTGCCGCTCTAGCTTCTTGGTTTTCAGGTTATGCGCCTTTAAAGTGTGCGCACCTCCTGATGTATCACCTTCACTAGCTGTCAGTCTCCGATAAACTTTAAAGGCGCATAGCTCAAAAACTAAGACAGTTAGCTAATAAATGTTATTTGGTAAAATGTATGAGCTTTAATGAAGTACATTTTTCTAATTAACAGTTTTTTGAAAGCCTTTTTGGATTTTGAGTTATGCGCCTTTGATTAGGTGGTCCTAAATGCGAGGTTGCTGGCCTGTCCTCTTCCCACCCTAGACTTTAAAGGCGCATACCTCGAAAACCAAAAAAGCTACAAAAAAGTTGTAAACCACAAAAATACAGCTTATAAAATATGTAACATTTCACTAGTTGACAATTTTTTCATATCTTTTACAGTAACCGAGATAAATTGGGTCAAAGTTAAGAAACCTCTTTTAGTGGCCTAGAAATCCAATTTTTAAAAAGGATCACATGACATGATCCACGCCTAATTAAAACTTATATTTTCCGAAGATTTAAAAATTCAAATTTCCCGCCAAGCGCCGAAAATGCCTTCGATCTCCGAACGACTGAGACGCGAATTGTATGTCAACTTTTTTTTTTCAAAATTTCAAATTCCCGCCATTCCAGATCCCACCCAGAAAATCTGGAAATTCTAAGCATCGGATTCTCAGTTATTTTCTCGTGTTTCGCAATTATTATGGGTAGTTGGTTGACCCATAAAACGTATTTGGTGAGTGGCCTAGGAAATTCCAGGCTAGCAAAATTTCGAAAAAAAAATTTTCAGATGGGCGGTTTTGGCATTTTCGAGAAGCTCGAAAAACCGGAAATCGAAGTGGAAGCGTTGAAAAAACAGAAGGAATAAAAGAAAAATTGGAAAGCCAAAAAAGTGGAAAATTCGGGATTAATTGAACCTAAAAATATGAATTAAATTGTTTTTTTTTTGGTTTTGAGAGATTAGTGAATTTCACACGTAATTAAGCCTAATTACTCTAGTAATTACCTCGAACATTCACAGAATTGATTGGTGGCCGTTTGAAGGAGGAGGTGTTGGAGAGGCGGACGAAGAGGATTGTGATAGGGCCACGAGTCTGGAAATACAGAGGAAACTAGAAGAGATATCAAAAAGTTGTCAACTAAAAATTTGTGTAAAATTACAAGAGCTACATTTTATTAGTTAAAAACTTTTTTAAAGCTTCTCTGGTTTTTGAGTTATGCGCCTTTAAAATGTGAGCACCACTAGGGGTACCGCAACCAAACTTGCAGTCGGGCAGCCAACTTTAAAGGGGCATATCTCAAAAAAATAGACAAAAACTTTGAAAAATCAAAATGTGTAAAATTTTATTAGCTAAATTTTTTTAGTTTATAACTTTTTGATAGCATATATGAATTTCGAGTTATGCGCCTTTAAAGTGTGCGCGCCACTAGAGGTGCCGCCACCAAACCTGCAGGTGGGGCACTCAACTTTAAAGGCGCATACCTCAAAAACCAAAAAATCTAGTTAAGTTTATTTTTATGAGAAAATGTAGCTTATAAAATTTTGCACATTTTTTTAGTTGACAGCTTTTTGAAAGCGTTTTTCGTTTTTGAGTTATGCGCCTTTAAATTTGGGTGGCTTCCTGCACTCCGCGGTTTCTAGACTTTGAAGACGCATAACTCAAGAACTAAACAAGCTATCTAAAAATTGTCAACTACAAAACTGTAGAACATAAAATTTTACACATTTTGGTAGTTTTAATTAATTTATTAGTTAATTATCTAGATAATTACCTGCGCCTCAAACTCCTCGGCTGCGGTGACTTGCTGAATCCAGTCTTCAGGAAGTTCTCGACCCAATCCTTTGGAGACAAATCTGAAAATTTTGGAAGATGAAAAAATATGAATTTCAAAAAATGTTGAACTTTACGACTTGACCTAAATTTGAGTTATGCGCCTTTAAAGTTAGCCTCCGCCTCTCGTGCACTTCAAAGGCGCATAATTCAAAAACCAAGCTAGCTACAAAAACGTTGTCCACTACAAAACTGTAGCTAATAAAATTTGGCACATTTTTACAGTTCAACATTTTAACTAGCTATTTCAGTTTTTGAGTTATGCGCCTTTAAAGTTTGCGCGCCTCTAGAGGAGACGCAGACACACCGCCTTCTTCGCGTCTCCGCGCGCGCTCACTTTAAAGGCGCATAACTCTAAAACTGAAATGGCTACAAAAAAGTTGTCAACTACAAAAATGAAGCTCTAGTTTAGTTCAGTATAATCTGAAATTTTGCAGACAAATCCATCAAATTTGAAGCATTTTTGTAGGTATAAACTCACTCCTCATGATATTTTTCAGCCAAATGTGTCGCCGCGACGCCCATTGAAAAATTCTTCTTGATCATCTCATATAAAACCTCACGAATCTCCTCCATTTCCTCCGAAACGTCCATATCAGAGTGGACTAAAAATGTAACAAATTTTTGGGGATCTTTTGACTGAAAATTGGCTTAAAATACCGTAAACACTCTAATAGAACGCCACCCGAATCTCGTCAAGTTTTAGCTCATTTATATCATTTCCTGTGAGAGATATCAAAAAGTGACCTATTGATAAAATGTTGATGATATTATGATAAACATTTTATCAGTTGACAACTTTTCGATATCTTTTAAAAGAAGTGAGATATATAGGCTCAAAATGTTCACGGTAACCCACCTTTTGACATTTTCAGACAAATAAAAAAGTTTTTAAAAAAGTTGAATTTTGAAAAAAAAAACTTCTTTCTAGAAAAACTTTTTTTCCAGACAAACAAAAAGATTATGTACACTATAATCGGTTGGTGTGACCTCAAAAAAAATCAAAAAAACAGAAAAATTGGCAACAGAGCGCATTTGCCAAAATTTGGGAACTTAAAATTTGAAAAACAACGAAATTGGTTTCGTGCAATAGAGCGTATTTGCTAATAAAAAAAAACTCACTTCGATCAAAAATTGTAGACGGGGCGAGCCCGTTGACAGAAGACATGAATTTTGCGGACGACGATGACGACGACGACGTTCCGTCGGTCATCTGGAAAATTGATTTTCAGATTTTTCAGAATTTTTGAAAAATAAAACTTGAGATAGAAACTATGAGCAACACAGTTGAAGAAGGTGGTAGAAATGCATAAGTGTGTCTTCTGCAGAAGAGAGAGAGAGAGAGAGAGAGAGAGAGAGAGAGAGAGAGAGAGAGAGAGAGAGAGAGAGAGAGAGAGAGAGAGAAATAAGTAATTTGAGATGGAATAGTCAAAGAAGAATAAGAAGAAAATCATTAAGACACGAGGAGAGGGGATTAGAAGACACCATTACCACCTAGACAAACGAAAGTGTAAGGGAATAGTGGAAGTAATTGTGCCTAGAATACCGATTTAGGTACTGTCTACTTAGTAGGTCTGAAGATTAAAAATCGGCAAATCGGCTATCAAATCTAGTTGAATTTTATATCGTTTCGTAGCTCTTTTTAAGCTCTACATTTTACTTTTTATATCGCAAAGAAATTCCAATTTTGAGCCGACTTATACATTTGACAAGTATGGTTCTGTCAGTTTTTTTTTGGTTACACCTACAAAACTAGCTCTAACTTTTTAAGTTTTTTGATATTTTTCTGATATTTTCAGCATAGACTAAACAAGTCATGTGCTTCATTTTTGTAGTTGACAACTTTTTTAGGCAAACGCGCTCCAGCGAGATATGCCACGTGGAAGTCGGCGCGCCGCGAGCCTAGGGCTCACTTCCAAGGCTTATATCTCGCTAGAGCGCGTTTGCACAAAGAAGTTGTCAACTACAAAAATGAAGTTCTAGTTTTGTTTCATCTACTCAAGACAATTTAGTTGAATCCTGCTGATTTAAGATACTTTTATGGGCGAGGCAAACTGTCTTTTACTCAAAAATGCCAATTTTTAGGTGTCTTAAAGTTTGAGTCACTACAAAGAACTTTGAAATTGAATAATTTTTTTAAAATTTTCAGAGTATACTGAACAACATCAGAGCTTCAATTTTGTAGTTGACAACTTTTTTGTAAAATTGATGGCCGAGGAGCTACGCGGTCTAGATCATCTTGTTTTTCTGAACTCTTCGTCCTTTGTTCTTAGTAGTCTTTCTGACGTTTGGTTTGTGCAAAGTGTCAAACAAGGAAGCAATTGTTTACCTTGTCAAAAATTGATTCTTATTGGTTTTTGGTATTGGGTTTGATGAAAACAAAAAGCCAACAAAAAAGGAAGATTTCCAATGAAAACGCTGATCTAGACCTCATAAACCTCCACCTATTCTTAACTTTAAAGACGTATTTAACTCAAAAACCCAACGAGCTACAGAAAAGTTGAAGACTACAAAAATGACGCTCTAGTTTTGATTATTGCAACCTGAAAATTTCAGAAAAATAATTTAATTTTAAAGTCCTTTCATAGAGACTCAAACTATGAGACACTTAAAATTCGCATTTTTTGAGTATAGTCAGGTTGCCTTGCCCTAAAAAGTGTTTAAAACTTTTTTTTGAATTTTCTAAAATTTTCAGAGTGTACTAAACAAAACTAGAGCTCCATTTTTGTAGTCTTCAACTTTTTGATGCAAACGCGCTCTAGCGAGATATGACGCTTGGAAGCCGATGGGTGAGCTGGCGCCACCTCCCACCCTAGGCTCGCGGCGCGCCGACTTCCACATGGCATATCTCGCTGGAGCGCGTTTGCCTAAAAAAGTTGTCAACTACAAAAATGAAGCTCTAGTTTTGTTCAGTACACTCATGAAATTTGAGGTGAATTGAAGAAGTTTGAGCTAGTTTTGTAGGTGTATGCCGAAAAAACTGACACAACCAGTCTTGGAAAGCTTATAACTCGGCTCAAAATTGAAATTTCTTTGCGATTCAAAAATTTTAAATGTAGAAATTGACTAGAGCTACAAAATAATACTAAATTCATCCAACTTCGTTCACCGTGTTTTGAGCTACAGGCCCTACAACAGTGGGCCAACCGCTTAGCGCGCGGCTTGGCTGTGCCACAGGCCTCGCAGCTCAAAGCTATGAATCTAGCCGAATTCGATATCATTTTGAAGCATTTTTTAAGTTTTACATTTTACATTTTGATTCGTAAAAATATTTTGATTTTGAGCCGAGTTATTTGAGGTCAAAAGTTAAAAAAAAAGCCACATGGAAAGTCAAATACTGGGTACATATAAATCAATCAAACCAATACTATGTACAATGAGTCAAAAAGAACAATAGAATGAGAGAGAAAGAATGAGTGAGAAAATTAGAGAAACAGAGAGAAAAGAGAATAACTAATTGCATATTCATGGTGTAGTTGGTTCTATGGAAAATGGAGGGAATTTGAAAAAATGTGATTTTTGAAAAAAAAATTGATAATTCAGAAATTCAGAAATTGAGAGATTCTGGAATTCAGAAATTTAGAAAATCAGAAATTTGGAAATTTAGAAATTTGGAAATTCAGAAATTCAGAAAAACAGAAATTTTAGAAATTCGGAAATTCGGAAATGACAATTTTTGAGGTTTTTGAATTTCGAAATTTCATTGAATTTCAAAATTTTAGCTCGAAATTTTCAAACAAAATTCAAATTTAGCTATCCAAAAATCAATTTTTTGCCTTAAATATCGAAATTTCTAGTTCAAAAGCCCGCTTTGACCTGTTCCCTCCCTGACCGAAGGAAGGCGAGAGAGTGTTTGTCAAAAAGAGACGCAGACAGTGAGACAGAAAACTGTACATGACTATGATGGACACGTCGACATACAACACCGACCGTTTTGCGCCAATTTTCCCGATGGATGGGATGGGATGAGAGAGTGTGGGGAAGTGAGAGACGCAGAGAAAGGAGAAAGAGCTTTAGAGGGAATGTTTACACAGCCGGAAGAGGGGTATGGTTTGGGGATTTGATACAAAATTTGAGAATTTCGGAATTTCAGAAATTTCGAACTTTCTGAAGTTCAGAATCTCGGAATTTCAGAATAATAGCATTTCAGAATTTCGGAAATACAGAATTCAAGAATCCAAAGAATTCTAAGATCGAGAATCCAGAAATCTAGAAATCTAGAAGTCTGAAAGTCTAGGAATCCGAAGAAAATCTCGCGATTCAAGAATCCAAAAAATCTGAAAATCGAAGAATCTAAAATTAGAAAATTCGAATATTTCAGCATTTCAGAATCTCGGAATTCGAACGTTTCAGAGTTTTAGAAACTCAGAATTTCGGTATTTCAGGACTTCAGAATCTTGGAATCTCAGAATCTCAGAATCTAAAATCATTAGAATTTCAAAACTCGGAATTTCAAATTTTACTAATTTCAGAATTTCGGAATTTGAAAAACTCGAAAATTCAAAAGTTCAGAAATGCAGAGGTTCTGATTTTTCGAATTTCGCAATTTCAGATTTCGAAATCTCAGAACTTGAGGATCTTAAAATTTTCATAACTTCAACAATTCAGAATTTCGTAAATCAAGAATTTCAGAAATTAGGAATTCTAAATACTCGGAACTTCGGAATCGCTGAATTTAAGAGATGTTTTGGAATTCTGGAATTCCGAAATTCCGAAATTAGTAAAATTTGAAATTCCGAGATTTTGAAATTCTGATAATTTTAGATTCTTAGATTCTGAGATTCCAGGATTCTGAAATCCTGAAATTCCGAAATTCTGAATTTCTAAAACTCTGAAATCTTAAAATTCCGAGATTTTGAAATGCTGAAATATTCGAATTTTCTAATTTTAGATTCTTCGATTTTAAGATTTTTTGGATTCTTGAATCTCGAGATTTTCTTCGGATTCCTAGACTTTCAGACTTCTAGATTTCTAGATTTCTGGATTTTCGATCTTAGAATTCTTTGATTTTTAGATTTAGATTTTTTTTTCTATGTATTACAATTAGATTTACAAAATTTTCAAAAAAATATTTTTTTTTCAATTTTTGAATTTTCAGAATCTAGGAAATTCAAAATCTCGGACTTTTAAAATTTTCAAAATTTCTGAATCTCAGGAACTCTAAAATTTCAAAATTCGAAAACTTTAGAATTTCGAAATCTCGGTGTTTCTGAATTCTGAAATTTAAAAATTTCAGAATTTCAAAATTCCAGAACATCTGAAATTTTGAATTTCTCAGAATTTCGGATTTTCAGAATTTCGGAATTTCAAAATCAAAATTCTGAAATCCTGTAGTTTCAAAATCTTAGAATCTAAGAATCTTAGAATCCCAGAAACTTGGAAAATCAGAAATTCAGAAATTCGGAATTCCAGAACTTCTGAATTTTCGGAACTTCAGGTTTGGAATTTTTTCTTATTTTTCAAAATTTCAGAGAAGTCTACAAATGGCAAATTTGGAAAATTTTGAAATTATTGAAAATTTATAGATTTCTAGAATTATGGATTATTAGATAACTGGTTTTTTTAAAATTCCTGGATTCTCAAATTTCGAGATTCCTAGTTTTCAAGATTTCGGAATTTTTAAATTTTGAGATGTTTCGACTTTTAGGTTTTTAATTTTCGAATTTTAAGATTCCTAGATTCTTCGACTTTTAAAATCCAAAAAAGTGGAAATTTCGATAAGATCTTCAAGGAATCTATATATGATTTACAAAAGAAAAGATTCTAATCCAATTTCTATTCCATTAGAGGTCATCACACAATTTATTTCATAAAATGAAAAAAAAAAGAAAATGTGTTCTTCTTCTTTTTTTTTGTGAAATTTATGGCGTCGGTTTTCGGGAGAAGGTCATTTTTTTCTGTTGAAAAAATGCACTTTTCGGGGTCATTTTGAAGAAAAATCCAATTTTTTTCAGGTTAAAATGTTTAGAAAAATCTAAAAATTTGATTTTTTTTTGTAATTTGAACTTCTGAATTTTTGAAGTCCAGAATTTTGAAATTTTGAAAATTTTTAAAATTCTGAATTTCTAAAATTTTTCAAATTTTTGAAATTTTCAAAATTTGAAATTTCCTAATCGCAAAATTTTGAAAATCTAAAATTTTCTAATTTCGAGATTTTGAAAAATTTCAAATCCTGAATTTCTAAAATCCTTGAAATTCTGAAAATTTCGAAATTTCAAAATCTCGGAAATTGAGAATTTGAGAATTCCAGATTTTCAGAATTTCCAAAAAATTATTGTCGAATTTTTGGTTTTGGCGGGAATTTGAAAATTTTAGAATTTCGGAATTTTAGAATTTCGGATACTTCGATATCCGAAATTCTAAAAATGTCGAAAATTTTGAAAAACTCAAAATTCCAGAATTTCAAAAAATTTAAGAATTTCAAAAAATGTAAGAATTTCGGAATCTCGGAAATTCAGAATTCGAGAATTCCAGATTTTCAGAATTTCAACATTTTCAAAAAATGTCGGCCACAATTGTATTTTTATTGATAATTTTGAATTTTCAATTTTGGCGGGAATTTGAACATTTTGAATTTTTCAGCAAAAATTGGCTTTTTTTCAAATTTTTCAGATAATAAATTTTTGAAAATCCAAATTTTTCGTCCAGAAATGTCCAAAATATCCATTTTCATCGATTTTTTGGTGCTGAAAAGGTTTAAAATTTCAAAAAATTCAAAAAAAAACCTAAAATTCCAGATATTCTCACATGTATCTTTGCATGTTTTTTCTTGGAATCCAAGCTTTAAAAATTCAAAAAATTGAAATTTCAGAAAAAAGAGGGGAAATTGTGAGAAAAACACTGATTTATAAGAGGAAAAATATTTTAAAATTGGTTAAGAAAAGACGGAAAAATCAGAAAAATTGGGGGGAAAAAAAGAAAAACTGACAAGATGACTGGAAGAATGTGAGAAAATTGACAAAAAATAGCAAATAAAAATCCAAAAATTCAAATTTTTCAAAAAACTGAAAATTGGAATTTTTCAAAAATTCAAAAAATTCAAAAAATATCGAAATCTCAAACATTTGAAAAATCCGAAAAATTCAAATTTCAAAAAAATTCGAAAAATTCAAATTTCAAAAAATCCGAAAATTGGAATTTTTCAAATTTTTGAAAATTTTGAAAATTTTCAAATTTTCAACAATTTGAAAAATCCGAAAATTGGAATTTTACAAAAACTCTAAAATTCAAAAATTTCAGAAATTTCAAAAATTCATCAATTATTGATTATGAGACGTTGTAACAGCATGCATCAGTGCGGCGACTCGCTGAAAAAATTCCAAAATTTCAAAAAAAAAATTTTGGTGGCCTAGAAAAATCTAAGCCACCAATCCCAAAAATCCCAAAATCCCCTACTTTTTCTCGGTCCCTGGGATCTTCATCCCGCTGCGTAGCTGTCGATCTGGGACGTCCTCCTACGCTTAGAAGTGGTGTTGAAATGTGATAACCCTGAAAAATAGGAGATTTTAGTGGTGGCCTAGAAATCCAACATTTCCGATTTTCTAGGCTATCATTCACAAATATTGCAAATTTTTCTGATTTTTGCTATAAAACTGTTAAAATAACCCCCCAGGTCTCAAAAAATTGCCTCAAAATTCACTTATTGACCTAGAAATCCACTTTTTTCAGGTGGTGGCCTAGAAAACCAAATTTCCTGATTTCTAGGCCATCAGGCTTAAAATTATGAAAATTTATCATTTTTCAAGTTTTCAGGGTTAATTTAAAGGTTTTTTGGCCCTAGAATTCGTTGAAAAACTCTCGAAATCCCAGTTTTTAAGTGGTGGCCTAGAAATCCAAATTTCCAATTTTCTAGACCATCAACCTCAAAAACTTCCAACTTTTGTTAATTTCCCAGTTTTTAGTGTTTTTTCAACGATTTTCTAGCTTTAAATACGCTAAAGCGAACCCATGAAACCTATTTTCAAGTGGTGGCCTAGAAATCCAAGATTTTGGATTTCTAGGCCATTTATCTCAAATATTGTGATAATTGTCATAAAACTGTCAAAATATCCCCTAGTTCACTAAAAATTGGCTTAAAAATCCCTTACTGGCTTAGGAGTCCAATTTTCACGTGGTGGCCTAGAAATCCAAATTTCCAATTTTCTAGGCCCATCAGCCTCAAAAACTCTCAACTTTTGTTAATTTAACAGTTTTTAGGGCTCTTTCAGCGATTTTTTGGCTCTAAATTCGGCGAAATAAACCCCGAAACCCAATTTTTCAGATGGTGGCCTAGAAAACCAAATTTTGCATTTTCTAGGCCATGCTTACCGTCATGGTGAGCCTCTGAAAAATGGGCGGAGCATGATGGAGCTGTTGTTGTTGTTCCTCTAAAATCTGTGGTATCATCATTCGAAGGCTCGTCAGCTCGGTTTGAATTTCTCGGGATACTGTAGGTCTGCGAAAAATTTGAAAACTCCAAAAGTTATCAATAGAGCGCACTTACAACTTTTTGGTCACTACGATGGGTCGTTTGAATTTCAAAAAGTGAAATTTCATGATTTCTCGAGTCGCCTGCTGTTCCCATTCGTAGATACGCTGTCGGGTGACGAATGGCTGAAAAAAAAAATGCATGGCCTAGAAATCCGAATTTCAAATTTTTTAGGCCACCAAGCTCGTCCAACACGTTTTCGTTCGAAAAAACGCTAAAAATAAGCCTAAAAACACCCAAAAACAAGAATTTTCAACTTGTGGCCTAGAAACCCAAATTTCTGAATTTCTCGGCCACCAGGCGTTTTTTAGACCACCAAATTCATTTTTGTGCTTTTCAACGAATTTTTCATAAATTTTAGTATCCAAAAACCTCGAAAAAACGCCCAGAAACCCAATTTTTAGCACGTGGCCTAGAAATCCAAATTTCTCGGCCATGGTCTGAAAGTATGAAAATTGAAATTTCCTAGGCCATCACATCGATTTTTCATGCTTTTCTGACGTTTTTTTAGCATCCAAAACCTCCAAAAAACCCCCAAATATCTTTTTTTTTTCAGCTCGTGGCCTAGAAATTTTCAGCTCGTGGCCTAGAAATTTTCAGCTCGTGGCCTAGAAAGGAAGCTCGTGGCCTAGAAACACTCCACTCACCCCGTCTCTACACATCATGAAGACCTGCTTGAACGCCTGCTCGGCTGCCGACTCCTTCACCACGTCGAAATCCTTGAATAACTGAAAAAAATGGTTCTTGGTGGCCTAGAAAAACCTCCATGGCCTAGAGAACTCCACCTACCGTAATCTCCTCATTCGGATGAGATGTGCTGGAATGAAAACGGCCTTCCTCTTCCGTGTAAAAGCTCTCTTTTGTACAGTGATAACAACGAAACGGGCGGTATCTGGAAGAGAAAATAGAGTGGTGGCCTAGAAATTTGGATTATGGATTCCTAGGCCATTAAGCTGAAAAGTGGTTTTAGCTCAATGTTTGAGCCAAAAATCACCCCAAAAATCGATTTAGATGGCCTAGGAAGCCCAAAAAAGCTCATGGCCTAGAAATCCAAATTTCGCATTTTCTAGGCAACCGAATTTTTTTTTGAAAATTTCGAATGTTTAGGTCATTTTAAGCTTTATTAACCACTTTTAGTGATCTTTCCAAATCAAAAATGGCTCGAAACCTCCAATTTTCAATTGATGGCCTAGAAAATTTGGATTTCTTGGGCCATCATCAGAAATAATTTTGGGCCATCATCAGAAATAAGCGATTTCTGGGGTTTTTTGAGAGTTTCCATGCGTAAAAACTGCCAAAACAGTATTACGACTAGGAACATAGACGATTTTTGAGTCCGGTGGCCTAGGAATTAGGAATTCTAGGCCAGCAGAGATTTCTAAGCAGATTTTTTTTCGGATATGGGCTTATTTTTATCGTTCTGTGACAAAAATTACATGAAAAATCCATTTGGATGGCTTAGAAACCGAACAATTTGGATTTCTAGGCCATCTTCTCTGGTGGCCTAGAAACCCAAATTTTCCGAATTTCTAGGCCACCAGACTATTTTCCGGGGTGATTTTTACGGTTTTTATGGCAAAAATCACTATAAAAACCAATTGCGGTGGCCTAGAAACCCAAAAAATTGGATTTCTAAGCCATTTTTCGCTGATCATGGGCTAGAAATAGAATTTCTAGGCCATTTTTTTCTATTCTTGACCTACTTTAAATGAATTTGCAGCACATGATACTCGAATCCTCGCCACGTTTTGAAAATCGAATGACAATGGATACAGTAGGGGAACGGGGAGTTTTCTGGAATTTCAAAAAGCTGAAAGTGGCTGAAAATCTTAAATTTGGCACTTACGACTCAGAATATCGTCTTTTTCGGGTAGAATATAGTCGTTTAGTTGGGTGGGGTGCGCTTGCATCGTTATGGGGACCACGTAGCGGGAGCCGGACTGCAAAAATTGGGATTTTTTGGGGGTTATAGACTAAAAATGGCAAATTTGGGACTTTTTTGAGCGGAAAAATGGCCAAAAATGACATTTTCAGCCTATTTTAGGGTTTAAAAAAAAATCAAAAATCCAGTTTTTTAAAAGTGGCCTAGAAATCTAAATTTCTGGTTTTCTAGGCCATAAGGTCAAAAACCAGTGTTTCAGGGGGTTTTTTGAGTGGAAAACTGCCAAAAATAAGCCAAAAGTGACCTTTTCGCTTATTTTGGGTTAAAAGTCGCTAAAAAATCGAGAATTTCGATTTTTGGTTTTGGTGGCCTAGAAATCCAAATCTTCCAATTTCTAGGCCATCTATATCAATTTTTGATATAATTTTTGTCATAAAAACGATGAAATTTACAATTTAAACTCAAAAATTGAGCTTAAAACAGTAGTTTTGATTTGGTGGCCTAGAAATCCAATTTCGCCAATTGCCAATTTTCTAGGCCACCAGGTCGAAAATCGGGGTTTCCGGGGGGTTTTTTGGGTCTAAGATGCCGAATTTTCACTCGAAAATCATCGAAATCTCACCCTATCCACCGTCTGCATGCCATTTTTCTTTGCCGCTTCTGTGATGGCGTCGGAGGTTTGTCGGAGGGCCCTCAGGCGACTTTTATGCTGAGCAATCGGTGGAGTGAGGTGTTGAGGGATGTGGGCGTATTGGAATTTTTCTGGAAATCTAATTTTTGGGATTTTTGAGGTTTGTTGGGGTTTTTGAGAGGAAAAATTGAAAAAAAAATTTTTTGGAAAACTTTTTTTTCAAAAATTTCAATTTTTGGATTTTTCAGCTAAATTTTCAGAAGAAAATTCTCACCATTCCGATACGCATTCGATGTTGACGGTTGCGCTGGATCGATGGCTTCGTAGAATTCCTGAAAAAAATTTTTAGCAAAAAAAAAAATTTTTCCAGAATTTTCTGTAAATCTCTCACCGTCTCCTCTTCTTCCAACGCGTGCAAATAATCGCTCTGTTTCAGCTGACTAGCACTTTTTTCGTTCATTTTTCAATTAATAACCCATATTTTTTCCGTTTCTCGCCACCTGGAAAATAAGAGGGGTTTGCGCGCTTTCGGTGCGAGGAAAATGCGTCAGCGACCGCCAGATGACCCGGAAAAATGAGGGAATTTAAAATTTATTCGTTTCAATTCGTTTATTGAGTCTTCAGTCTTGATTTTTCCTTATTATTCGGTCGAAAAGTCGCTCCAAAAACCGTAATTTCTTATAGGCGCACACCCCTTGGAAGCTTTTGGGTCCCGAGAAGACGACAGAAAAAATTGGCGGGAAACTCCATTTTTCGTATTTTCTCATCATTTTTTTGTGGTTTTTAGGTCGTTTTTCACCGATTTTTCTCATTTTTTCACTGTCTTTCCGCAAATTCTCGTTTCAGAAAAGATAAAAATGCTGGATCCCACCTATCAGCACTTCAAAATCTCGCCAGACAAAGAACTGGAGCTGACGCTCGATGGAGTGCCTATAGAGTACCCAGCGCTCGTCAAAGAGGCGTTTTTAAACAGTTTGTATAGCTAAAAATCGTCAAAAAATGCAAAAAATCGTTCAGATTGGCACGCTTCAGCACATCGAACCGATGTTCCGTCGAATTGTGCGTCGCTGAACGAGCGGCACTGTTGGGTGATGTCGCGGAATCAAATGTTCATTTGGGAGAGGGCTAAAGTGGGTTTTAGAACCAAAAATGGCTAATTTTGAGCTCAAAAATTGAAAATTTCGGGTTCAAAATGTCCAGAAGAGGGCGAAAAACTTGAAACTTGAAGATTTCTGGAATTTTTAATTCTTAAAAATTTTCAAATTTTAACCAAAAATTGAAATTTTAGTGAAAATCATCATTTTTGGCAATTTGAATAGCTGGAAATCGTGATTTTTTTAATGGACCAAAACCTTTACGGACCAAAATTGCCCTTCAAAATCAAATTTTAATGCTGAAAATCATAAATTTGGGTCCCAAAACCTTAAAAAATTTCCAACTTTCTAGACCAAAAAACCCTCGAAAGTACAATTTTTGTGGCTAAAAATCGAAATTTCAGTCCTCCAACCGAGCCACCATCCCCCAAGTGCTCCCTCTCCCCACCAGCGGCCTCCCACGCTCCTCCAAGTGTGTCGTCGTCTACGATGGCTCCAGAATCTCATCAAGCACCAAACTTCCCATTCCAGGCGTCGTTATCGTCTCTCCAGAAGGTAAAAATTGAGAATTTCGAGTGAAAATTGAATTTACCGCGCTCAAAAATGTGTATTTTTGGCTCTAAAAATACGAAATTTGGCCTAAAAATCAGTATTTTTGGCTCAAAAATAGCGAATTTTGGCTCAAAAATTATGAAAATTGGCTAAAAAATTACGATTTTCAGCTATAAAAATAGCGATTTTTGGCTCAGAAATAGAGCACTTTGGCAAAGCGAAAATTTTGTCATAAAATCCGTATTTTCTGAAAAATCGCCTTTTTTCGAGCTGTAATTTCTAGTTTTAGGGCCGAAAAATGGTGTTTTTGGCTCCAAAATACGAAATTTGGCTCAAAAATTATACGATTTTCAGCTATAATTAGCAAATTCTGGCTCAAAAATAGTGATTTTTGGCTCTGAAAATACCGGATTTTCGCCTCAAAAATACGAATTTTGGCCTAAAAATACGCGATTTCGGCTATAAAAAATAGTGATTTTTGGCTCTGAAAATACGAAAATTTGACATTGAAAATGCGAAAATTTGGCCTGAAAATACCGGATTTTCGCCTCAAAAATACGAATTTTGGCCTTGAAATCCGTATTTTTTGATCTAAAAATATGAATTTTGCAGCCCAAAAGTGTACTTTTAGACTTAAATTAAGGTTTTTAAGGCTGAAAATATCAAGTTTCGACGCTAAAACATCAAATTTCCAGGTGTTCTCCGCCACTGGACATCGATCGAATCCTCAAATTACATCGAGAAGGTTCTGGACATCAACAGCGAGGTGGCACTGAAATTGGAGCTCACCGATGAGCCAGCCGACGGAAAATCCGCCAGTTTCCTGCTAACAACCACCTCAGGAACCATCTATTTTATCAACGGAGAAGGCGAGAATTCTGGGAAGACTGGGACTCTAGAATGTCATAAAGTGATTGGAAGAGAGCCGCAGGGATTCAGAAGACGTCTCTCCTCGATTATCTTCAGCAGTGGAAATGGATTATCCAAAGAAAACCCATCGCTGGTCACCAATTCGTTCAGTTTTGAGTCCAAAAATGCACTTTTGGTGGTGGAAGTGTCGCCGGACCTCCTCTCGGTGTTCAATATGTTGGAGCCATCGGAGGTGTGGACGTTGAAGACGAAGGAATTCTTTCAGCAGAGGGTCACTTACTTTTTTGAGCAGGATTTGAAGGTGGGAATTGGGGAGAAGGGGGGAAAAGCAGCCTAAAATAGTCAAAAATAACCTATAAGTGATGCGAAACAGCCCAAAAAAGGTTCAAAATTCGTTAAAACTAGGCTAAAAATGGTGCGGAATAGGACTAAAATGGTTAAAAATATGCGTAAAATGATCCAAAGTAGTCCGAAATAGGCCCGAAATGATTCAAAATTCATGAAAAATGACGAAAAAAAGGGCTAAAATGAACTTAAAATAGTCAAAAATATGCTTAAAATCGTCCGAATTAACCGAAAAATGATAAAAATGGCTGAAAAAGGCTGAAAATCGACTTTAAAATGATCGAAAATGACCGAAAATTGTCAATTTTGAAGCTAAAAATGTGAATTTTTGACTCAAATTACTAGATTTGGCTAGAAAAAATTGGAAAAAATTCGGGAAATTGCTTAGAAATTAGTATTTTTTAACTGAAATTTGCCGTTTTAAGCTCAAAAATTTGGATTTTTGCTCTATAAATCGAGATTTTGGGTCTAAAAATGACGAAATTTGTCAATTTTGTGCTCTGAAATTGCAAATTTTCTAGAAATTGATTTTTCGAGCAGCTGAAACTCTCAGAAAACCTCCTAGCTGTAAATTTTGTTTTTCAAGGAAAATGCTCATTTTTGACTCTGAAAATTCAGATTTTCAGCTAGAAATTCACATTTTCAGCATTTAAAAACCCCGCAGTTTTCGGTCAAAAACCCCCAAAAACGGTCCAAAATCCATGGGAAATGGTACCAAAATCACTACAATGGCTCAAAAGTGACGAATTTAGTGAATTCTGGTACCATTTTTAGTGGATTTTTGGGCTCAAATTGTTGAAATTTTGCCGAAAATGGTTGGCAAATCACTGTAAATAGCCCAAAATGTTTTCCTGAATCCGAAATTCAGTTGAAATGGCTCAAAAATGACCATTTTTGGTACCGTATATTTTCCACGGATTCGGATCATTCAAGGCTTTTTAAAAGTCCAATTTCTGAGAAAATTGCAACTTTTCGAAGCTGAAAATGTGAATTTTTGACTCAACTTACTAGATTTTGCACGAAAAAATGGCTGAAAATCGCCTGAAACTGCATAAAAAAATAGCTGAAATTGGCTGAAAATGACCCAAATTGTCATTTTTGAAGCAAAAAAATGTGATTTTTTGACTAAAATAACTGGATTTTATCTACTTAAAATGACGAAATTTGCGATTTTTGGGTTTTCGATTCTCGAAATCTAATGATTTGAGTCTAAAAATCAAGTTTTTGAGCTTAAGATCAGTATTTTTAATGCAATTTTTTTCATGCTTTTTTGAGCCAGAAATCGGTATTTTCGAGCCCAAATCTGTTATTTCGAGTATAAAATTAACATTTCTAAGCTAAAAATCTTACTTTTTGACCATGGAAATCCAGATTTTCATCTTCTAAACCCCCTAATTTCCTATATTCCAGCGCGTGCCGAACCTAGTCCGTTCGCATCTGATCGACGTCTCCGTCTTTCGTGGTGGTCTGATGTGTCTGGTTGGTGGGACTCATGAAGACACCCCCCTCGTCTCGCTGTTCATCGTCTGGCTACCACCCGATTGGCAAACGAAACAGCCGACGGAATTCGTTTGGTCCGCCAAGATCCCTATCAATGAGCATCGAGCACTTTTCGCCAAACAGGACCCACAAGTCTACTCTAACTCGACTCTGTGCATTCCAAAAGACACGGCCGAGTCGAAAAGTGCAGAGAGAACCGATGGAATCATCATTGTTAATCCGTTTTTTGGTGAGTTTTTATCTCATTTTGGAGGCAAATTTGAATTTTTAAAGGTCTTTTTGGCCTGAAAAATTGTTATTTCGAAGCTAGAAATTCCTAATTTCCAGCCACAAAAATACTGTATCTTGGCTTGAAAATATGAAAATTGGCTCTGAAAATACGGATTTTTGACATTAAAAATATGGTTGCAAAATGTCATAGTTGCGAAATGCCAGAGTTGCGAAATGCCAGAGTTGCGGAATGTCATAGTTGCGAAATGCCAGAGTTGCGGAATGTCATAGTTGCGAAATGCCAGAGTTGCGGAATGTCATAGTTGCGAAATGCCAGAGTTGCGGAATGTCATAGTTGCGAAATGCCAGAGTTGCGGAATGTCATAGTTGCGAAATGCCAGAGTTGCGGAATGTCATAGTTGCGAAATGCCAGAGTTGCGGAATGTCATAGTTGCGAAATGCCAGAGTTGCGGAATGTCATACAGGGTCCGCCAAAATTACGTGTGCACAACTTTGACGCCATGGCGCTGCGCACTGACGCACTTTTGGTGCGCAATTTTTTAAAATTTTTATTAATTATTTCATTATTTATTAGTTTGCCAAGTTTCATCCCAATCGGTTATGTTTTAGGTAAATGACAGCGGCAAGTCCTCATCGTACTCTGATCGTCGACTTTTACAAGCGAGGTTTAAGCAAAGGAGACATTTCTAAACGACTCGGAGTGCACCGAAACACGGTTTTCGCGACCATCCGTCGTTTCAACCAGCTTGGCCACCTCAAGGACCGTACGGGAAGAGGAAGACCGAGGACTGTAAGAACTCCAGCGAAAGTCAAGGCCGTCCGGGAGAAAGTCAGGCGAAATGCTCATCGTTCCATGAAAAAGATGTCAGATGACATGGATATCTCCTATACATCAATGAGGAGAATTGTCAGAAAAGAGCTGAAGATGACCTCTTATCGAGCAACAAAAGCTGCTATTCTATCCCAAGCCAATAAGGAGAAACGGCTCATCAAAGCGAAGCGCCTTCTCGCTGGCACGCGCAAAAAGGATCATCTTATCACCATCTTCTCGGACGAGAAACTCTTCAGTGTCGAGGCTGAATTTAATAGCCAAAACCACCGAGTGCTGGCCACAAATATTCAACAAGCAGCTGAGCGTGGTAAAACAATCCATCGAGCCTCTCATCCTGCGAGCATCATGGTTTTCGGAGCGGTTTGCTATGATGGGAAGTGTCCGCTTGTTTTCGTTGATAAAGGCGTGAAAATCAACCAAAAATACTACGTTGAGGAGATTCTGGAGAAGCATGTGCTACCGTGGGCTCAAAACCACTTCGGTCAGAAGAAATACATCTTCCAGCAAGATGGAGCGCCTGCTCATACCGCAAAAATGGCTCAACAGTGGTGCAAGGACCACTTCCCCGCCTTCATACCAAAGGACGAATGGCCGGCTTCGTCGCCTGATCTGAACCCGCTCGACTACTCCGTATGGGGAGTTCTGCAGAATAAGGTCTGCGCAAGACCTCATGCAAATATCGAGGCCCTGAAGAAGTCGTTGTCTGAGGAATGGGACAAATTATCCGTCGAATACCTGCGTGCCACCATTGATGCCTTCCCTCGACGACTTCGTGCCGTGGTCGCTGCCAAAGGAGGTAGAATCGAATAATTTTTGTTGAATTATGATTTCAAGCGTTGAAATAAACTATCTGTTAAATTTCGTCTTAATCTCACATCTACTTCTGGAGATAACGTCATCTACACTTGCACACGTAATTTTGGCGGACCCTGTAGTTGCGAAATGCCAGAGTTGCGGAATGTCATAGTTGCGAAATGCCAGAGTTGCGGAATGTCATAGTTGCGAAATGCCAGAGTTGCGGAATGTCATAGTTGCGAAATGCCAGAGTTGCGGAATGTCATAGTTGCGAAATGCCAGAGTTGCGGAATGTCATAGTTGCGAAATGCCAGAGTTGCGGAATGTCATAGTTGCGAAATGCCAGAGTTGCGGAATGTCATATTTGTGAAATGACATAGTTGCGAAATGTCATAGTTGCAAAGCTTCATAGTTGCGAAATGTCATATTGGTGAAATGTCATATTTGTGAAATGACATAGATGCGAAATGTCATAGTTGCGAAATGTCATATTTGTGAAATGACATAGTTGCGAAATGTCATAGTTGCAAAGCTTCATAGTTGCGAAATGTCATATTTGTGAAATGACATAGTTGCGAAATGTCATAGTTGCGAAATGTCATAGTTGCGAAATGTCATAGTTGCGAAATGTCAAAGTTGCGAAATGTCATAGTTGCGAAATGTCAAAGTTACGAAACGTCATAGTTGCGAAATGTCATAGTTGCGAAATGTCAAAGTTGCGAAATGTCAAAGTTACGAAACGTCATAGTTGCGAAATGTCATAGTTGCGAAATGTCATATTTGTGAAATTTCATAGTTACCCAAAATTTCCAGCCATCTCCCTGTACCTCCCATTCGACCTGTACAAACCGAAATGCCAGAGTTGCGGAATGTCATAGTTGCGAAATGCCAGAGTTGCGGAATGTCATAGTTGCGAAATGCCAGAGTTGCGGAATGTCATAGTTGCAAAGCTTCATAGTTGCAAAACGTCATAGCTGCGAAATGTCATAGTTGCAAAGCTTCATAGTTGCAAAACGTCATAGCTGCGAAATGTCATAGCTGCGAAACGTCATAGTTGCGAAATGTCATAATTGCGAAATGTCATAGTTGCGAAATGTCATAGTTGCGAAATGTCATATTTGTGAAATGACATAGTTGCGAAATGTCATAGTTGCAAAGCTTCATAGTTGCGAAATGTCATATTTGTGAAATGACATAGTTGCGAAATGTCATAGTTGCGAAATGTCATAGTTGCGAAATGTCATAGTTGCGAAATGTCAAAGTTGCGAAATGTCATAGTTGCGAAATGCCAGAGTTGCGGAATGTCATAGTTGCGAAATGCCAGAGTTGCGGAATGTCATAGTTGCGAAATGCCAGAGTTGCGGAATGTCATAGTTGCAAAGCTTCATAGTTGCAAAACGTCATAGCTGCGAAATGTCATAGTTGCAAAGCTTCATAGTTGCAAAACGTCATAGCTGCGAAATGTCATAGCTGCGAAACGTCATAGTTGCGAAATGTCATAATTGCGAAATGTCATAGTTGCGAAATGTCATAGTTGCGAAATGTCATATTTGTGAAATGACATAGTTGCGAAATGTCATAGTTGCAAAGCTTCATAGTTGCGAAATGTCATATTTGTGAAATGACATAGTTGCGAAATGTCATAGTTGCGAAATGTCATAGTTGCGAAATGTCATAGTTGCGAAATGCCAGAGTTGCGGAATGTCATAGTTGCGAAATGCCAGAGTTGCGGAATGTCATAGTTGCGAAATGCCAGAGTTGCGGAATGTCATAGTTGCGAAATGCCAGAGTTGCGGAATGTCATATTTGTGAAATGACATAGTTGCGAAATGTCATAGTTGCAAAGCTTCATAGTTGCGAAATGTCATATTTGTGAAATGACATAGATGCGAAATGTCATAGTTGCGAAATGTCATATTTGTGAAAAGACATAGTTGCGAAATGTCATAGTTGCAAAGCTTCATAGTTGCGAAATGTCATATTTGTGAAATGACATGGTTGCGAAATGTCATAGTTGCGAAATGTCATAGTTGCGAAATGTCATAGTTGCGAAATGTCAAAGTTGCGAAATGTCATAGTTGCGAAATGTCATAGTTGCGAAATGTCATAGTTGCGAAATGTCAAAGTTACGAAACGTCATAGTTGCGAAATGTCATAGTTGCGAAATGTCAAAGTTGCGAAATGTCAAAGTTACGAAACGTCATAGTTGCGAAATGTCATAGTTGCGAAATGTCAAAGTTGCGAAATGTCATATTTGTGAAATGTCATAGTTACCCAAAATTTCCAGCCATCTCCCTGTACCTCCCATTCGACCTGTACAAACCCAAAAAGGCTCTATCCCTCTACCGATACATCTCCCTGCCGGCTCGTGACCAGCTGATTGGATGCTCCATCGGCAAAACGTACACCTACATCATCCTTCTGGAGAACGGCGTTTCTACCGTACGCCTGCTGCCACGTGGATTCTCAGACGGCTCAATGATGTACAATAAGACGCAGATTGTGGTCCCATCGCTGGCGGCTGGAACCGATGATTGGGGTGTGCTGAGTGAGCTGCTGACGGAAATGGTCGCTGCTGGACTGCCAAAGACGCCCGTATTCCAGTCGCTGCATAAGTCTTTTGAGTTGTTCGCCGAGAAGGATATGGCCAAGGCGTCGGAGTTGTTGAAGGTAGGAAAATCCAGAAAAATCTATCGAAAATAGGGGTTTTCGGTTTAGACTCAAAAATCATGTTTTTATTGCTAAAAATTGCTAGAAATAGGCTCACAAATACCAAATTTTGGCTCTAAAAATACGAAATTTGGCTGAAAAATACCGAATTTTAACTATAAAAATAGAATTGGGTCTGTTGTTAGCTATTTTCAGCCATTTCTAGTCATTCAAAACTGATTTTTAAGTCAAAATTGTGACTCCAGGTGTCTAAAATGCTCATTGTTGACCAATTTTCCAGACAAAAACCCCAATTTTCTTTCCAGGAGGTCCACAACATGGCCGATCAGGAGCTGTGTCGTGTCGTTCAACAATTCCTATCAGCAATCATTGATTATTCGGATGCGGCGAACAAAACGGACACGGAGCTACACGCCAAACGAGTCCTCACAGCCAGATTTCACCTGTTTCTGAAGCATATGGGTCTTTGGGATCGAATCATCGTATCGCCGTGTACTGTAATGAGAGGAGGCGTTGCTCAGATGAGAGTTGGACCCACCATGTTGGGAGAGGTGAGAATCCGCTAAAATGGTACCGAAATTCATTAAAATGGTCCAAAATAGGCTTAAAATGGTACCAAAATCTATTAAAACTGGTCCAAAATTCGTTAAAATAGTCTAAAATGCGCTTAACATGATCCGAAATAGGCTCAAAGCGTCCGAAATTCACTAAAAATGGTACCGAAATCTACAAAAAATGGTACCAATTCTCGCTTAAATGGTTCCGAAATCCACTAAAATGGTGTCAAAAATTACTAAAAATGGTACCGAAATTCGATGAAAATGATACCAAAATCGCTCAAAATGGTACCAAAATTCACTGGAAATGGTACCAAAACATACTAAAATGGTATCAAAATTCTCTAAAAATGGTACCCTAATTCACCAAAATGGTACCGGAATCTATAGTAATGGTACCGATGCTCGCGAAAAATGGTACCGAAATCTATCAATATGGTACCAAAATATAATTAAAAAATGATAACGAAATAAACAAAATATGGTACCAAAGTCTACTTAAAATGGTATCAGAATCTACTAAAAAGTTACCAAAAGTCACTAAAAAGAATACCAAAATCTACAAAAATGGTATCGAAATGCAGTAAATATGGTATCAAAGATCACTGAAATAGTACCAAAATTTGCTTAAAATGGTACCGAATTCATTAGAATGGTTCCGAAATCCACAAAAATGGTACCAAAATTAACTAGAAATGGTACCCATATCCACTAAATAGTATCGAAATTCATGAATATGGTACCAGAATCCACTAAATATGGTACCAAAATCCATTAACAATGGTACCAAAGTTCACTGAAAATGGTACCAAATTCAGCTTAAAATAGTACCGAAATTGCCAAAAATGGTACCGAAATCTCGCTTTAATGGTTCCAAAATCCACTAAAGTGGTACCGAATTTCACTAAAATGGTACCAAAATCTATTAAAAACGGTACCGAAATCTACTAAAATGGTTCCGAAATCCATAAATATGGCTCCTGAATTAGCTAGAAATGGTACCGAAAATCACTGAAATAGTACCAAAATCAACTAGAAATGGTACCAGAATTTGCTAAAATGGTACGAAAACCCACTAAAATGGTACCATTTTTAATGGATTTTGGACCATTTAAAGCTAATTTTGGCTATTATAAGCCTATTTAGGGTCATTTTGAGCCTATTTTAGACTATTTTAAGCTCATTTTAAGCCGATTTCTCCGATTTCCAGATCAGTGAACGCGTATCTGCCACCTCAGCCATCTGGACCTGGAAGTGTTCCGACGAATCGAACGCGGCGATTTTCGACGTGATCATTGAGAAGGCGTTGCGAATTCCAGAAGTGCAAGATTTGGGACTGAAAGACAAGGACGCCCTGTTTGGACGGTGTGGTCTGGTCCATCACATCCCAATGATTGCTGCTCAACAGTTGGATAAGGAGATATTGACAAAGGCGAAGGCGCATCGAATGGAAGTGTTCCACTCGGTGTGTGATCTGCTTACTGGAGTCAGAGACGCCATTTTCACATGGAGAAAGTAAGTTTTTCAGTTTGAAATTCATTGAAAATGATCTAAAATAAGCTTAAAAGAGTCCAAAATCCATCTAAAATGGTCTGAAATCCACTGAAAATAGTACCAAATTCATGAAAAGTGGTCCAAAACCCACAAATATTTTAAAAATGGTCCAAAATCCACGAAAAAATGGTACCATAATTTATTGAAAATGATACCAAATTCCACGAAAAATGGTACCAAACTTCATTAATAATGGTACCGAAATTTTATAAAAATGGTCCGAAATGTGATATTCACTAAAAATAGCTGATACTATTTTTGATGATTTCGGTACCATTATTGACAAATTTCGGCACCATTTTGATTGGATTTCGGTACCATTTTTGGTCATTCCTGGTACCATTTTCAGTGGATTTTGGCGCTCAAAATTGTTCAAAATTTTCTGGAAATGGTTCAAAAATCACTTAAAAGCTGTCTCAAGTAGGCTGACCCGGAAAAATAGCCCGGAATTCAGCTGAATTTGACTCAAAAATTACTATTTTCGGTACTATTTTTCACGAATTTGGACCATTTCGAGCCCATTTTTAACTATTTTAAGCCTATTTTTATAGAATTTTGCTCAAAAAATAGCCCAAACACAGATTTCCAACCCCTTTCCCAAAGTTGCAGAACCCGAATCCCGGTGCCACGTCTACCGTTGTGGTGGACCGCCGAAACGTTTGCTCCGTGCTATCGTCTGGTTGCTGAGCGAATTCTGGAAGAACTCCGTGATGGACAAGCGTCGGATAGTGAAAGAACACGGCTCTTTATGTACATTTTGGGGTAAAACCTGGTATTCTAGGCCACGAATTGCACATTTTCTCTTTTCCAGCATCTACGACTTCTACCTATCGGAAATGGACGGTCGTCCTGACAACGATAAGATACTCCAAGACCTGATTGCAATGGGTAAAGTGGGCGACGCGATTGAGCTGGCCGAGCGGCACAAGGACTTTGGAACGTTGATCAAGAACTTCCTGAATACCGAAATTCACACGAGACAGAAGACGTTCGAGAGGTACAAGAAGACGTATGAGAACGACGATTTCGAGATGTACTTGTGTGACTATTTGAAACGAAACGGACGGAATGATGTGTTGTTGCAACAGGGTGGACGCAGAGTTGATGCCTATTTGGACAATTTTAAGGTAGATTTGGGGGCTGGAAATGGCTGAAAACCGGTTAAAATGGTCAAAAATCCGCTGAAAATGATTCAAAATGGGCCTGAACAGGTTGAAAATAAGCCTAAAATAATCTAAAATAGTCCGAAATAGGTCAAAAATGATCAAAAATAAGCCTAACATAGTCGAAAACAGTCCTGAACAGGCCCGAATCTCCTCAAAATAGGCTCAAAATCACTAAAAATTCATGAAACAGGCCAAAACCGGTCCAAAATTCGCTAAAAATAACTCAAAATGGTCCAAATTCTTCTAAAAATGACTAAAAATCCACTAAAATCGATCCAAAACATGCCCCAAAACGGCCTAAAATGATCTGAAATCAAATAAAAAAGATTCAAAATTCGCTTTAAAAAAATTAGTGAATTTTTAACTATTTTAAGCCTGTTTTTGACTAATTTAGATCTATTTAGGATCAATTTTTCATGAGTTTTTGACCATTTTTTGCAAATTTTGGACGATTTTGAGCCTATTTTGGACTGTTTTTGACCATTTTGCACCAATTTTGGGCCATTCTAAGCCAATTTTCTCACTCTTTCCCAACTCAAATTATTCCAGGAACTTCGTTACGGACGAGAAATCGCCAACAAGCAGTTCGGAAAAGCGGCTCTAACGCTAATGAGTTTGGCTGAAGCGGAATCGAAAAGTTTTTCGAAATTCTCGGATTTCCTGACTCGTGCCTATTATTGTGCGTCGATTTGTCAAGACGGGACGGACGTTTCCGAGGTTTTCGACTTCTATAAACGACGATATCCTGAGATGAAGCATCGCAATCGAATTCCACCAGAGATATTGAAGGTGGGAGGGGTTTTGAGGGATTTTAGGCTGAAAATTAGGCTGGAAATGGTTGAAAATGGTTCGGATTCTCTGAAATACCTATCTTCTACGAAGTCTCCGATTTTTGGAATTTGCGAGGCTTCATCGGATCCTTGAATCTTCTGAACACCGATTATCGAAGCCTGAGATCCTCGGATCTTCGAATCCTCAGGTATTAGATTTCCGAGATCCTGGATTCCTAGAATTTTGGATTCCTGGATTATCAGGTTCTGATCTTGGGATTTTCGAAGCCTCAGATCTTCTGATCCTCGAATCTTGGGGTCTTGGGATTCCTGGATTCTGGGATCTTAGAATCTGAAGATTCCTGGATTCTCAAGTTTTGATATTCTGATCCTCGAACCCTCAGATCTTTAGATTTACCGATTTTTGAACCCTTGGATCTTAGAATCTCAAGTATCCTGGATTCTTATTTTCTGATCTTCTCATCCAAGAATCTTTGGATCTTCTGATCTTCAGATTCTCGGATTCTTAGATTCTGATCTTCTTCAACCCTCTCCTAACCTCCCAATCCCAATTTCCAGACTGGCTACGGCAACGACTTCGACGCGATGATGTCAGTGGAAGAGATGCTCGAATGGAATATGTCTCTCCAAACGTCAGACGAGGCTACTGTAGACGGCTACGCCCGTGCGTTCCACCTCCTCGCCGATCTCTTAGTGGTCCATCCGGATTCTGTGGAGCTAAAAGAGAAAATCGAGAAGACGTGGCTATCGGTGATTGATTACGATGAATGGAGTCGGGTTAGAAGCAAGGATGACGTCGAGAAGAATACAATGTTCGGGAAGTTTTGCGATTGGTTGACGAGCATGTATCCGGCGGATAGTGAGTTGGTTGTGTCTTGAAATGGGTTGGAATTGCTGGAAGTATGCTTGAAATGGAAAAATAGGCTGAAAACCAGTTTGGGATCGTTCAAAATCGCAAAAGAAATGGTCCAAATTGGGCTAAAATCTAGCTAGCTATGTTCAAAATTTCTGAAAAATGGCTAGAAAAAACTAAGGCTTCCATTTCGGTCGGTCGAAAATCGCCGACCACCGACCCAGCCGACCGACAACCGACCGAGCTGACCGATTTCGTGCCTTTGCGCATAAAAACACGAATTTTTGCGTACGAAGCACTTTATGTTACGACAAACGAGACATTTAGTGAGTAGTTTGTCGTAAAATACAATGCAGCGTATGCAAACACGTTGACGCGCAAATGCACGAAAACGGTCGGCGCGCCGACCGATCGGTCAGTTCGGTCGGCTGTCGGGCGGCGAGGTCGGTGGTCGGTCGGTCGGCTAAACTTCCCGACCGAATGGAAGCCTTAGAAAAAACAATTTTCATCGACTCTGAGCAAATCAATTCTCAACTAATTAAAGCTCTATTTTTGAAAATTTGGAACATTTTTTCTGAGAAAATTTTTTTGAAAAATTTGAAAAATGCTCAAAAACGGCCGAAAGATAGCTTAAAATGGGTTGAAAAACGCTGAAAATCCTGGAAATTTTCTGAAAATGGTTTCAAATTAGCTGAAAATGTCTCGAAAAGGCTGAAAATGGCTAAAAATCGTTCAAAATTTCTGAAAAGTGACTCAAAAATTGGTCCAGAATAGCTAAAAATCGTTTAAAATTGCGAAGTCACCCCTAGGCTGAAAATAGACTGAAATCGTTGAAAAATTGGCTTTAAAAAAAGCTGAAAATAGTCAAAAATAGACATTTTTTAGTCCAAAAATGACTCAAAAATTGACTAAAATTGGCTGAAAATTGCTGAAAATAAGCTAAAAATAATCTTCTTAAAATGGTGCGAAACTACTAGAAAAGGCTTGAAATCGACTCAAAATGCTCGAAAAGCACCAAATTCTCTGAAGAATAGGCTGATAATAAGCTCAAAATTGCAGAAAAAATGACTTTACAAAAGCTAAAAAGGGTAAAAATGGGCTGAAAATATGCTTAATTTCGTTTTAAATTACTGAAAATGGTGAAACATGGGCTTCAAATTGTCCAACATAGACGAAAAACAGTCTGAAATTGCTAAAAATGACTCGAAAATGACCTTAAAATTCCAAAATTTCATTCCAAAACGAAAAAGTCTGAAATTTCTCAAAAAATATAACTGAAAATGGGCTTAACATTCACCATAACAGTGCTTAATATGTAGAAAAAGGCTAGAAATAGACTGAAATAGGCTTAAAATTGGCTGTTAGCAGTCTAGAATATCTGAAAAATGCCTAAAAATGATCCAAAATAGTCCATAATAGGCTCAAAATAGTTTAAGAAAAATTTCCAAAATTTTTTAAAAATCTGTGAAGAATGACCCAAAATAGGCTTTAAATGGTTCGAAATTCGCTACAAATAGGCTTTACGTGGTCAAAAATTGGCCTAAAATGGTTCAAAATACTCTAAAAATAGTCTAAAATTGCTTTTAAAAGCCCGAGAATCGATCAAAATTGCTGAAACTGGCTATAATTTTCCAGAAGGAGACCCATTCCCAGCATGGATGCCCCTCTCCCGTCTTGTAATCCTTCCTTCCAACGTGGATTCGCTTCTCGAAGAATCGACATCCGAAACTACAGTAAACCAGAGGGCATGGATCAAAGGACACGTTAAATGGGTCGCCGAGCAGCTGGGACATCAGGCACGTCTTCCGAAATTCGCCTATTTCCGTCCGGACCCGAAGGAGAACGGATCGATTGGACAGGCGGTGCTCGAGGGATTCGCACCGATTCTGGAGCAGAGAGAGCTCAGAGTCATCGCCATGTTGGACAAGATGAGCGGCGCCATGAAGGCTTAATTTTTGTTATTTTTGTTGGAATTTTCTAGAAAAAATTGTTTGAGAATTGCTGAAAATGCTGAAAAAATGCAATAATTTTCAGATTATTTTTATAGAAGTTTTCATTTATTTTGTTGGAATTTTCCCGAAAAAAATCTTTAGAAATTCTATAAAAAATTGGTTTTTCTCTGAATTTTCCTGGATTTTTTTCTAGATTTTTCTCTATTTTTTCTGGAATTTTCACATTTTTCCCGCCCCGTTTTTTGATCTCTCTCTCTCTTTCTTTCTCTCCCTGTTCAATTGTTTTTTCCCCCAAATTTTTCCCAAAATTCATAACTTATTTATCATCACTTTATCATCAATTCAAAGGTTTTAATCTGGTTTTTTTGTCAATTTCACACACATCATAAAGACCTCATTTCCCATCAAAAATTGATAATTTTTGCCAATTTTTTTGAATTCCAGATCGTTGATTTTCTCGATTTTCTTTTCTTTTTTTTCTCTAAATCTCTCCTATCTCTCTGAAATTTGAGCTCTTTTTTCTTCTATTTTTTTTTTCATTCATTCGTTTTGCAGATTTATTAAACTTTTCAAGACATTGTTTCTTGTCTTTGAAAACTCAAAAAATCAAAATTCCACTCTGAAAATTACGAAAAATGTCATTTTTTGAATTTTCAGAATTTTGGAATTTTTCGATTTTTTTTTGAATTTTTGAATTTTGTGGAATTTTCGTTCAAAAAATATGGAATATTGAGTGTAAACTATTATAAAAATTGCTGTAACACAGCATCAGTTTGGCGATTTTAAGCTTTTTGAGAGATTTTTGATTAAAAAAATGGCTGAAATTTTCGAAAAATAACAAAAAAATTTCAAATATTATTTTGAGTTTTCTAGCATTTTCCAAAACATTTTGAAGCTCGAATTTGAGTTTGTCCCCCTTTTGAAAATGTCTAAAATTCAGTCGTTTTTTCTCTAATTCTCTTACTCTCCTCTCTATTTTTTGCACTACTATTTTTAAAAGTTGTTTATCTTTTATCAGTGGTGATTGGACCCATCACCACCTGATATTTACCCAATTTTTTGCTGGTTTTTCTGATTTTTAAATGTTTTTTTTTTTGAGAAAAAAGTTCTGGAAATTTCACAATTTTTCACTCTACACTCTACATATTTGTTTTCTCTTTTCGAAAATTTTCGATTTTCTAGACTAGTTTTCTTTTTAAAAAAATTTCAGAAATTTCAGCGATTTTTTGAAGCTCTGAAAATTTTGATTTTTTTCGAAAATTCGATATTTTTTCCTTTAAAAAATAGCCGAAATTCCAAATTTTTGAGTTTTTCGGAAAAATTGAAAATTCTAAGATTTTTCGTTTTAAAAAAAGAGAGCCAAAAAGAGATGTTTTTTTTTTGAAAAAATTGGATATTTTGAATTTTCGAAAAAAAAACTGAAAATTTTTCAAAATAATGTCAATTTTTAGAGGCGTTTTCAGACGTTTTTCATCAAAAACCATACTTGTAACGGGCCGGGCTTTTGTCCGAATTTCGGAGGCCCGGCCCGGCGGGCCTGTCATTTCACAAGTTTTGAAAATTTCAAAAAACGCATAAGGGGGGACCCTTATGGGATTTTTTCGATCAAAAATTTTTTTTCGAGTTTTTTTTTGATATTTTTTGATCAAATAGACAAACAATCCAAAAAACGATAAAAAATGGAGAAAATTATATTGAGAGCTCAACATTTGGCGGGCCCTGGCCTTGAAAATTTCCTCAGGCCCGGGCCCGGGCTTTGGCGGGCCGGCCCGGAATTTTACAAGTATGTCAAAACCTAAAATTTTCCCTAAAATTGGAGAATTGCATGGCCGAAGTTTTTTCTTCCAGATTTCTAGGCCACCAGTTACATCAATGTGTTGTTATTCTTATCACTGTGTTATCATCACACAGACACCTTCGTCTTCATGTATTCATTGTTATTATTACTCTGAATTTCTCTGCGTCTCTTCTCTTTTCTCTCTCTCTCTCTCTTTCAATTTTCTTATCTAGTTTTCGGCCATCATCTTCCTCCTCCTCCTCCTCTTCGTTCCGCCTGTTGAATTTTTTCGAAAAATTCGAAAAAACCCAAAAAATGCTGCCCAGACTATTCCTGACGATTCTACCTGTGTATTCTGGAATTTCGCCGACTTCTGAAAATTCTAAAAATTCAGAATATGTAAATTTTGAGAGTTTTTGATCTTGAAAAATTTGAATTTTTGCCATTTTTGAGTCAAAAATCGGATGGATTTTTCAGCTTTTTAAGCTGAAAAAATAGATTTTTGACCCCCAAAAAATCAATTTTCGCAGTTATTCGAGCACGAAATTTGATCTTTTTTTTTCTGCTGAAAATTTCAATAATTTTTGAGCCAAAAAGCAATTTTTTCGATTTTTGAATTTTCAAGTTTTGCAGAGGTTACTATTCGAAATGGCCACCACATCGTCTTCTAATCCACAACACCAACGACACAACAATACGTTGTCGTTTTTCGGACAACAACTCAAAATGGATACCGAGGAGCAGAGTGAGTATTTTTGACTTTAATTTGGCTGGAAATTGACTGAAAATTGTCTGAAATTGGCTGAAAACTCGATATTTTGACCTAAAATAGCTCAAGAACGGACTAGAAATGTGCTAAAAAAACTCAGAAAATGCTTGAAAAGCTTTTTAACTTTTTTGACTGAAACTAGCTGAAAATTGAGAGAAAAAAATTACTGAAAAAAATGCGCTATTTTTGACAAGAAATAGCTGAAAATTGGCAGAAAATGACCCCAAAACACCCCCATTATTATCGACTGAAACTAGCTGAAAATACCAAATTTCGGCTGTAAATTTAGCTGAAATCGACTGAAAATCCACATTTTCAGCCTAAATAAAAAAAACAAAACAACTTTTTTGGCTGAAATCGACAAGAAATTTAGGCAAAAAGGCTGAATTTTTGACTGAAAATGTCGCTAAAAATCGACAATTTTTACGAAATCATTCTGAAATTAAGCTGAAAATTCCCGATTTTTGACTAATAAATTTGGCTGGAATTGCCTGGAAATTTCTCTATTGTTAACTGAAATTATTGTCTAAAATCCCCCTGTTTATCTAGCTGAAATTAGTCAAAAATGCTGAAAAACACGTTTTTTTGTTGGATTTTACTATTTTATTTAGATCATAATTATCTATTTAAAAAATACAGAAAATACAAAAAAAATACAAAAATAGATACAAAAAAAGTGCTCAAAGTACAGTAAGACACAGGATACCATCATTACCGGCAACGGGAACAAAAGAGACGTCTGGGGGGATGGTCAAAAAATTGGACCGAATAGCGGCGAAATTGGCTTTGGAATGGTTCCCGCGGCCAGTTTCAATCCAGGACTTTTGGATTTTTGCGGATTTCATATATGTCAATAATGTAGAAATCGGCCAATTTTGTGGTGAGGCCATGGAAGTCGTAGTAGTTGAGTCCTTTTGGATGGACGGCGTTCCATTCCCGGACCTTCCTGTCGATCTGGTGCTCGTAGAATGGGTTGAAGGTTTTTTGAGCCTGAAAAAAGGGAGAAATTGGCTTAAAGTAGTCGGGAATAGGCTTAAAATGGTCTGAAAATGGCTGAAAATTTTGGCATATTTCGGTTCATTTCAAGCAAATTTCAGACCATTTTAGTGGATCTTTAGCGAATTTTGAATCATTGTAAGCCTATTTTGGACCGTGGCTTAGCCAGAAATCGGCTCTCAGAACAGTCTAGAAACCTCCAAAATGGCCTAGGATTTTCCTAGGCCACGGCGCCCGGCCATCATTCTTTTGGAGTCGTAGGATGCTGAAATACGGTATTTCAGCATCAATGTTTCATTAAAAGGTCGAAAAATGAGTCTCAAAGGTTGGTGGCCGTGTGGCTATGGCCTAGGATGTTCCTAAGTCATTTTTAGCAATTTTTGATGTTTTGAGGCGTTAAAAAATGAATTTCAGACCGTTTTTTTGGCCATTGTAGACCGTTTTAGGTCAATTTTCAGGTTTTTTTTGCAAATTTCAAAAATTCGATTTTTCCTAAAAAAAAGACTTACATGTAGCGCCTGCACATATTGACTATGTGCCTCCTGCTCCCTGGCAAAGTTCCAGGTATCTGGGTACTGTTCCAGATACCCATGGTCCTCTGGGTGGATGAATTGGCATCTTGGGCCATATCGGCAGTGCCCACTTCCCAGCCGTCCCCAATTCTTGCACAGTTGGGTCTTGTAGTTTGGCTGCAAAATTAGGGGAAAATTAGAGGAAAAAAAAGTACCGTAAAACCTGTATTAGAAGGGCCCCCTGTAATAGAAGTGCCCTCCGGAGGTACCATGGAACAATAGAAGGGCCGGCCCTTCTAATACAGGTTTTACGGCAAATTAGAATCACCTAGTTCCGGGATGCAATATATATGTGTAGATAGACTCTCCCCATCCCATTTTTTGTTCTCTGAAATTTTGGAAAATTGACTTTTGGGACCCGAAAATCGCAAAAAAAGTATTACTCACCTTGTGGATTTGGCCAAAAGTTTCAAAATTTTCAGAATTTTGATGAATTTCAGTTGGAAAATTCATGATTTTTTGGAATAAGATAAGATTAGAATACTGTAGAAACGGCAAAATAACAAACAGAGGGTTTGAAGAATGACTGATTTGTTGTTCTATGGACCATAGGATAAGGGGGCGTGGCCTTGGTTAGGTCCCCCTAATTACTAGGACAGTGTGAAGGCGGTTTTTGAGGCATTCGACACAATTTTGACAACTTTTTCTAGATTTGATTTGGTGCAGATGGTCGCCGCCTTCACCTAGCTAAAATGGTGGGTAGGTGAAGATGGACCCAATAGGAAACCGAAAATTTTGGAAAAATTAACTAAAATAGACACCCAAATTGACTAAAATGACTTAAAATGGGCTGGAGTTGGCGCTGAAAATTCAAGAAAAATTTGTCCCCCAAAAACTAACCTAATTTGGTCCAAAATCCAGCTAGAACTAGGTTAAGAAAGTATTCAAAATTAGGCGCTCAAATTAGTGGGGGAAAAATGAACCAAAAATGGTACGAAATCAGCTAAAAATAGGTCAAAAATGGCTGGAAATTGGCTAAAAATAGGTCAAAAATGGCTGGAAATTGGCTAAAAATAGGTCAAAAATGGCTGGAAATTGGCTAAAAATAGGTCAAAAATGGCTGGAAATTGGCTAAAAATAGGTCAAAAATGGCTGGAAATTGGCTTAAAATAGGTCAAAAATGGCTGCAAATTGGCTTAAAATAGGTCAAAAATGGCTGCAAATTGGCTTAAAATAGGTCAAAAATGGCTGCAAATTGGCTTAAAATAGGTCAAAAATGGCTGAAAATTGGCTTAAAATAGGTCAAAAATGGCTGCAAATTGGCTTAAAATAGGTCAAAAATGGCTGCAAATTGGCTTAAAATAGGTCAAAAATGGCTGAAAATAATCCCACAAAACTGGAAACTAGATAAAAAATGGCTTAAAATAAGCATAAAATTCGGAATTTTGGCTCAAAATCGTCTAGAAATGACTGAAAACCGTCTGAAAATACTCATTTTTGGCTGAAACATGCTTAAAATGACCCCAAATTGATTGAAATCCGTCGTTTCAGTCGCCATCGTCGTCAACCAAATCCGCGCGCATCCGAATCTGGAGATTCTCGACTTCCGTGGAAACACGATCAGCGTGCTGGCTGGAAGACGAATCGCCGACGCTCTGAGGACGAGAAGAGAGCTGAAAGAGTGCATTTGGAGTGATATGTTCACGGGAAGACTCAAAGACGAGATCCCATTGGTTTTGGATGCGCTCGAGGAGGCTCTCACCGCTTCTGGATGTCAGCTGACCACGCTGGACCTTTCGGATAACGCATTTGGAGCTGGGCTGTCGGATTCGTTGTCCAATTTCTTGCAGGTAAGGGATTGGGGTTAAAAAATGGGTTAAAATGGTTAAAATGCGGCTGAAAATGCTTGAAAATTGACTGAAATTAGTCCACAAAAGACTGAAAATGCTTTAAAACTAGCTCAAAATAATCGAAAACAGTCGAAAAAGGTCTAAAAATACCCAAAAAAAAATGAATGAAAATGCTTGAAAATTGGCTGAAAAGGACCAGAAAATGACTGAAAATTGGCTGAAAAAGTGGTTTTTCTCGGTACTTTTCAGCCAAATTGAAGCGTTTTTTGACCGTTGTTTTCAACCACTTTTTCAGCATTTTCAGCGAATTTTCAGAGGAAAAATGGTTCAAAATGACTGAAATCACTGAAAAATTCATTGGAATTGATTGAAAATTGACTCAAAATAGCCAGAAATTCACAAAAAATTGTTCAAAACCGTTGAAAATTGACTGAAAGTTGTCTAGAAAATGGACTGAAAATGGTCAAAAATGACTTTTTTTTCTTGTCATTTTCAGTCATTTTTTGATTATTTTCAGCAAAATTTCAGAGGAAAAATTGTCGAAAAATTACTGAAAATGGTCGAAAATTCATCCTAAGTTTTTGGCTTAAAAATGTCTGAAAATGAGCTCTAAACATGGCTGAAAATTACTGATCCGGACACACTGAAAACCTTTTTTCCTCAAAATTTCCTCCATTTTCCAGTCCCCAGCTCTCTACTCCCTGGAAAATCTGATTCTCAACAACAATGGTCTTGGATTGGCTGGTGAAGTCGTTGGCAATGCTCTGTGCTCTCTGATCTCAGCATCCCAGAAGGCCGGCCGACCGCTGAAACTCAAAAAGTTCGTGTGCGGTCGAAATCGGCTGGAAGTGGTCTCCACGATTGCTCTCTCTGACGCCTTCATCCTAATGCAGACACTTGAAGAGATACGTCTTCCCCAGAATGGAATTCGCGAGCCAGCGTTTGGTGCATTGGCTGTCGCGTTGCAGGTGAGAAGAGGGGGTTTAGAGTGGAAATGCTGAAAATTTGGCCCGAAAATCGTGATTTTCTGGCCTGAAAATCTCGAATTTTAGTCGCAAAATTTGAAATTTTGACCCAAAAATCTCAATTTTTCAGTCCAAAATCTGATTTTCAATCTAAAAATCGGAAAAGTTGATCTTAAAATCAATTTTTCAACCTGAAATTTGACTTTTCAGATCTAGAAATGGTGATTTTCGTCTTAAAAATCCCGATTCCTGATCAGAAAATTGGGATTTCTGACCTGAAAATTGATTTTCAGTTACGAAAAATCCGAAATTTTAACTGAAAAATGGTAATTTTTAGACAGAAATCTGAATTTCGGCTAAAAATCCCAAATTTTCGACCAAAAATAATAATTTTCCGTCTTCAAAAACCAATGAAAAACCAATGAAACGTCTTCAAAAACCAATGAAAAACCAATGAAACGTCTTCAAAAACCAATGACAAAAACCAATGAATTTTCAACTAGAAATCCAAAATTTCAGCTTAAATCCTGATTTTCTGACCTGAAATGTCGAATTTCGTCTTTAAATTCACATTTTTGATTTAAAAATTGAGTTTTTCGGTCCCGAAAATGGTAATTTTCGTCTTGAAAATCTCAATTTTCAACTAAGAATCTCGAATTTCGTCTTGAAATCTCAAATTTTTGACCAAAAATCCGATTTTTAGACTCAAAAATCTCGATTTTCAGTCGTAGAAATGACAATTTTCGTCCGAAAAATTTCAAATTTGGACTTGAAAATCTTAAATTTCTTTCTTAAAACCGCCCACTTTGGACCCCAAAAATGGAATTTCTGGCCTCGAAATCTCAAAAATCCACACAATTTTCAACCTAAACCCCGTTAATTTTTGGCTGAAAATCCAGATTTTCAGACTTTAAAATGGTAATTTATCTCCTAAAATTTGGAAATTTTGATTGAAAAAAAACTTGAATTTCCGTCTTGAAAATCTCAATTTTCAACTAAAAATCAAAATTTTCGGTCCTGAAAATCTCGAATTTTCAAACCCACAATTCCCAATTTTCGGACATAAAAATCCCCGAAAAACCCGAATTTCCAGGCGAACAAGAATCTGCGCATCATCGATCTCAACGACAACATTTGCGGCACCCAAGGAGCTCTGGAACTCGCTGAAATCCTCCCGGACCTCCATCATTTGGAGATTCTCGATCTGGGAGACTGCGTTTGTGATGACGACGGCGTCGTTGGAATTCTAAGTGGTCTGGATCGAAAGAGGGACTGTTTGAAGAAGGTGGTGTTGAGTGGAAACAATATCACAGCCGATATCATTGAGGAGATTGGCGATTTCTTCAATTCCGCTGGAATGGCGCATGTGTGAGTAGTTTGGCTGGAATTTTGGCTGAAAATAGGCTGAAATTCGTCAGAAAATGACAAAAATTAGTCCCAAATTAGCTTGAAAATAGCATAAAAATTGACCACACATAGCCTAAAAAAGGCCTAAAATTAGCCTATAATTAATCTTGAAATTCCCTAAAAATACAAATTTCTGGCCGGAAAATTCGAATTTTCGATCTTTAAATTCCCCAAAAAATCCTTATTTTCAGACCTAAAAATCCCAATTTCAGCCCTAGAAATAGTAATTTTCGTCGTGAAAATCCAGAATTTTGACCCCCAAAATCGCTTTTCCTGCCCAAAAAATCCCCACAAAGTCTGAAAATTGTCTGAAACTACAATTTTGTTTAAAAATCCTCATTTTCAGACCTAAAAATCCGAATTTCCCGCCCTAAAAATAGCCAATTTCAGACCGAGAAATTGTAATTTTCGTCGTGAAAATCCAGAATTTTGCCCCCAAAAATTTGGGGTACCGGACCTGAAACACCAATCTCTAAACTAGAAAATCCCCCAAAAATCCTCATTTTCAGATTTGAAAATCTCAATTTTCCATCCTAAAAATCGCCAATTTCAGACCTAGAAATTGTAATTTTCGTCGTGAAAATCCAGAATTTTGACCCCCAAAATCGCTTTTCCTGCCCTAAAAAGCCCACACAAAGTCTGAAAATTGTCTGAAACTAGATTCCTTTTTTCAGCAAAGTGGACATCTCGGTGAACATGTTCGGTGAGGATTTCGACGCTGCCAAAGCTCGCTACGGCAAGGGAAACATTGATTTCGGAAGACGTGGCGACGATGAACTTCTGTCTTCAGATGGCGAGGAAATGGAGGCGGACGATGCGAGTATGGAGGAGGACGCAATGAATACATCGAGGGATACGATCATTGAACGATCAGCTGAGGAATCAGACAAGGCTCAACAGATGCTAAATGAGCTGGTCACCAAGGGATTCGGATGCATTCGAATTGGGGATCCAGTGGAGACGGCTAGCACTGATAGAGTGTCCTTCTTGGATAAGGGTCTGAAGTTGGATACCGCTCAGAGTGCCGAGAAGGTCGTTAAGGTACGGTAGCGGTCATTTTAAGGTCGATGTGGGGTAATTTCAGGGTCATTTAAAAGTGTATTTTTGATCATAAACGGCTAAAATTTCTATCCTAGGTGATTTCTGGATCATTTTCATGTATTTTTCGATCATCTGGAGCTTACAAGGCGTTTTAGGCTCATTTTTGTGACCCAAAATGGACCATTTATGCCCCGAAAGTTCCAGAATTCGGGACACATTGAGGTCTATTTTGGGTCGTTTTTGTGTCCAAACGCCCTATTTTCGATTTTCAGATCATTTTGGGACCATTTTTAGGTCTATTTAGACCAATTTATTCTGGAATTTTCGGGACATTTTTAGATATATTTTTGGGCATTTCCAGGTTCATTTTTGGGTAATTTTCGAGACTTTTTTAGACCCATTCCAGACCATTTTTGTGCACCCAAACGTCCAAATTTGGTATTAAAGCTCGATTTTGGACCATTTTTAGTGATCTGAATGATATGGGATATTGAGAATGCTTCAGAAAATTCCAGAAAGTTCCAGAAGGAATCTTTAAATGTGGTCCTAAAATGATCTAGACCAGAAAATGTTTGGAGTTTCGGCACCAAAATGCACTGAAAATGACCTAAATACGAATCAAAATATCCTCAAAACGACCTGAAATGGACCAAAAAATGCTCCGAAACATCCAGTAAAATGGTCCCCGAATGAACTGAAAAATGATTTTCGGCCGTTTTGGCTCAAAAATGACCCAAAATGCTCTAGAAAATTCCAGAAAATGTGTCAAAATCACCCTCTAAAATCCCCCATTTCTTTCAGATCATCACCGCCACGAGATCAATGAAAACCCTGGAGCTGCGCGGCAACACATTGGGCATCGACGCCGGAGTGCTCATCGCCAGAGCTCTCGAATCGCATCCAGAACTCGAGAAGTGCCTGTGGAGTGATCTGTTCACGGGACGGCTCAAAAACGAGATTCCACCGGTTCTAGAGGCTCTTGGAAAGGGAATCATCGCCGCTGGAGCCAAGATTCGAGAGCTCGATCTGTCGGATAACGCTTTCGGACCGATTGGAGCCGATGCGATTAAGGTTTCTAACTGAAAAATCCACTTTAAAAATCTAAAACCTATTTTTCTAGGAATTGCTCGAGTCGCCCTCCGCGTACACTCTGGAAACGCTGAAACTCAACAACAACGGATTGGGAATTGGCGGAAAACAAATCGCCAAATCGCTTGCCGAGTGTCTTCGCAAGTCTATCGCCGTCGGTGGCGAGAATCGTCTTCGTCTGAAGACGTTCATCGCCGGACGAAATCGACTGGAGAATCCCGGAGCTCATGCGTTGGCTGCTACATTCAAGGTTAGTTTTTTTTTGTTGGAAAAAATTGACGAAAAATGACTCTTTTTCGACATAATTCATATTTGGGACCAAAAATAACCCAAAAATAGCTGAAAATTGGCCTAAAATGGCCTAAATTCTCGTTTTTTTGCAGTCGCTGGAAACGGTCGAGTGGTTCGACGTTCGTCAAAACGGAATCCACGAAGAAGGCATTCGAGCACTCGTCTCCGCACTCAAACACAACAGAAACCTGCGTCATTTGTGGTTGGAGGACAATACCGTACTCCCGAAAGGAGCCAAAGCACTCGCACGAGCTCTCGAATCATGGCCGAAGCTGGAAGTGCTGAATCTGTCGGATTGTTTGATTCGCGACGCCGGATGTAACTATATCATCGATCATCTGAATCCACAACTTCATCGTCATCTCAAGAATGTGTATTTGTGTGGAAATGAGCTCACGCCACCCGTTGCGAAGCTCTTGATTCAGGTGAGAATGCTGAAAATGGCTGAAAATTGTATATCTGAAATTCTATGAATTTTTTTTTTAATCTGAAATAATTTGGCTGTAAATTTTGTCTGAAAATTCCTAAAATATCCTCTGAATTTAGGATTACTGTAGACTATAGGAACAGTTAAAATTTAATTACTGTAGTTTGGATAGGAACTGGTGTCAAGGTGAGCAACCGGAGGTTACTGTAGCTTTGAATGGATTACTGTAGACTAGTTAGACTAGGAACACTGTATTGAGCATGATGATAGAATTTTTGCATTGGATTACTGTACATCCCTCTGTAGTTTGGGCTACTGTACCTTCAGATTACTGTAGAAATAATCGCCTGGAAGTTGAGATTACTGTAGTTTTGGATTGTTGTAAATATTAATGTTTCTTGGGTTACTGTACCTTTGGACTACTATAGCTATGAATGGATTACTGTAAATTCATCTAGGGTTATTGTAGAAGCGGATTGTGGTAGACCAGGAAGATGAGGAATACTGTAGCCGAATAGGGACTGTATTTTTCCAATGGGTTACTGTAACTTTTTGAGGATTACTGTCGATCCCTCCATAGCTTGGGTTACTCTTGTCTAGGTTACCGTATACTCGGTTACTGTACTTTCAGATAACTGTAGAATTGACCACTACGCGATGGGATTACTGTAGCGTAGATTACAGTAGAACTACTACAACTACACAAAAGAACACTGTAGTCTGGGTTACTGTACCATGGATCACTGTAGATATGACACACTACTAAATGGGATTACTGTAGTTTTAGGTTGCTGTACACGTGGTTACTGTAGAGCTCTAATTTTATCACTCAAAAAAGGGATTACTGTAGCTCCATTTTGACTGATAATTCTGGATTTTCAGCCAACTTTTCAGTCATTTTTCTGCGATTTTTTGTCGCCTTTTTGACTAAAAAAATTCCAAAATTACCCCTATTTTCCTTCAGAAATGGTCCAAATTCGACGGCTTCAACCCGAAACCCTTCCTCCATATCCACACAAACTCGTTCGGCGCCGAGTTCGACGACGTGGCACGTATGGCACCAGACAATGTGAATGTGGGTGATGAGGAAGATGATTTGGGATCGTTGGATGGCGAAGAGGAGGAGTACAACTCGAAATCCTCGGATTCAGATGACGCCGATTTGGAAGATGCCGCTGATGACGACGACGACGATGAGGAGGACGATGAGGAGATTCAGGTGAGAAAAATTGAAGAAAAATTGTGAAAAATGGACCAAAATGAGCCAAACAACGCTGAAAATCTATCAGAAATGGGCTGAAAATGACTCAGAAAACTGAAAAATGCGATTCCTAGGTTATGAGATGGTTTCCTAGGCCACCAAAAACAATTGGTCAAAAATGAGCCAAAATTCGATCAAAAATGGCCTAAAATGGTCTGAATTAGCTACAAATGGCCCAGAAAAATGACAAATGTATTTTCTAGGCCATGAGGGGTTTCCTAGGCCACCAAAAATAAACAATCCAGCTTTTTTTCTCTCCCAGTAGGCATTTTTGGGTTTTTAGGCCACGATTTGAGAAAGTTAGGGCATCTATAACCATAGGCGTTTTCTAGGCCATTAGTAGTGTAATAAGGGGGGTTTCTAGGCCACCAAAACTAGGCCACCTAGCTCTTCGGTTTCTTTGAAAATCAATCGATAATCGATTTTCCAGATCGTCCACCCATCCGAAGAGACCCAGTTGAAGCAATCGATCGATCGCATCGATCAGCTGGATATCGATTTCGAGAGTCGCTTCCAAGAGGACACCGCCCGTGTGCTTCTTCAACTATCGGCACCGCTCAAGGCGTGCGGAATGAGTTCCAAGGCGATGGAGAGAGCCCTCGAAGTGGCTGGTAGGTGGTTTTTGGGGGTTTCCTAGGCCATCAAACCTAGTCCATGGGGTCTTTTCTAGGTCACAGGAAGCTCTAGGGGGAGCAGTGGGTTTTCTAGGTCATCTAGGAGTTTTCTAGGCCAAAAACGTTAGGCCATGGTGGCAAAAGGTTTCTAGGGCAAACGTCTTGAGATTCCTAGGCCGTGGGGGTTTCCTAGGCCACCAAAGCTAGGTCATCTAACGTTGTCTATTCCAGAAAACATTGTGCGTCGCGTCGAGGCTGTGAAGCGCAATCCGATTCCAGCGACCGCTCAACTCGTCAACAATATCGTTGCTCAGTGCGCTGGCACTGGTGTCAAGGTGAGCAATCCGGGGTTACTGTAGTTTTGAATGGATTACTGTAGGCCAGACTAGACTGGATTACTGTAGTTCTAACTAGGATTATGGTAACTTGACGATAGATTTTAAGGGTACTGTAGACAAATCTAGGATTACTGTAGGCCAGGAAGATTACTGTAGGCCAGGAAGATTACTGTAGTTTCCAATGGATTACTGCAGATTTGTCTAGGATTACGGTAAGCCAGCAAGATTTCTGTATTTTTCAAAATTGGCTACTGTAACTTCTTGAGGATTACTGTAGTTTGTATATTGAATTACTGAAGATCTCTCTGTTGTTTGGGTTACTGTACTTTTAGACAACTCTAGCTCCGAAAGTTTAGGATTGAAGTTCGATTTGATTACTGTAGAGATACCTCCTGTAAGATGGGATTCTGTTACTTTCTGAGGATTACTGTAGATGTGACAGTTTATTGGGTTACTGTAGTCTGGTTTGCTGTCTCTTGGAATATTGCACTCTCTGATTACTGTAGCTTTGCGGATTCAGTACTGAAGTTTGGTTCGATTACTGTATATCAGACCGTGGGTTACTGTATCCTAGATTACTGTACTTGAGATTTACTGTAGGGTTACTGTAGATTTGAACAGGATTACTGTAACTTGTCTAAATAGGTGAGCAAGGGGGGATTGCTGTAGAATACAGGAATCGGTATTACTGTAAAATGTTACTTCAAAAGATTACTGTAGCTTGGATTACTGTAGGATTACTGTAGCTTGGATTACTGTAGCCACACCCACTAACAAATGAAACAGTTGCAGGCCGAGACCGACTGGGGCTACAACGCCGACTCGCAAGTGATGGGTCGTCTGCTCACGGAGCTCGTCGCACGCGGACACTTCAATTGGAGCGACAACTCATTCAGCGATTCTTTGTAAGCAATTTTGAGATTTTTGAAAATTTGAAAAACCTGGAAATCTGGAATTTTAGGCCCAAAAATCACTGAAAATTAATTAATTTTGAGCCAAAAACCTGGAATTTTTAAGTCAAAAAAATCGATTTTTCAGCCATCTGCCAGTCAGTGAATCGTGACGCCTTCTGAATCTTCAACACTCGATTTTTCAATATTTTTACCATTTCCAAAAGTTCCCCCCACACTGAATTTTCCCCCGATTATTTCAATTTTCTTGACTATTTTAACTTTTTGACTCCGCCCCCTATGTTCCCATAGGCTCCGCCCTTTTTAAAATTCAAATAAAATTGATTTTCTTGACTGTCTCTGGACCCTTTGAAATCCATCAGTTTTTAACTATTTTAAATTAAGCTCCGCCCCTTTTTCGTTAAATGTCTGGATGTCCCTTTAAAATCCATTTCATCATCATCATCATCTCCATTATCATCTCCCTAACTGATTTCTCATCTCTCTCTCTCTCTCTCTCTCTCTCTCTCTCTCTCTCTCTCGGTCCTTTCATAGTTTGTGCTTTTCGTTTGTTTCGTAAATACGTGTAAATGAAGTTCTGCGCTCTACAGTAAGCCCAACATTACGGTAGTGTCGTCGAAAACCGCCCAAAAAGGCGAATTTGCATTAGAGCTTTCCTTTTTTTCTTATCATTAATCATTATTTTAAAATGTTTTTTTCCTTCTAATTTTAAATTTAAATGAACAAATCATTCGAATGAAATAACTTCATTGGGATTTTTGGTTGGTTATAACATTGTCGAAATTCAGAATTTTCGGGCATCATTTCCATACAATCGTTAAAGGTCTCAGTAGCGGTCATGCATTCATCAATGATATGATTCTGGAAAACGAAGTGAATTATTTCATAGGAATTAAGGCATCCATTTCGGTCGGTCGAAAATCGCCGACCCCCGACCGACCACCGACCGAGCTGACCGACAGCCGACTGAGCTGACCGATCGGTCGGCGCGCCGACCGATTTCGTGCCTTTGCGCTTCAAAACACGAATTTTTGCCTACGAAACATTTTATTTTACGACAAACGAGGCATTTAGTGAGTAGTTTGTCGTATAATACAATGCAGCGTATGCAAGCACGTTGACGCGCAAATGCACGAAAACGGTCGGCTGTCGGTCGGCGGGCTCGGTGGTCGGTCGGTCGGCTAAATTTCCCGACCGAATGGAAGCCTTAAAGGTGGGGGGACATGAAAAAAATAATGTTCTCGAAATTCCGTTCAAAGATGCCCCTCGAGGAGTTGAACTTGTCGAGGCGAGTATTGAAGGTGCGGCGCCGCTACCGACTGAGCCATGCGGGCGAAACTAAAGCGGGCGCTGATTGCATACATAAAGGCGAGGACGACAGCTGTACGCAGAGTGACATTAAGCGTTGTACACCGTGACGGTAGAATGCATACTCTAGCTACAAAAAAACTACGAAAAATCTCCTGTCCCCCCACCTTTAATAGGAATAATCCCAATCAATTACTAACTTAACGACGAAATCATGAAGGAGTGTCCCACTGAGTCCTTCTATCACAATCCGTTCAGCATCGATATCTTGCCGATGAGGCTGCTTCTTCAAGCTGAAACAAACGGTTGGGTAGACTATATTCGACTTTAAACAAAAAAGTGGGACCTGAGAATTTGGAAACCGTCGCTTTCTTTTTTTTTTGATTTACGAAGAAGCGCGGCGAAATCGTAATATTTCAGACTTTCGCCTCGTTTGAGCTACTTTCGCAATTAAGCTCGGTTTTTCGATGAAAAAAAAACAGATTCTAGAGATTTCCTGATTTTATCGAAAAATTTACCTGACAAATTATCGATAAATTTGTCGATAAATTGTCGACAAATTATCGACAAAAAATTGCGATTAACCGCCGAAATTACTTGTAAAAATCGTATCTCATATTTTTTTTCTAGGCCATCTGACCTGGTGGCCTAATTTTTCCAACATGAATTGTATTGTATTTATTACGTAAAAAATACGTGGAAGAATAAAAAGAAAAAGAATGAAAAAGAGAATAAATAGACAAAAAGGGACATGGTGACATAAAATTGATATTTCTTAACCTAGACATGAATAATAGTGGATAATAACAAATCTTTTTCTGAACTTCTGACAGCAGCAGGCTTTTAGATCGTTGGTGGCCTAGAAAACTCATATTGCAAAAGTTAGGTCACCATTTTAAATGGCTTAAAAACGCCCCATGTTAACATCAGATCATTTTCAGGTCAAAAAGTTTGGTGGCCTAGAAAATTCATGTTGGGAAAATTAGGCCACCAGGTCATTAGAGCATTTTCTTTCCTCTTTTATTCTTTTTTATAAATTTTCTTTTTTTTCCAGTTTTTTGAATTTAAATCAGGCAATTTTTCAAACGGAATTATTTATTTTAAAGGTGGGGGGACAGGAGATTTTTCGTAGTTTTTTTGTAGCTAGAGTATGCATTCTACCGTGACGGTGTACAACGCTTAATGTCACTCTGCGTACAGCTGTCGTCCTCGCCTTTATGTATGCAATCGGGCGTGCGCTTTCTCTTTGCCCGCGTGGCTCAGTCGGTAGCGGCGCCGCACCCTCAATCATCGCCCTCACAAGTTCAACTCCTCGAGGGGCATATTTAAACGGAATTTCGAGAACATTATTTTTTTTCATGTCTCCCCACCTTTAAAAAAATGGGCAAATTGTTGGTTGAAAATATATTGTTGATTGATGTCTGACGGATTTCCTCGACTCTTGGTTTGATTGGTTTTCTCAAAATGCCAAAATTCCATATGAGAGGAAATGATGAAGAGTGATTTGAAGAGATTTCCATGCTCTTCAGTATCCGCCGACAGCTACCTTTTGCAATCGAAATTCCACTACAATGAGATTGGTATGACTGAGAGAATATTAAATTTGAGACTGAATAAGAAACAAGTTGTTAGTATATAGAACTAATATGAAAATAGTACTATCTAGGGACCTATCTGGAGTCTCCGAGTTACACTTCGTGACCTATATTATTAGAAAGCCTAAAAAATTCTGATTCTGAATACCGTAAACACTCTAATAGAACGCCACCCAAATATCGTCAAATTTGAGCTTATGCACATCATTCTCTGTTAAACTAAAATGCAAGTGGTGTCTCGGGTGTGTAGCTGTCCTTGTCCTATGGCAATTCCAGCTAGTGTGTGGTAGAATGCTTTACTCGTCTCGATGATAATTCCGTATATCTCAAACTTGGGTAATTAAACCTTTAATAACTAAAGATATAACGAAATATAACAAAAGATAAAAGAATAAAGATAAGAAAGATAAAGAAGATAAAAAGATAAAGAAAGAGCTTGCATGGCTCGCTTTTATATAGAACTATAGAGGAGGAGACAAGAAAGCTTTTAGACAGGAATGTGCGGGGGATGGAATCTGTGGGAGCATGAATCATGAGATAAAATGACCTTTTTATTAAAAGAATACAAATTTAAAGAATTTAGTATATCTGTAGTCTTATCGAGAACCAAGCGTTGTTCACACCAAATATCCAGGAAGTCAAGAATTTTATCCTCATCAGGTTCAGTTGATGCCACTTCTTGGTCAGATTGTGAAACTTGCGGAGCTTCTTGTCGTGGTCGTTCTCGATTTTCTGGTTGAGGAAGTGGAGAATCGAGAAGTTCAGGGGAATCTTCTTTCAATGGCGACTCACGATCGTCTACCGAAGATCCAGAATCTTCAGAGCTTTCTCGAGCAACCAGAGCTTTTTCCTCCAACCGCACTCTCTTCTCGACGACATCTTCCTCGACGACATCTAGATCCACTTTTCGCTTTCTTGTCTCCAAATCTTCTTGATGTTCAGAAGAAGCAACTTCTGCATCATTGCTAATCACTCTGTGGACAATTGGTTCGTTGGAAGTCGACGAGTGTTCGAAACAATCTACTGCCTTTTCTTCTTTTCCGTATCCAGGTAAATCAGGAGAATATTCTTCCACCGAAGAGATGGACGAACTAGTAAAGCTTGGAAGAGAGGAAGGACCTGATTCATGCTTCTCATCTCTCTTCTCTATAGTTGGCGATTTCAGAAGTGCTTCTTGTGATTCAAGAGCATGATGTGTTGATCTCTCACCATTGGATGTTTCAGCAGTTCCACTTTCTAGAACCACGTATTCCGAATTATTCTTTTCTTCGGGTTGGCAATCTTCGTCGCCACCATGTTGCTGTGATTCAACTTCTGAATCACTTTTTGAAGCATTATTTGGATTCAAAGCCTCACCTTTTTCACCCTCATTTCCGGCTGGTTTCTCAGAAGTTGGCCAAACTTGATCCCAGAAGGACGTCGAAGTTTCTTTGCAATCTTCCCGTTTTTCAATTTCCTCCATTTTGGAATGTGGAACAGAAAATCGATGTTGTTCCAAAAAATCTTCAAAGCTATCCTGGGTGTAGGAGGCAGTGTTCTGGGGAATAATTGGATCTTCTTCTTCTTCTACATCATTGAGCTCGTCTTCATCTGTCAAATCACTGATCGAATGATCTTCATGATAATTCTCAGCTGGGGCATCGTTTGCAAGTGTACTCTGGGGTTCGGATTCAGGATTGGCAACATCTTGGTGCATCATTGAACCTTCATTAGCTTCTCTGGAAGAAAGCACTTCAAGTTCCTCGATTTCAGTTGGAGCTTCAGCGTCTTCTTCTTTTTCAAATCTAGCTGTGTCGTCTACATCCGCCAAAGTTGAAACTGAAGATTCGGCTTCCTCAGTTTCTTCAAAATCTTTAGAAATTGCATTTGGATTAGGGGCTTGCTCATCTTGAATCTCTGTTTCTGGTGCCAAGCTTGAAAAACCAAAAGGTTCTGGAACGGATCTATGGAAGTCTTGATTGTTCTCTTCTTCGTCTTCTTCTTCAGCAGATTGATATTCAGCTTCTTTTTCATTTTCATCAGCAACTTTTTCATGAATATCTAAATCCTCGATCGATTCAGCCGGCTTCACGTATTCTTGAATGATTTCTTCTGGGGCCAAGTTTGATGAAAATGGAGATTCTGGAGTAGACATGGAGACGTTCTGCTCATCCTCTTCTTTTTCTTCACCTCCGGCAGATCGTTCTCGAGCAATTTTTTAGCGTTCTATCAACATTTTATGCCAGGATTGGCTCGAAGCAGATCTGGAAAAATTGCGAATAGGCCTATTTGAGAATTTTCTTGCTAAACTGGATATCCCGAAGTGTATTTGAAGATTCCTTTGAATTTTTTTAGACCAGGTTGTCCTTTTTCTTCTCCTCCAGCGATCATATGAAGTCATTGTCGTATTCGACCAATCATTGGAGTTTCGTTTGGAACAACTTCCTTATATCCCTGGGCTGTCATCTGTCGTATTTCATTTTCTGATTATATCCATATTGTTCGGCTCTTTCTTTTCCTCGTCGGAAATTGTGATGCCGTTTTTTATGTTCCATTTGTTGCCTCTGATTTTGGCTGGGTGATCAACGGCACAACTTCTTTTTTGCTCGTCTGTCAGAGCTTTCCAGAACGTGAATTTCTGAAAATTAAAAAATTTTAAACTGAAAAGACTTTTAAAAGTTTATATTTAAGAAAAATTGTAAGCCGTCCTTTTCAAACATGATAATGCAAACTTGGAGTTTTGAAAATGTTCATGTGGGATTTTTGTAAATTTGGGGTTTTTGAGGTCGCAGAAACTGAATCTGTTAGTTTTGACGACTCATCTTGCGATAAGATGTTTTTAGAGAGAAAAGATTCCAAGTGACTTTTGGCTCGTTGAAAAGACTCACAGACCAAATCGGGGTGTCAAATTTTGTGAGCATTTGGGACATATTTCAGCTTTATGCTCAATTATCTCACTTTCTATAAGCGATATCAAAACATAGTCAATTAGCAAAATGTTGATGATAATATCATCTACATTTTATTAGTTGACAGACTCTTAATACATCTCAAAAGAACCCAGATGATTTATCTCAAAATTATTTATCTCAAAATTTCTGGATACAACTCTATTAGCGACTTTATATTATGTTCATTTGAGCTGTTATTCAATATATCAAAAAACTGTAAACTAGCAAAATGCAGATCACAAAAATTTACGCATTTTACTATTTAACAAATTCTAACTAGCTTTTGTAGTTTTTGAGCTATGCGCCTTTAAAGTTGGACGCGTTAGAGGTACGCGTCTTGTCGTTCTTTCTATACATTCAAGGCGCATAACTCGGCTCAAAATTGGGATTTCTAATTGATTCAAAAAGTAAAATGTAGAACTTAAAAAGAGCTACAAAACGATATTAAATTTGGCTATATTTAAAGTTTTAAAACTCACCATTTGGAGAAAAATCCAATAAGAAGATTTCTAGAAGTAAGAATAATAGAAGATGTAGATATTTAGAAAAAATAGGTAGGAACTTTCCAGAATCCATTCATTAGGATTCTTCTGGAAAGTCCCCAAAGACGTCTATTCAGTCAAGTCGTCGATTTGGAGAATATGAGAGTAGAACTGACTAGCTGGGGGCGCGTTGAATGACCAGAGAGACACATTTTTGTTGTCTGCGTCTCTCTATCTCTAGTTCTCATGGCCTATGCGTCATCTACAAGTGCTTTTTAGAGGGCAATACCTGGTACTCGCAGATGGGTGTGATATTGCTCATGGTATGACGTCATTTGAGTAGGGTACTGTACTCTACCACAACTAAATGACTCTCTGTGTCTCTCTATCCTTAGGCATCAAGGTTACAAGTGGCTTTTTTGTTTCGACATGCCTCATCCAATAGTCCTATTCAGTGGGCAATACCAGCTACTCACATATGGGTGTGATATTGCTCATATGACGTCATTTGAGTAGACTACTGTAGATGAAATGTGAGAGTTTGTGTTTAAAGACACATAACTCAAAAACTAGGTACGCCGGACAAAATTTGTCAATTACAAAAATATAGGTCATGATATTTTACGCATTTTACTTGATTTTAAATTTTAGCTAGCTTTTGTAGTTTTCGAGATATGCGTCTTTAAAGTTGGACGCGTTAGAGATACGCGCCTTGTCGATCTTGTCGAACATTAAAGGCGCATAACTCGGCTCAAAATTGGAATCTTTGGTTGAATCGAAAAGTGAAATGTAGAACTTAAGAAAAGCTACAAAACGATACAAAATTTGGCTATATTTGAAGCTTTAAAACTCACCATTTTGAAACGGAAATCCATAGATTTTTAGGAATAAAAGTAGATGCAGATTTTTAGAAAAAATAAGTAGGAACTTTCCAGAATCCATTCATCAGGATTCTTCTGGAAAGTTCCGAAGTTAAGAGACGTCTATTCAGTCAAGTCGTCAATTTGGAGAATATGAGAGTTGAATAGTGGGCTGTTAGTGGCGCGTTGTCTGACCAGACGCAGACTTTTGTTGTCTGCGTCTCTCTCTCTATCTAGTTCTCATGACCTATGCGTCCTTTAATAGTGCTATTTTGTGGGCAACACCAGCTACTCACAGATGGGTGTGACATTGCTCATTCTATGACGTCATTCGAGAAAACTACTGTAGATTTTCAATTTGTCCAGCACCTCTAGCAGGTCCTAAAACGGACCATAACTTCCTTCAAATTTAATACTTCTGGACCAACTAAAATGGATATAATAGAACAACTCAAGAGCTACAAAATGATGTTATTTGGGTTACTGTATCTAGTCGATGAACGAAGGTACAGTAGGCGTAAAAAAGACTACATGACTGCTAATAGTAAGTCTTAGAATAGGGGGCGAAAGCTTTGGAAACACAATCTACAGTAAGATGAACCTTGAAATTTTAGATTTTTTTTAATTCTAATGGTACAAAATTCTTATGGTTCATACGGTAATGCCCAAAAAAAGTAGGAGTCAAAATGTCAAATTTTGCATTTGAGACAGCAAAAATAGACAGTTTCAAATTTATCAAAATTTACTGGCTCCAGATCATTTTAGGCGAATTTAGTTTTGTTAGAACGATTTCTCATGGTTTTCCGGTCATTTTGATACCAAATTCGACTATATTCGGGAAACTTTGAATTTTGACGTCTTCTGAATTCAGAATTCACAAAATTTGGGAATATAGGCAATATGAATATCAAAATGATGGAAATTCAATGGGAAACGATTCTGACGACATGAAGTGATGACAAATGGCAAAAATGGGGAAAATTCCGAAAAATTGAAAAAATTAAAATTTCCCAATTTCTTAATGTTTTGAATTTAGCTGACTCCAGAAGCATTTTCAGCAAATTTCACTTTGTTAAATCATTTCCCTGCAGTTTTCCGGTCATTTTGAAACCCATATTGACCCTATTCGGTGAGATTCGAATTTTGACGTCTTCTGAATCCAGAATTCTTAAAATTTTCAAAAAGTGGCAATATGGGTATCAAAATGACGGGAAATCAATAAGTAACAATTCTAACGACATGGAAACTTGTAAAATTCGAGAAAACCTAGAAATAATCCGAAAAATAAAAAAGTTGTTTTGTTTCAATTTGTGAAATTGTGTCCCTCTGTAGACATTTTAAGCAAATTTCTCTCTGTTAAAACAACTTTCTGCAGTTTTCCGGTCATTTTGGTACCCATATCGACCCTATTCGGTGAGATTCGAATTTTGACGTCTTCTGAATTCAGAATTCACAAAATTTGGAAATATAGGCAATATGGGTATCAAAATGACGGGAATTCGATGGGTAACAATTCCAACAACAAGGAAATAAATTCATTTATTCCACCCAAATAAAAAGTTACAATAATATTCCTTCATTTATTTTGGAATTTTTGATTTTTTTTTTCAAAAATCAAAACTTCCAAAAAAATTAGGGATGAAAAACTGATTGATGATTTTTTAAAAACCCTTTTCCTCGATATCGAGAGATCTTGAGGAATTACTTCTTCAGAGGATTCTCCGACGCCGTTGACGTCTTCTGAAAAAAATTTGTTCAGAATTTGGATTTTAAAATTCTGAAAAAAACCTTTTTTGCCGTCGTCCGACGTCTTCTTTTCCGGCATCTTTTTTCCATCATTTTTCTTGTTTTTTCCCTTTTGATTTTCCAATTTTTTGTCTTCGTGAATTCCCTTTTTCTTCGGCGGATCGAATTTTGGGACCAATCGATAATCTGGAAATCGAATTGGCACAGCCGTCCGGTTTCTTAGATTTCCAGATTGGATGAAAGTCCTGAAAATTTGAAATTTTAAAATATCAACAAAAAAAATCTTACAAAAAATCGTCACCCCAACTTTCAGCTCCGTTATCTCGGTTGCTATCAGAGATATCAAAAAGTAGTTAACTAATAAATTATTGCTGATATTATAATAAACATTTTATCAGTTAACAAAATTCCGATATCTCTTTCAGTAACCGAGATAATCAACCTCAAAGTTAACAATGGGCATCCTTCACGGAGAATCGAGGGGCGCCTCCAAATTTAAAGGCGCATATCTCAAAAACCATAAACGCTAACTAAAATTTGAAAACTAATGAAATGCGTAAAATGTTATGATATACATTGTATCAGTTAACTACTTTATAATTACTTTTTTAGAAATTGAGATAATTGAGCTCAAAGTGCAAGTATGGAATTTTTTCGGAAAAAATTCGAAAAATCGAAATTTTTAAACTTTTTGAATTTCGCGCCAGGCCAAATTTATTTTGAAGCTTAAAATTTTCCTTACCACCGCATTCTTATCACACTTGATATGATAGACAGAAAAATGATGATAATCATTTTTCGGGACCAAAAGACCAGGAACATGCCAAACTTCAATTTCGAATACATCTGTTGGGTCAATGAATCCAACTGGGAGTTTGATATCAAACATTTCGTTATCAGTAACTTTTACTTTGTATGTATATCGATTTTTCGTTGGATTCTTCAACAAAATCTTCGATTGAGTATACTCCCAACCGACACGTTCACTGTTGAAGAGCACCAAAGTGAAAATGGGCAAAATTTTGTATACTTGTACTTGACTTAATATATCTCGGTTCCTGTGAGATATATCAAATTTTGGTCAACTAATAAAATATTTATCATATTATCAGCAATGTTTTATCAGTTGACTACTTTTTGATATCTTTCTTGAGAAGCGAGATATAGGGGCACAAACCTGACAGTTGTTTGCAGCCGCCGGCAGGAGCGGCGACCATACGCAACAGCCAACTTTGAGCTCAATTGTCTCGTTTCCTGTGAAAGTAATAAAAAGTATTCTACTAATAAAATGTTCATCATGTTATCAGAAAAATTTTATTAGTTGACCACTTTTTGATACCTTTTACAGAAATCGAGATAATTGAGCTCAAAGTCTAAGGAGTTTTCAAAAATTCAAAAATTCAAATTCCTGCCAAACCATTACCGTACCTGTTTCGTAGAAACATCCAATTCAAATTTCTTTGTCTCCACGTCACCCGATCAAATATCGATTTTCTTATTCAACGTTCCCGCCGGAATTTTCATCCGGATTTCTTCTTTTTTCACTTTTTCAGAATTCTCATTCTCCACAACGGACGTCATCGTCGTCGGAGATGTCAGAAGAAGTAATAGCTGGCGATTATTGATTTTTTGAGCGCGCGAAATTCAAAAAATCGAAAAACAACGTTTTTAGATCACATTTTTGTTGAAAATGACGTTGCAAAAGTTGCTAGACATAAAAAATAATTAAATTAATTATTTCTGCGGATTTTTGTCCAAAAAATGGACAATTCTCAAAATGTAACTGTCGACCCGACGACGGCGACGTTTCCGGCAACCGGTGGAAACTCAATTCACTTCCTTTCATCGACTGCGGAATCGAGAATTGCTTTTAAGGTTTTTTTTCTGAAATTTCTTTTCTATTTCCTTTTTTTCCAAATTTTCAAGTCGTTAGAAGTGTTACCCAGGTGATTCCCGTCATTTTGATACCCATATTGCCTATATTTCCAAATTTTTTGAATTCTGAATTCAGAAGACGTCAAAATTCGAATCTTTCCGAATCGGGTCAAATTTAGTATCAAAATGATCATAAAAATACAGAAAATCGTTTTAACGAAGCGAAATTTGCTTGAAATGATCATGGAGTCTGAAAATGTGAAAACTTCAAAATTGGAAAAATATTTTTTTTTGAATTTTTTGGCAATTTGTTTCTATTTGCCAGTTTTTCAACTTTTCATTTTGTTAGAAATGTTACCCACGAGATTTCCGTCATTTTGATACCCATATTGCCTATACTTCCAAATTTTGTGAATTCTGAATTCAGAAGACGTCAAAATTCGAATCTCACCGAATAGGGTCAATATGGGTATCAAAACGACCGTGAAACTACAAAAATTATTTCAACGAAGTGAAATTTGCTAAAAATGCTTTTCGGGTTAAAAGAAATAGAAAAATAAAAAAAATTCAAATTATCATTTTTTAGATTTTTTCCGATTTTGCGCTTTTCCATTTTTCCATGTTGTTAGAATTGTTAACCTTGCGATTTCCGTCATTTTGATACCCATCTTGCCTATGTTTCCAAATTTCGTGAATTCTGAAGTCAGAAGACGTCATAAATCGAACCATCCCGAATATGGTCAATATTGGTATCAAAATGACCGAAAAACTGTAGGAAATTGTTTTAACGATGTGAAATTTGCTTAAAACGATCATGGAGTCTGAAAATTCCAAAATTTAGGTAAAATGCTCGAATAATGATCAGTATCGTGTTCGTCCAGTGTTTGGATTTTTGGAAATAAAAGGGCGTACAAAATTGGAAATTCTTCGTTTGGATGGACCAGCAAAAGACGATAAATTGGCAGTTCTTTGGGCAGAAGTTCCTGCCGATGAGATTGAGCCATGGGCTCCGTTTAAGGTATTTCTTGAGATTTTGAAATTTTTTAAAAATTTCAAAAAAATTTAAAAATTTAAATTTTTTCCAGGCTGGCTCCCAAATGGGCGACATCACAATTCAGCTGAAGGCGACTTGAAAATCGATTTTCTCTCTCCTTCTGACGACCAACGAAGACATTAACAAATGATTTTTTCTTATTTTATAGAAAAATAAATGGAATTTCTTACTTTTTCAACTTTTCATGTCGTTAGAATTGTTACTCATTGAATTCCCGTTATTTTGATACCCATATTGCCCACATTTCGAGATTTCGAGAATTCTGAATTCAGAAGACGTCAAAATTCGAATCTTATGGAATATAGGCAATCTGGGTATCAAAATGACCGGAAAGTGGCAGGAAATTGTTTTAACGAAGTGAAAGCTGTTCAAAATGTTTCTGGAATCTTTATATATTCAGAAAAATTAAAAATTTCACAAATTGCACAGTAGTTAATTTTGGAAAAAATCATCCAGTTCGATGACATCTCCATTATCATCAGAAGTTCTTCGTTTTCTTCTTGAAGTCTTTGTCACGTCACATCTTGTTAAAGAATTCAGAGAGGATGACGGGGTGGACAATGGGGCGCCAAACCAGATTTCCTGACAAAAGAAAATGTTCATAATTTTTCTATTTGTCGTTTTTTCAATTTTTCATAACGTCAGAATTGTTACTCATCAAATTCCCGTCGTTTTGATACCCATATTGTCTATAATTCGAAAAGTTGTATATTATGAATTCAGAAGACGTCAAATTTCGAATCTCACCGAATAGGGACAATGTGGGTATTAAAATGACCAGAAAATCACTAGAAATTGCTTTAACAAAGCGAAATTTGCTTAAAATACTTCTAGAGTCTGAAAACTCGAAAATTTTGAAATTGGAAAAAAATGTTTTCCGAATTTTTTGAAAATTTCAAAAACTCCAAAATTCCAAAACTCACTTTAGTGATATAAATGACCATGATAAGCCATGAAAATAATAAAATCCATCCCAAATAACAAATTTCTTTATCTCTTCGCTGACAAACTGCTTCAGAAGCGCATTCCATAAGAATTCAGAAGACCAAATATTAGAAAAATAAGAAAAAAGGTGCCAAAATTTTATGGAGCCGGAAATGGACAATTTTAGCTGGGGGAGAGACAAAAAATGGGGAAAATAACAATGGGGGAAAGAGTGATATTTGGGGTTTGGAAGATCAGAATTTTTCGACTAAAAACAGTTTTTAGAAAATAATTTTCTTATTTCTCAATGCTAAACATTTTCATGTCGTTAGAATGGTAACCCATCAAATTTCTGTCATTTTGATACCCATATTGCCTATATTTCCAAATTTTGTGAATTCTGAATTCAGAAGACGTCAAAGATAGAATATTCTCGAATATAGGCAATATGGGTATCAAAATGATCGGAAAATCGCAGAAAATCGTTTTAACAAAGTGAAATAAGCTGGAAATGCTTCTGGAGTCAGAAAATTGCAAAAACTTAGGCACTTTCATAGAAAAGGAATACAATTGAAAATGAAAAAGACATGAGAAAGAATTTAAAACATCCAGACAGGATCTTCTTCAATAGGATTACTGTAGTCTACTTGATTATTACAAGTCTCGATCAAAACGTTAAGACGCACGATCTGTTTGGGGTGATCTGGACAAGGCTGGCTTTTGGACATTCTTGGAAAAACATTCGGCAGTTCTTACTTAATTTAATTTAATTTGTTTATTGATCAGGTGTAATAAAACATTAGAGGGCAGGACATGAAAGACTCAGAAAAAATGCCCCTCACGAGGCCGATCTGAGTAGGGGAGGGGAAACGGGATAATTTAGATATTTGACACAGGAAAGATGTAACCGGTAGAAAAAGAAAAATAGGGGAGCAAATATATCAATAACGGGTAATACTGGAAGAAATTAAGAATTCAAACTCGGAAAGTAGGAGAAATCGGGTAACTTGGGAAGTGATGGCGTTCCACAGGGGAACAATTGAAGAAAAATAGTCAGAGGAGAGAAAAATAGTCAGAGGAGAGAAAAATAGTCAGAGGAGAACTTAGCCAAATTGTATCCGCCCAATAAGTCGCCAGTATTGTTTCTCTGTTCTTTTAGATCCTTCATTGTCCTTCCCACAAGTCCTTCCACAGATACAGTACCTGTCCCAAATGACTCCTATTTTTCTGTGTGCATTAAGATTGATTACTTGTCTTCTCTCTACCCAGACACTCTCATTATGACCTTGACACAGAAAAACGCGGGGTGTTGGTTCTTCCCCCGGACCACCACCCACCCTCCTCGCCCTGGGGGCGGAGCTTAGCGCAGGACCATTTGGACCAAACAGGCATCCCTCCATCGTTCGTCTTCTCAATCATACAATTTTCTGCGCACTGCCCTCCACTCTTTTTGTTTCCTCTGCTTTCTGCGTCTAAAAATCAATACGATCCTCTGAACTTTGCTGGCCTAGAAATCCAAATGTTTGAAAAACTAGGCCACAAGTGACGTGGATCGAAAGCGCAAGTTGTCAGACGACGACACAGTTTTCAGATTTCAAAAAATCTCTAGTTCGAAGCACATCGATTTTGACGTTGGTGGCCTAGAAATCCAAAACTCGACCATCGAGTCCAAATGACTGTAACTAGTTTCGAAATAAAGATTTTGAAAATCTAAAAATTGTTACGAATTTCACAAAATACGAGTTTTCTAATGATATATGTTGCGGCCTAGTTTTTTGAAAATTTGGGTTTCTAGGCCACCAACTTCATGTCGCTGTAACTCGCTTCAAAATAGAGATTTTTGTAATCTAAAAATTGTTGTGAATTGCTCAATTCTCACTCTTCCATACTTTTTTTTCGTTTTTGATATATGTACGCTCAAATTTCTAGAATGGTTTCTAACCAACCCAGCTCATCCAACTCGGCGCCGGATACCCCTTTCATCGTCTTTGACGAAGACTATGTAAGCGAATTGCGAGCACGGTTTATTGATGCTTGTTAGTTTAACGAATTCTGCCAGTTCGGTATTATAATAATCCTGATTTCAGCGAATCGATCCAGCAAGGTCTACCCTGTGAGTATGATGCACTTGTCGGAAGCTGAACGACAGATAGCTGAATCTAAAAAGCAGAATTCTGAGGCTGGAAACCAAAATTCTGGAGCTAAAATCCAGAATACCGAATCAGAAGATCAAAAATGTGAGGCTGGAAGCCAGAATACTGTATCTGGAGTTCTCTCGCTTCAACCAGTTCAAGCTAGAATTGAGAGTCAGGATGCTGAAACTGCAAGCCAGACTACTGTATCTGGAAGCCCCTCTTCTCAAATAGTTCAAGTTCCGGATCAAGACTACTTCTACGACAAGTACCTGGCCTCTTCTGTTCGTAACCAAATGGCTAAAAGCCTGAAGATGACGGAGCTGCAGGTTTGTAGTTCGATATAAAAATAGTCAACCCAAATGCCCTTTTCAGCTTGAAGCATTCCTCCAAATTCGACGATCAGAGGAAAAGAAGCTGCTAGATCAATTTAAAAAAGAAGAACGGGATACATTTAAAGATGATGATAGCTTAAATGGTGAGTTAGAACTGTTATCAGTTGCGCCACCATGCCACAACGGTACCAGAAGATGTGACAGACTTCAAAGAATTATTTGATTTGATCCTTTTCTTTTTCAGCACCCGATCTCGCCAACTCAATCGGAGTCAATGGAAACTCGAAAGGAAGTGCAGAGGGTGACGGGCTGTCCCAATATGGTTCTCCTTCTATGCACTCTGGACACATTCCCAATTCTTCCTTCGAGGGATTTCATGGAGATCCATTCCAACGGAATGGTTACCACGGTCCACCACAGCCAGACGGCAGCAATGGAAAGAACTTAGCTCCACCGGATGTGCCGGATTGTACAAAGGAATGGCATCATACAGTTACCGAAAATCTCCGAAACCATTTGGTTGGAAAGTTGGTCAAAGCGATATTCCCAGAGCCTTATCTAAGAGCATTGAGTGACAATGAACTGAAGGACTTGATCGCTTATGCCAGGACGGTTGAAAAGGAGATTTTTGAATCGGCAAACGACCGTGAACAATACTATCATTTACTGGCAGAGACGATTTATAAAATCCAAAAAGAACTCCAGGAGTCTCGACTGTCGACTCAAGGAGCAGCTCCTCATGAGAAACTTGAGAAAATGGATGAGAATGTTGACTCGATGAGCTCTAGACCAACCACCGCAGCCGGCTGTGGTGGAGGATCAAGCATGCTAAAGGAAGAAGATCCAATGGGTGAGACCTCGAACCAAGCTCCAGAATCTGTGAAGGATGTCAAGTCTTCAGAGAAGCCATCTGTTTTGAAGAATTACTGTAAGGAAACAGCTACCGATTCAAACTCCAGGGATACATTAAATGGTGAGTTTCATAGATCATTAAAGTTTGGAGAAAAGTGAACGTCTAAGTTTCAGTTGATGGCTTTGTCTTTCACGAAAATATGATCTCCCTGCTCGCCCGTTTGACTGCTGGAAATGGGAATCAGAATTCTGAAATCAGGGAAAAACGAACGGTATACTTCTCTTCTCTCCAATCACAAGCTCTGGAGCATCAATTCACCATCAACAAACACCTCACTCCTGCAATTCAGGCGGAACTAGCTAGAATTACAAATTTGACGGAGGAACAGGTCAGTAAAACCACCAACGTTGAGCCCATGTATCTCGATTTCTGTGAAAGATATCAAAAAGGTGTCAATTAATAAAATGTTTATCATAATACCAGTAACATTTTGTCAGTTTACCACATTTTGATATCTTTAGCTTGGAGCGGGATGTATAGTCTAAAAGCTGACAGCCATGTAGAGCCGCCGGTTCGGTAGCTGGAGGCGGCAACCACACGCTATTGCCAATTTAGAACCTTTATATCTCGCTACTTGTGAAAGATATCCAAAAACTTTAAACTGACAAAATGTTTATCATAATATCAGTAACATTTTATCAGTTGACCGTTTCTTGTTTTGAAGCGAGATAATTGAGCTTAACACTTTACCCGTTTTCAGGTGAAAATTTGGTTTCAAGATCGACGATACAGACAGAAACGGGAGGAGAATAATGAACATGCTAAAAAGGCTCGTTTTGTGAAGTTTCACTGTAAGGAAACGAATGCTGACAACTTTTGGAAAGAAACGACTTTTGGAATCTCAAAATCACGCTCTGACGCCAGCGAGCTTTCAAGATCGTTTGAAGCTAGCAAGCTTCCTGAGGGATTCTCTCGTCAACAGGTTGACGCTCTGGAGCGAAACTTCATTCTCATCCAATTCCGCCACGTTTCCACCGGAAACGACTGGCTGAGAGCATTGGTTTGAAGGAGAACCAGGTTAGTTCTTTTTGAAATTATCAGACTCCAGGAGCACTTTAAACAAATTTCACCTTGTTAAAACGATTTGCAGTCTTTTTTCGGTCATTCTCGATACTCATATTTCCTATATTCGAGAATATTGGAATTTCCACGTATTCTGAATTCAGAATTCACTAAATTTTGGAAACATGGGCATTATGGGTATCAAAATGACGGGAATTCAAAATGAGTAACATTTCTAACGATATGAAGAGTCGATCCAATTGAGTTTTTCCCACTTTTCAGGTCAAAACCTGGTTCAAAAACCGACGTCGTGAGGAAGAGGACAAGGAGGATGAGAGTGATTCTGATTGTGGTTATGGTTTGATGGAAAAACAACCAAATGTCGAAAAAGAGAAGCAGGGCTGGTACAAGGTAGCTCGAGAGATCAGCGATTTCTGTAAAATGATGGTACCGGTGGCCCTTTTGATCTTCTTGGTTTGTATGATTTTCTTCATGCTGACAGCTTTGTTCAAGTAGACTACAGTAATCCTATTGAAAAAATCTTAATACCTTCATTTTTAAATTCTTTCTCATGTCTTTTTCATTTTCAATTGTATTCCTTTTCTATGAAAGTGCCTAAGTTTTTGCAATTTTCTGACTCCAGAAGCATTTCCAGCTTATTTCACTTTGTTAAAACGATTTTCTGCGATTTTCCGATCATTTTGATACCCATATTGCCTATATTCGAGAATATTCTATCTTTGACGTCTTCTGAATTCAGAATTCACAAAATTTGGAAATATAGGCAATATGGGTATCCAAATGACAGAAATTTGATGGGTTACCATTCTAACGACATGAAAATGTTTAGCATTGAGAAATAAGAAAATTATTTTCTAAAAACTGTTTTTAGTCGAAAAATTCTGATCTTCCAAACCCCAAATATCACTCTTTCCCCCATTGTTATTTTCCCCATTTTTTGTCTCTCCCCCAGCTAAAATTGTCCATTTCCGGCTCCATAAAATTTTGGCACCTTTTTTCTTATTTTTCTAATATTTGGTCTTCTGAATTCTTATGGAATGCGCTTCTGAAGCAGTTTGTCAGCGAAGAGATAAAGAAATTTGTTATTTGGGATGGATTTTATTATTTTCATGGCTTATCATGGTCATTTATAAACATTTTCTCAAACTCCAATTTTTCTAACTTTACTGAATCCAGAAGATTTTCGAGCAAATTTCACTTTGTTAAAACGAGTCCCTGCAGTTTCCGGTCATTTTGATACCAATATTGACTCAGTTCGGGAAGATTCGATTTTTGACGTCATCTGAATTCAGAATTCATGAAATTTTTGGAATATAGGGCAAAATGGGTATCAAAATGACAGGAATTCGACAAGAAACGATTCTAACGTCATGAAAAACTACAAAATTGAAAAATAGGAAAAATTTCGAAAAATTTCGTTTTTTTCAATTTTCCAAACTTTCGGAATTTAGGAACTCTAGAACTATTTCAAACAAATTTCACTTCGTTAAAACATTTCCCGGCAGTTTTCCGATGATTTTGATACCAACATTGACCCGATTCGGGAAGATTCGATTTTTGACGTCTTCTGAATTCAGAATTCACGAAATTTTTTGAATATAGGGCAATATGGGTATCAAAATGACGGGAATTTGATGAGTAACAATTCTGAAGTTATGAAAAATTGAAAAAAACGACAAATAGAAAAATTATGAACATTTTCTTTTGTCAGGAAATCTGGTTTGGCGCCCCATTGTCCACCCCGTCATCCTCTCTGAATTCTTTAACAAGATGTGACGTGGCAATTCAGAAGACGTCAGGAAGAAAAACTAAATTTTCTAAAGATGATGATGTTATTGAACTGGATTACTTTTTTCAAAATTAATTTATTTTATTTTTGAAAATAAATCCATTTTCCTGAAGTTTCGTTCTCGTGGCCTAGAATTTTTCTATGGAGAAAGTTATGCCATCAGTACTCCCTTCTGCCCGTTTGTTGAGAAAGACATAAAAATACAAAACGATTTATTACACATGAAAAATGACAAAAGACATCAGAGGAATTGAAATAAAACAATTTTTAAGCAATAAAATTTCTATTTTTCACTTTTCAAGAGAATATGTGTTGTTAGAAGTGTTACCCAGGTGATTTCCGTCATTTTGATACCCATATTGCTTATATTCCCAAAGTTTTGTGAATTCTGAATTCAGAAGACGTCAAAGATAGAATATTCTCGAATTTGGTCAATATTGGTATCAAAATGACCAAAAAACTGCAGGAAATCGTTTCAACGAGTGAAATTTGCTGAAAATGCTTCTGGAGTCAGAAAAATTCAAAAATTTAAAAATTGGAAAAAATATAAAAATGAAAATGACAAAGACATGAAAAAAATCATCAATATGGCCACTGGGAACATCAGTTCGGAGAACTTGCTGATCTTTTCAGCCATCTTCAACCACTCCGGCTTCTCTTCTTCGACTTTCCCAGACATTTTCATAAGTTCTTCCAAATCAGAATCATCTTCCTTGTCCTCTTCCGCATCCCTCCGATCTTGGAACCAATGTTTAACCTGAAAAATTGGATAAATTCAGTTGGCTTGAATTTTCATGTCGTTAGAATTGTTGTTTATTGAATTCCCGTTATTTTGATACCTATATTGCCTATATTTCCAAACTTTGGGAATTCTGAATTCAGAAGACGTCAAAAATCGAATCTTCCCGAATTTGGTCGATATTGGTATCAAAATGACCGGAAAATCGCGGGAAATTGTTTTAGCAAAGTGAAATTTGTTTTAAAACGCTTCTAGAGTCAGAAACTTTGAAAAGTTAAAAACATCAAAAACTTGAATTTTTGAAATTTTTTCTGTTTCCCATTTTTCTAATTTTTCATGTCGTTAGAATTGTTAATCATTGAATTTTTGTCATTTTGATACCCATATTGCCTATATTTCAAAACTTTGCGAATTCTGAATTCAGAAGACGTCAAAAATCGAATCTTCCCGAATTTGGTCGATATTGGTATCAAAATGACCGGAAAATTGCGGAAAATTGTTTCAACGAAGTGGATTTTGTTTAAAATGCTTCCGGAGTCTGATAATTTCGAAAAGAACTAACCTGTCTCTCCTTCAAACCAATGCTCTCAGCCAGTTCCTTTCGTTCATCATGAGTCAGGAATTGTTTGACAGCAAACTTTTGCTCCATAGCTTCAAACTGTTGGCGAGAGTAGCTTTCCCAGGGAAACTTCGAGAATCCAGAATGTCTTTCTGGAAGTTTCCTAGCTTTGAACGAGCTCAAAGGCTCGCTAGTACCAGAAGTATTCGCTGAAAAATGGGTTATTAGATCTCGTTTTGATTTCCCTGATCCCTTACAGTAATCCTTTGCAAAGCTATCAGTGAATTTGTGCTCCAGATCATCCAATTTTTGACGAAGATCCTTTCCAGAAGGGAGGATAGACGAGCTTGAAGGCTTGCTGATGCCGAAACGTTCAGATTTCGTGGGACTCAAGTGCCAGGTTGGCACGGTAGCAATTTTATCCCTTGTTCTATCTCTAAACACTCCTTGGCTTTGTTGATTTCTAACAATCTGGTTCAAGGATTCAGCATTTTGGAATCTTCGTCGGTCTATAAAATAAGTCTCCACCTGAAAACGGGCAAAAATTAGAAAAGCGATTTTTAAGCCAGGATAAAACATGTTTTGTATTGGTATTGTATATCACCAGAAAGCTCTCAAAATTTCCTACAAAACTATAAGATTTTAATTTTTCAGGGTTGAATTTGAAGCTATATATGCACCTTTAAAGAGGTCAAAGCTAGAGAGCGGAGGGCGCAGAGAAGCAAAATGTGTTTCTTGGCTCAGGAATGAAGGAATTGAGTGATTCTGGGCTTGTTTTGAAGAGAAAACGGTGGGGAACAGCTTTGAAAAAAATAAACTCATACTACAAACCTGTGTCTCCGTCAAATTGTTGGCTCGAGCCAATCGTTCCCGGACCTCACTATCAGGATACTTGTTTTTAGCGTAATGTTGCTCCAGAGCTTCGACTTGTCGAAAAGAGAATTTCTTTGAATACTGTTCCATCGGTCCGTCCATATCATAATCATAGTCGCTATCAGAATCAGAATAGTCAGACTCCCTATCTTCCTTGACCTCCTCGTCATTACGTCGATTTTGGAACCAATGTTTTACCTGAAAAGTTGAATAAATTCGGTTGGATCAAATTTTCATGTTGTAAGAACTGATACTTATCGAATTCCCGTCATTTTCATACCCATATTGCCTATATTTCCAAGATTCTGAATTCAGAAGACGTCAAAAATTGAATACTTCCGAATTGGGTCGATATGGGTATCAAAATGACCGGAAAACAAAAAGAAATCGTTTTAACGAAATGAAATTCGTTTGAAATGGCTCTGGTAGAGTACTAACCTCTCTCTCCTTCAATCCAATGAGTTCAGCCAATTCCTTCCGTTCAAAAAGTGTCAAGAATTGCTTGACAGCAAACTTTTGCTCCATAGCTTGAACCTGCTGACGAGAGAACTTCTTCGGATACCATTCCATCGATTCGTCCATACCATAATCATAGTCGGTATCAGTATCCCACTCCCAATCTTCCTTGTCTTCTTCATCTTCACGTCGATCTTGGAACCATTCTTTTACCTGAAAGTCGGATAAATTTAGTTGGATCAACTTTTCATATCGTTAGATATGTTACTCATTGAATTTCCGTCATTTTAATACCCATATTGCCTATATTTCCAAAACTTTGAGGATTCTGAATTCAGAAGACGTCAACAATCGAATCTTCTCGAATCGGGTCAATATTGGTATCAAAATGACCGGAAAATTGTAGGGAATTGCTGTAACGAAGTGAAAATTCACTCAAAATGTGTTTGGAGCCCAAGAATTCCAAAAAATCGAAAAATTGACAAATTGTTTTTTTCGAAGTTTCCAAATTTTATTTTTCTATTTTTCACTTTTCCAACTTTTAATGTCGTTAGAACTGATACTCATTGAATTCCTGTCATTTTGATAGCCATATTGCATATATTTGGAAATTTCGTGTATTATGAATTCAGGAGATGTCAAAAATCGAATACACTCGAATCGGATCAATATTGGTGTCAAAATTACCGGAATGCTGCAGGAAAACGTTTTAACGATATAAAATTTGTTTGAAAGGCTTCGATTTTCAGAAAATTTCGAAAGTTTGAAATTTGTAATTTTTTCACATCAACTAACCTCTCTCTCCTTCAAACCAATGCTCTCAGTCAATTGTTTCCGTTCATAACGTGCTAAAAATTGTTTGACAGCAAACTTTTGCTCCATAGCTTGAACTTGTTGACGAGAGAATCCCTCGGGAAGCTTCGAGAATTCAGATTGTCTTTCAGAAAGCTTTCTAGCTTTGAACGAGCTCAAAGGCTCACTGGTACCGGAGGGATTCACTGAAAAATCAAATTATAAAATCCTTTTAATTTTCCTAATTTCTTACAGCCTTCTTTTGATAATAAATTAGTGACTCTGTGCTCCAGACCATCCATTTTTTGACGGAGGGCCTCCGCAGAAGAGAGGATAACCGAACTCAAAGGTCCGCTGGTACCATATCGATTCACTGAAAAATGGATTATGAGATTCCGTTGGTTATATTAATCCCTTACCCTTTGCTAAGGTATTTGTGAACTTCTCCCGCAGAGCACCCAATTGTTGACGAAGTTCCTTTTCAGAAGACTCACCATTTGAACTATTTTCATCTTTAAATTGATCTAGCAGCCTCTTTTCCTCTGATCGTCGATTCTGGAGAAAGGTTTCAAGCTGAAAAAGGCATTTGGAATGTCTGATATGCGCTCGACCTACATACCTCTTGGTCCGTCATGTTAAGACGTTTAGCCATTTGTTTCCGAACAGAAGCAGTCAAATACTTGTCGTAGAAGTAATCCTGGTCCGGAGCTTGAACTGGTTGAGCAGTGAGGCTTCCAGATCCAGAATCGTGACTTCCAGCCTCAGAACTCTGGTTTTTAGATTCAGCTATCTGTCGTTCAGCTTCAAGTAAGCTCATCATGCTCAAAGGGTTGATGGTGCCGAAACGACTCACTGAAATCAGGGTTATTTAATACCGAATTCGCAGAATTCGTTTAAAAAACTTACCAGAATCAATAAGCCGTGCTCGCAATTCGCTTACATAGTCTTCGTCAAAGACGATGAAAGTGGTATCCGCAGCCGAGTTAGACGAACTGGGTTGGTTGAAAGCCATTCTGGAAATTGGAAGGTACATATATCAAAAATGAAAAAAAAAAGTATGGAAGAGTGAGAATTGAGCAATTCAAAACAATTTTTTGATTTCAAAAATTTTCATTTTGAAGGGAGTTACAACCATTTGTAGTTGGTGGACTAGAAACCCAAATTTCGAAAAAACTAGGTCACCAATTATATGAATCGAAAGCGCAAGTCGTTAGTTCTACGAGACAGATTTTATATTTCGAAAATCTTAATTTGGAAGCGAGTTACATCCATTTGAATTTCATGGCCTAGTTTTAGATTTCTAGACCACCAACTTCAAATGGCCATAACTCGCTTCAATATAAGGTTCTTTGATATCTATCAACTGTGTCAAAGAGCTGACGACTCGATCTTTCAAAGCATGTTACTGGTGGCCTTACCACAAGATTGGATTTCTAGGCCGGCAAAATTCAAATGATCGTGATTTTTACATGCACGAGAGAGTATGGACCGTACAGAAACGCATAGAGCAGCAACAACAGAAAGAGTGGAGGGCCGTGAGCAGAAAACAGAATGACCGGGAGGACTGACGATGGGAGGACGACTCTTTGGTCCAAAATGTCCTGCGCTAAGCTCCGCCCACCCAGGGCGAGGATAGTGGGTGGTGGTCAAACACCCTGTATTTTTTTTGGGTCAAGGTCGCAATGACAACATCTGGGGAGATAGAAGACGTTGTCAAATGCACACAAAAAAAAGGTGTCATTTGGGACAGGTACTGTACCTGTGGGAAGGTCCTTTGGGAAGGACACTGAAGGATGTTCTTACATACTTGCAGAGAAAAAACTACGTTTTAGAACCATCCGGATCTTTTAGAATTCCCCAGATCTGGTAATTCCGAAGTTGTGTAGCTGAAGAGTTCAGCCATGTTCTAAGCAAGTAAAAGGTAATTCTTTCCAAAACTATCGCGATCATGATTCTGAAAGTTTCTGACGAAAGGATACTCGGCTGTAGGCTTGCAATTTCTGGACGGAAGTTGAGGGAGGGGGGTTCGGCTTTTGGACGAATCTTGGTCAGGTTTTGGTCAGAAGCTGCCCAGTGGGACGGACAATGGTCGGATTTTGGCCGGAATTTGCAGGCGCCTGCTGTTAAGAGGTCGGAAGCTGGTCGGTAGTTTGTCGGATCTTGGTCGCCTTCCCACCAAGTCTTTGCCGGAAACTGACCAAGCTCCGGCCAGAAGTAGCCGTCGACGCCGAAGTAGGGTCATACTTCCAAACTGGGAATCTTAAATCTGGCCAAGATTTCTATAAGGTTTGTACAAATTTCCAGCCTTGTCCAGAACAACCAAAAAAGTCGGGGTTTGGGGTTTCAGATCTTTTTAAATGACCGTACCACATATAGCAGAATTCATGAGAGCACAAACTACACGATTTTGGGAAAATAGCAATCAACAATGTCTATTTGACGGTCCCCAGCTCATATATCTCATTTCCTGTGAAAGGTATCAAAAATGTGGCCAACTGATAAAATGTTTACCGTAATATCACAAATATTTTGTCAGTTGGTCACTTTTCGATACCTCTAACAGGAAATGAGACGAATACGCTCAAAGTTGGAGGCTTTAGTTTAGACTTGTTAGACATGTACATATCGATCATAAAACTGGGGGTAAGACCGCGTAGCAGAATGTACAAGGGGTCCAGGACCAGCTAATGCTAATCAAGCGAAATCTATCACGTCATCAGTTACTCCCCGTTGGGGAAATTACATGGGACACAAATCACAATATAATTTATTAGTGATTCAAAAGAGATACAGCAAAGACCAAAAAATTAGCATCAAGACCAAGTTTAAGATTAATGAGCTTATTTCAAAGAGATACAGCGAAGATAAGGAATTTAGCATCAGGATCTTGTAAAAGTATTCCTTCCGATTACACGATGATGAGAAGGGTGACCACTGGATACATCAGTTGGCAGAGCGAACCTTGGCCGCTCGCGCATCCAGTCTATGTTGACGTCGTCGATTTTGAAACCAGATTTTTACCTGAAATCGGAGGACAAATTTAGGAGGGATCTTCCACCCAGCAAATCTAACAGAAGGCCACCTAAGTTTGAGCTCTTATATTGTGAAGGATCTTCTGTAAAAGATATTAAAAAGCGGTCAACTGATAAAACGTTGCTTGTCTTATGATAAACATTTTGTCAGTTAACCACTTTGTGATATCTTTTACAGGAACCGAGATATATGGGTTCGAACCTAACAGCCATTTAGAGCCGCCGGCGGCGGCCTGCCGCTCAAGCTTCTCTGCGCCACAAGTCAGGTACCTGTTGACCACAAATTGTTGCTAGAGAGCTTGAACTTGTAGAGGAGAAAGGTTTGCAAATCTAGCAGAATTTAAACGTTCCCGGATATCTTCAATTTCAGAATACCGGCTTCCAGTTCCAGCGGGCAAGGATGGAGCTCGGATGTACTCCTGGATAATGCTCCTGGATGTTCCCGATTCCTGATTCCCATTTCCAGTGGTCAAAAAGGGATCAAAATTGGGAAATGTGTTGGATGAGCTGGATTGGTTAGAAGGCATTCTGAAAGTTCTGAAATTATAGAAGAAGAGGGATTATGAACGAAAAAATAGAACAAAAATAACGGTAGGCACTTCAAATGAAAAACGAACAGCCCACGGATCGTTGACAGTTAAAAATGACTGACCCAGACAGTTAGGGCAGATGCGAGGAGAGGTTGGAATACATTGTTGGTCCGGGGGAAGACCAAACACCCTGCTTTTTTTCTGGGCCAGGGTCACAGTGACGTCATTTGGAAAGAGATAAATAGAAGATGGGGAATGCCTGGCAGGCCAACTTTAAGCTCATATATCTTGCTTTCTGTAGAAGATATCAAAAAGTGGTCAACTGATAAAATTTTGCTGATATTGTTATTAACATTTTGTTAGTTATCTACGTTTTGATATCTTTCAGATGAAGCGAGATAAATAGGCCTGAAGTTGAGGGTTGCGTATGGTTAAGCCGCCCGGCAGGAGGGCGCAGAGAAGCTTGAGCGGCAGGCTGCCGCCGGCGGCTCTAAATGGCTGTTAGGTTCGAACCCATATATCTCGGTTCCTGTAAAAGATATCACAAAGTGTTTAACTGACAAAATGTTTATCATAAGACAAGCAACGTTTTATCAGTTGACCGCTTTTTAATATCTTTTACAGAAGATCCTTCACAATATAAGAGCTCAAACTTAGGTGGCCTTCTGTTAGATTTGCTGGGTGGAAGATCCCTCCTAAATTTGTCCTCCGATTTTAGGTAAAAATCTGGTTTCAAAATCGACGACGTCCACATAGACTGAAGGCGCAAGCGGTCGAGGTTCGTTCTGCCAACTGATGTATCCCTGCTGTCCAAGTGCTAACAGGTCGCATAGCTGAATACCCCCAGGGAAAGTGACAATCTGTCTATCTTCATTGTGCTAATCTAGTGTCACCTGTCACATCATCAGGTACCTCTTTGTTGGAAGAATGAGAAAAAGAAAAATGATAACCTTTATTACAACAATGAAGAAATTAAAAATAATGCAAAATACACAAAACTAATCCATCATTCTCAAAAACTGCTACTCTGTTTTGTTCCATACTCCAAACCATAGAGTTTCCCCAAAAATCCGAATAGACGCCACATGACCATCTGTTTCTCTAACGACGTATGTGTGGCTGATGATTCGGTCTGTATTCGGTTTAGAATAGGGATAATCAAGGTAACTGAAAATTACTGGTTACTTGACGAAACTACCAAACGCTTCCTCTGAGCGCCAATTTATCTCGGTCCTTGTAAGAAATATCAAAAAATGGTTCATTGATAAAACATGTTTGATAATATGGTAAACATTTTATCAGTTAACAAATTTTTTATATCTTTTAAAGGAACCCAGATGAATTAGGTCAAATTGTAGGGGGCCGTTCAGGATGTCAGCACTTGAAGAGTCCCCCAAATTTGATCCAATTTATCTAAGTTCCTTTGAAAGATATCGAAAAGTGGTCAACTGACAAAATGTGAGTGATATAATGATAAAAATTTGGCTAGCGTATGAATTTTGATGGCTTCTTCAGAGTGCTAGATAAATTGCTTTCAAGTACACTTACACTTTCGGCAAAACATGCGTTGGTGGTGATTTCGTTGCGCAATATATTTTGCTCCAATTCCGTCTAGAATTTCGTTTTGGGGAAGACCTTCATCAAAAGATCTGATTCGAATTTCCAAATATTCCAGTCTTTGAAATCCTTTTCCTGTTTTCCATTCATTCACAAACCCTATCAAATCCGAAATTTTGCAATAACGACATCTTATAAATGCCTGTCTTCCTTGAAAATGCTGTAATACTGCAGGAATCGTGTGTTCGTACTGATCTACTTTCATGGATTCTGCCTGATAGAATTCGGACTCCGGACTGAATTTTATGTGGTCTGCTCTGGCGTCCCTTCCGAACTGCAAATTAATTTTTCAAAAAAACCGCAATTATTTTCTCTACATTTTCTATGGATGAATTTTTTAATTGGTCTGATAAAACTTTTTTTATAATTCAAAAACCTCATGAAATTGCACAAAATAGCATTTTTGCGTTGTTTTTTGATTATAAAAAAAGTTTTATCAGACAAATTAAAAA